>NC_041048.1:2623773-2974005 GCF_900634775.1 Gouania willdenowi | reverse complement strand
TAATTTGTGCTAAGTATGCCTTAAGTGAATCTTTAACTGTGTGTTTTGATGGAGATCTAACATATTTACCCCCTCAGTGGAAATTTATGAAAATTATGTCTATTTTAATTCACTGATTGAATCACCAGCAAACATTTTTCAGCTAAAAAGTTGTCATAAGAAAATGAAAAGGATTAACACTGATATAGTTTTGAAGGATGCTGCCCTCTGGTGGTCAAATAACATATGTACAATTCATCAATACCAAACTATCAATTAATTCAGATTTTATAAAAAGAAAAAAAAAACAAGATAAGACAGTGAGATTAGAAGAAAGAAGAAGAAGAAGAAGAAGAAGAAGAAGAAGAAGAAGAAGAAGAGAGAAGAAGAAGAAGAAGAAGAAGAAGACCTTCATAAACACACATCAAGATTCAGAAAATGACAAACAAAAAAGATGTAATCACTTAAAGGAGACATATCATGCATTTAAATCCTTCCTTTTTACATATAAATCATACAGTTGTGGTCTATATAAAGCGGAACTGCAACGCTTGGGTCTGAATTCCTCATTATTATAGCTCCACCCCTTTTCTACCCTTTTCTGATGCGCTTCTGAGAGCAACTCGTTTTGGTGCGGTCTCTTTAAATGCAAATGAGACACTTCATACCCCGCCCCCTCTTCAGGTTGCAGAGGTGACACTCGGTTCAACTCCACCCTGTTCGGAAGGGATACGAAGAAATACGGCTATGTAGCGGTGCATAAACTTTTTATTCACACGTTATTTACAAAATGTCAACAACGTTAGACTTGTCCATCCAGCCTTACATGTTCGAGCCAGAGTCTGACCCAGTGGAGCGAGATGAAAATGAAGATGATGAACCTGCAGAACACTAACAAGTGAGCTAACACAAGAACCGAGCTAACGCTAGCGCCAAGCTAACATCACAAAATGCATTTTAATACAGTCTTTTCAGAGACAATAACGGCAAAATGAAATGACTAATGAAAACTTTAGACTTAAATTAAATCACGTAGGCCATATCATCAAGGATCTAAAACGAGCACAGAGCGCTAACATATGAAGACGGTGCAACTGCTAATGCTAACAAAACAATGACAGGGACGTCTTATCATCACACTTTTTAGCGTTATTTACAGCTTACCGAAGTGCTCTGTTCATCGTCTCCAAAGATAGAAGGAATTGAACCCTCAATCAGACAAAGTCTTTCTGTAAATCCTTCTTTATACTGGTGGAGGTTGATGAAGCAGTCATCACTGAAGTGCTTCACACACAAAATTGACCTTACCCACAGATGTGGGTACATGTACGTGAAAATAAAACTCAACCAGGCACTTTGAAAAGGTTCTGCTGCTGGGAGACGGTGTAATGAAGCGTGTGGGTTACTACATCCAACAACCAAACATTTTGACTTATCCTCTCGTAACTTCTGCATCCTGGAGCTTGGACTACAAAATAAAAGCCAGAAATAAAAATGGCGGATTGCTCGAAGTGTTGGACCTGGAGTTGATGTCCTAATTTGGCAGTTCCGCTGCAAATACTGTGATGTAATAGTTCAAAAAACATAATAGAGAATAGAAAAATCAAAACATATTGAAAAATATGACCAAAACAGAAATAAAGATATCAAGCAACACCTGAATAGACTAATTTGAACTTTTCTGTACTTCTAAACACTCTAAATATACAACAAAATGCATTTAAGGGCTAAAAAAGTGGAATTAGCATCATATGTCCCCTTTAAAATTTGATTTACAGCATTCGTGTCAAACAAACATTTTACATTATAAGTACAGCCCAAACTCCACACAGTGTGCACATCATTCATCATTTTATAGTATTATGTTCAACCATTATTCTTGTTCTGAGTAAACCTTTTAAGACAGGAATAACTTCAATACTGCACCTGCACAAAGCCTTATTTTTCCTTGTTTTCCATATCACTAATTTTGCAGCACCAACAATGTCATTTAACAGTGTTTGGGTGTTTTTCTTTGTTACCTTATATTTTGGCCCAAAGATGAACAAACCAAGAGAGAAACATTATCCGAGGCCCTCAAACCACTCACTGAGTAAAACAGTGACACTGGGCAAACAGGTGGAAACCAAAAAGACAACCCCCCCAGCTCTGGATCAAAGTGCGCTCTGAACCTGTTTGTAGATATCGCCCCATGTACAATCCTCCCCTGGAGGTCAGGTCTGCCATCCTTTTCTCTATTGGACACTTGTACAGAAAAAAAAAAACTGAACGGAAAAGTTTAATGGCATCTCGGCTTTTCTTCACGACGTAACTGCTATTCACAAAGAGAGCTACGCAAGAGTTGAGGCTGTCAATCATCGTCATACATGACGTCAAATCCCGTTTTTCAACCTCAAATAACTTATTTAAAACAAACTTCACAGAGAAATGAGCACTTGAACACAATGTAGGTGATAATAACTATTGACCACAGCAGAGTTTAGGTTTGGATAAAAATTGTGACGAGTATTTTAACTTTACAGTTTGACCCTCATCAGATAGTAAGCATGGGAAATGCATACTTACAGTATATCCATCGTCCCATTGTTCAGCCAGAGTACGGTTCTCAGCAAATGTTCTCATTGGTTGAGGCAGTCCTGTACAAATGTTCTTTATCAATTTGTTGATTCGTCCAAAGCCTCTGATGTATTCTTGGGGTCTCCTAGTTCGGTGCACCCAGCCCTCTGATGCTTGGTTGTCAAGCTGTCAGACTGCAACAGTTGTGGTTTTATAAAGGTGTTGTGAAATAGTGACTCACAAAATAACCACCTCCCAGGGGAAAGTTGCCCACTTCACTCAGCCTTCACTATACTCCAGACTTTCAACACCAAGCCGTAGAAAAATGGACGCTTCTGAAAAGTCTATGACTCCTGGAATGAGCAAAAAAAAGTTGTTTATCCAGACACCAACCTCCTTCCTCAGCAACAGGCCAGCCCAGCCGTGTCCTGCCATTTGGACCCAAGTCGTAAAACAGTCTTTGAGCAGTGTTGAATTGGAAAGAAGCATCTTTTGATCGTAGATCCACCAAATGTTGACCTCCCTCTGCCAGCGGCAGGTGAAGAACAGAGGACTTTTGTTGATGTCAGGGCAATACGCCTATGTGCCAAAGAATCAAAGCAACCATGAGCTCTCCCCCTAAATGACATCGGTGGCATTTCCAGAAGAAGAACAACATTAAATAAGCATGATATGAGATGTCTGTGACAGCAGGGTTTTACTTTCCTTTCTCTTTTTTTTTTAATCAGGCTATTGGTGATACTTGGTGTAGAGGTGGTAGTTTTACAGACATCCAGCAGGTGGCAGTGCTGTCTTTGTCTGGTATTTCATTTGTACTTGTCTCGTATTTTTTTTAGATTCTCCTTCACAAGATGTTTTACCTTCCTCCAAAAATCTGATTAAAATTAATCCTGATCATCGTCTAATTCTGATCCTGTGGCGATATTTCCTGATCAATAACTGCCAACAAGAGCTGATAATTTATCTTTGACCAAATAGTCTTTGTGCTGATTCTTCTTCATGCTCTATGTTCACTTCAAATGTGTCTATTCTGCTCAGCGTGTTTTAACAAAGCATAATTTAGACCTCATGATACTGATGTTTAATATGGCTTATACATGTTGCATATTTCCATATTACTCATAGTTTACAACAATATACGTATAATATTATCATCATCAATTAAAGAAAACTGTCACAAAAATGACTTTTTGTAAATTTTTGTGCGTTGCAACATGAGTTCATGTTTTTCGTGCTGCGCGGCACACATTTGTGTTGAGCAGCTGGGAATAAATTGCAAACTGATGCATGTTACTGTGATTTATGGCCTTCATCATAATCATAACCCAAACCCTGAAAGAACAGTTTTAGTAAGATGGAATTGCACAAATTGAGTTTAAAAGTTGTGTCCCGCAGCAAAGATTTTAGAAATTTAGAGGATTTTACACAAAATGTTACAAGACAGACAAACAAAAACGGGATTTGTTAAAAATATAAATATATATATGTAAGACCAAAATTTGCTATTTCCAATATAAAAGCGCATTTGAATCATCATTTTGCATATTTTTTTCATAATTTGGAGTATTTTTGATGCCACAATGTGTATTTTTGGAGTAATTTTGTGTCTTTTGTTTGAATTTTGAATATTTTTTGTTTGGTCATTTTGTGTATTTATATTGTCATATTGTGTTTTTTTGCAAGTAATTTTTCCATTTTTGTTGTCGCATTATGTTTTTGGAGTCATTTTGAGGTATTTTTTGTTATTTTGTAATTTATGTTATTATTTAGGGTATTTTTTTTAATCTATTTCCCTGTAATATTGGCTTTTTTGAGTAATTTTGGGATATTTGTTGTCACGATTTTGTTTCAGTTTCAGTTTATCTACTGAGAACATGTACAACATAAATATAAAAATTTGCTGGGCATATATATGGTTAAATCAGGAGTCAGTGAAGTCCCAACACTGGTATTTAGTGACAGAAATGTGAAAACATTGATTAGATTTTGTATTTTCCTGATGTGTGTCGGGACATTCAAATGTAACTGATGGTAAAAAAAAAAAGAACGAATAGAGGTTTGGGTGAAAACGCTGGAATTCATGTCAACACGATGACACTTAGACACACACGAAGAGTGCTTTTTATTTTTATTGTACCATCCCAGCAACTTTAAACATGTCCACAGAGACCAGACTGACAGCGATTTGGACAATGTTTCGCCTCCAAGAGTGACAAAAAATTGGACTCTTAACTTTAAAGTAACAAAGAGAAAAAATGTTATTCTGAGTGTGAATTTTTATGGCTGATAAAAGTGGCATGTCAGAGTGTTTTGTAGTCAACAAAGACAAAGAGAGACTAATGTAGCAAAAAGACGTTTATACAGAGACAATAGTTTTGGAGTTTTGATCTAATTATAACATGTTCTCATCACATTACTACAAATGAGCATAAATGTGAGATAAAGGGGCTTTTATTGCCGCAAAGTGAAAAAGTGAAAAACTAAGACAACTCCTGAAAGCGTGAACTCTGAATATCTTCTTAGGTAATTGTGCTTTAATGACTATTAATCAAGAACTTCATCAACCCCATGCAGACAGGCGTGGTAGTGCATTGTGAGACGTGCCAATTAAAAGCCTAATGAATGTGCGTTTTACAGAGAAACTACCAATTAGCTAATAGGAGAAATGGGGACAAAATGTAGAAATAGGGCAAAGTGTTGGATCACCAAGTGGAAAAAAGAGCAGACATGAAGTCACAGCGTGATGTTGTGATTCTGAGGGAGAAAACGGGCACTTAGTGATGCATGTGGAGGTAAATCACATTATGGCCCCTCCAGGTCGGGTTGGCAGCTGTCGGACCCCGAGCTTTGAACCAAAAACACAGGCTGAGTAGTTTACGCTATAGTCTGTCTAGAAACAAATTAAAAGTTAAGTTAATTAACTACTGGAGTAAGTAGAGCAGCAGGATGGAGCCAAATCAATTAGCTGTTGGCAGCACAGAGCGAGCTGAGGGGGGCACTGGAGAGGAGCTGGGTCTTACCACTGCCAACAGGCACACACATGGACGACACACACACACACACACATGCTGGGTTCCTCTACCACCGCAGGGATGCAAAAACGTGATTGTCCAACTCGAGTGTCACATGATCAACAATGGCATTTATTATTTAGAATTTAAAAATTCAGAAATAAAGTGTTTAAATTTACATGGTATTAGTAATTCCAATTTAAGGTTTACATGGAAAACACATTCATTCGGATTTATTTAGTTGCTCTGTAGGTCTCGGGGTTTGCAATGTGAAAACAGGCAACAAACGTCCGTGTGTGTGTAACATGTTCCTCTGTGTGTGTGTGTGTGTGTGTGTATAATATGTTCGTGTGTGTACGGGTGTGTGTGTGTGTAATATGTCCTTTTGTGTGTGTAATATGTCTGTGTGTGTCTGTTTGTATGTGTGTGTAACATGTCCCTCTGTGTGTGTGTGTGTGTGTGTGTGTGTGTGTGTGTGTGTATAATGTTCGTGTGTGTACGGGTGTGTGTGTGTGTGTGTGTAATATGTCCTTTTGTGTGTGTAATATGTCTGTGTGTGTCTGTTTGTATGTGTGTGTAACATGTCCCTCTGTGTGTGTGTGTGTATAATGTTCGTGTGTGTACGGGTGTGTGTGTGTGTGTGTGTGTGTAATATGTCCTTTTGTGTGTGTAATATGTCTGTGTGTGTCTGTTTGTATGTGTGTGTAACATGTCCTTATGTGTGTATAATATGTCCGTGTGTGTGTTTCATATGTCATTTTGTGCATAATATTTCTGTGTGTGTGTGTGTGTGTGTGTGTGTGTGTGTTCGTGTGTTTATATTATGTCTGTGTATATTAAGTCTGTGTGTGTGTAATAAGTCAGTGAGAATGTCCACATGTTTGTATTTTCGTTATTTTCTACAGTTTTTAACCTGTTTCTCTGTACAGTGACCTTAGGTACCTTGAAAGGTGCCATTAATAAAATGTATTATTATTATTATTATTATTATTATTATTATTATTATTTTATTATTATTATTATTATTATTATTATTATTATATACGCTTCCGTCCATCCACTCTTCATTTTATCCATATCTTCTAAGGCTCTGATTAAAAAATAGTCTCAGCTCAAGTCCATCATGGATTATATCGTCACCAACGTGTCATCACAACTAATCTAAAGTGGAATTAAATGTTTAAAAGATCCAGGAATTATTACATTTACAAAGTAAATTGATATCACACATTTCTGGCGACCCCCCAAAAACTATTTGCTTTCCAGAATTTGTTATTGATCTTGTTTATTATACAATGTTACAAATATAGAATAGCCAGAATTATGTTATACTGCATTTTATTTGAGCTATATCAATATTTGAGAATAGAATAGTTGTTTAAGTTTGTGGTGTGTTTTTATTTGAAAAATTGGAAAAAAAATACCTTAATTTTTTAAAAAATTTTTATTAATTACTTTACATTGCGAATGACACCATTTGAATGCCAAGCGACCCCACATGGGGCCACGAACCAAAGGTTGAAAAACCCTGGTTTATATTCACTCTTTAAACATTTGATCATTATAGATTAATTTTTTACTAAATAATTAAAATAATAAATAATTGTATTTATTTGTATTAACTCCTTTTGTGGATCTGCACTTTCAAACAAAATTGATATTTTATTCTTGTCTTTGCATGTCGACTAAAAATCTCTTTAAAATGCACTTTGAGGGGGATTTATTGAAGGCTTGGCAGATGTTTTATGTTCTGTAGTGTGTATTTATTTAGTGTGACGTGCACTGAGCTGAGCTGTCCAATCAGGTTCATTTAATAAGACAGCTGACATGTTTGTCAGGGTTCTACCTGGGGAACTCACATTGAGCAGAATAGCAATTTTCCTAATTGTCATCCTGCTCTATGTGAATCCTCTGTGTGAGTTCTGCAATTCATCACAACATGTAGCGCCGAGATTCAAACGTCTGCAAAAATGACTTGTAAAGACTTGTGACTCTTGCTGGTTTACTGTGTGTGTGTGTGTGTGTGTGTGTGTGTGTGCGTGTGCGTGTGCGTGTGTGTGTGTGTGTGTGTGCGTGTGCGTGTAGCCCCCAAAGTAAACTCACAAAATGACAGAAAAGTATACAAACGTGTGTGTGTGTGTGCGTTTGTGGAGCAAATTTCTCCCCGACACTGTGTGTGTTTGACCTGAAACTTTATGAACAGCTTGCACATAACCTGAGTGTGTGCATGCATCATTTTGGACTTATTCGGTGATTTCAAAACATTTATTTTGATGTTTGTTTGACAGTTTGCTGTTTAGACCGGACAGACAGTTATTATGGGCCGACTGGTTTTCAATCTTCAGAAGACAAGAAATGGATTTCCTTTTGAAAAGCTTAATTTAAAACCTGATCTACAAAGTTGTGTTTTTTAAAGATTACATTTAAATGCACAAATTAAACTCCACACTTCCCCATAGAGAAAGATCTGAGGAATTACCAGAAACAAAAAAGGAAAAAATGGGAAGGTGAGAGAGTTCAGCCTTTGGTTGGAGCTGGAAAAGAAAAGAATGATTAAATTGTAACTTTAAACTAGATTATTTTTTTTTAGCTGAACGAGCAATTCAGTAGCTGCTGCCCGCTGATTTTTTTTTCTCTTTCTTCTCATGAAGTAAATGATCTGGCGTGCTTTCAGTCAAAGAGATGAGAGGAAGACGAGCAGCTTCCTCACTAATCACCATAAGAAGGTTTTAGAGGTGGGAGGTAAGTTCCCCCTCCTCCCCCCACTCAGCCTTATTTGTTTATTTACTTATTTATTTATATTTGTTTATTATTGAGCTGTTCATTGTTTCACACAAATATGGTTTTGAAGTGTGATCATATTATTAAACCCATGATGAGTGCAATGATGACCTGTAATACTGCCATTAATTATTGTGTGTGTGTGTGTGTCTGTGTTATCAACACATCCAGTCCTCTGTCTCCCACTGAGACCTGCAGTGTTATGATTAAATATGTAGACGTGTGCTCGACCCCCGAAGTAAACGCACAAAATGACAGAAAATTGAAGTACATTATACAAAACGACAACATAAATTCCCATAATGTAATACAATACATGATAATATGATGTAAATGTAAAAAAATATATATAATACGACAAAAACACCTACAAAATGACTCAAACATACACAAATACATTAAAAATGCATAAAACAACTCCAAAAACACACAAAATGACTCCAAAAACACACAGTTTGTCATTTATAACACACAAAGAGCCTATTTTACGAAGTGAGATTACCTCTTATCGCACTAACTTCTAGGATTAAGTCAGTGTCTGCTGGACTACGAAGCTGGGTAACGCCTTAGAGAGCGAAATCACCATGGTAACTTAGGCTGAACGACTAGCCTGGTCGAGAGCGGGTTTTGCTCTGGCTAGGATTTTAGGGAGTGCTAAAGGCCCGCCTCCTGAGCAATCAGTTCTCCAGTAAAAGGGTGAAGTCATATATTAATTAATGACTTCACCCGTCCACTCATACGGATTGAGACACAGGCTTCATCAGCTGACTCTGTGAATGCAAATCGCCGACTTTGTGAATTTGTAAAAGCGTGACATTGTTTATTATATTAATCCATTGAATGGGATATCCCATCCAATAGATTAATATGAACGGGTCATTCGGTGCCCAAGGCAAGAGTGGTCTTAGACCCCCTAGGCGGCCACCTGTGTTGCCTGTTGGGTAGGCTGGCCCTGATTTAAATTCATGATATTTGTTTAAGATCATAAACTGTTCCTCCTGTAAAGACACTCACTCTGCCAGGTTCTCCATTGATTGGTCAGACGCTGTAATCTCCACCCCTTTTATGTGAACGTGCACGTACCCAGACTGAAAACACCTGGCTTACATTAGCGTGTTGTTATCTACCGTCGTAAGACAGCTTCTCTCTGACAGGGAGTGTTTGGTTAGTTTAAGACAGCTAATGGAGATTCAACCAGGATATAATTATCTAGATTTGTAGCGTAGGCTGAAATGAAACGACAACAAAATACACAAAATGTATGATCTATAGTAATATCATATTCATTAATATCATATATATAAAATGACAAGAACATATACAAAATGACTCAAACATACACAAATATTTTAAAAAAATACATAAAACGACTCCATAAACACACAAAATGTCAACAATAATACACAAAGTGTGTGTGTGTGTGTGTGTGTGTGTGTGTGTGTGTGTGTGTGGTGTGTGTGTGTGTGTGTGTGTGTGTGTGTGTGACAGGGGTTGCAAGTGTGAAAGTCAGCTAAACCAAACAGCCTGGCTCAAACAGGATCAAGCGTTAATCCTTTATCTGCTTATAGCTGTGGAGGTGGCGGCTGGTGTGTGTGTGTGTGTGTGTGTGTGATGCACGTGGGTGCGTATCATAATTAATGACTCTTGGGAGCTCAAGGAAGAGGAGGTAAGGTAAGAAAAGCAGTGGTTGCTCTGTTAACCTTCTGTCAGAGGAAATAGCTTCTTTATCTGCTCAGAAGCAACGCGTTTAACCTCTAAACTTTTCTAAATCAGCCTCAGTTCATCAAATTCACTCAATGTGTCATTCTAATCTTTATTTAAGCAATTTGCAAACAATATATGTGGCAGTAACACTTTATAAGAACAGGATCACAGAAGGTTGCTAGTTCCAGTCCCAGCTTTTCTGTGTAGGACTCCAGTCCACATGAGAGACGGCGGCCTGGGGGCCACATGTGGCTCTCAGCCTATTTCTGTGTGGCCCCAAAAACAAAATTGCTATTCATAAAGTTGGAAGTTATGTGAAGTCCAACATAAAAAATGCACAAAATGTAAACAAAAGTATACACAAAATGATGACAATGACACACTAACCAACCACTTAAACACAAAATGATAAATATAACAACAAAAACAAACATAATCACTCAGAAAAACACCCTAAAAGGCAACAAAAATTTTCCATATTGACAAGAAAACTCACACAAATGGACAACACACACGCACGCACGCACACACACACACACACACACACAACCCTTTGTTCTTTGCTGTATTATAATGCTCAGATTGGTCATTAATCTAAATGCTAACATGTTGATAATGTGGCCCTCGGGTCAGACAATCACATTTTTGTGGCCCCTGCTCTGATAGATTGTGAATCTCTGTTTTAACGTGATTTATCCACTGATCAAATGTTTACGTTCAGTTTAAAGATAATCCCAAGCGCAGCGCGAGCACAGTCAGTTTCACTTTTAGTAGCCGTTACGCCTCCTCGTATCGCCTTTATGGGATGATCTGATCTGGTATAGAGCTGTCAGCTCATTGGTTATTACAAGCCACACAAACGGAGAACATGCAAACTCAATTTGGAAGGAAGAAGTTGTTTATTTCCTATTATTATTAATATTATTATTATTTTATACGTGTGAAATGTATTGTGTGTGTGTCAGAAATGGGGTGAGGTATAAAAACTGTGGTGTGAGTGTGTGAAAGAGAGAGAGAGAGAGAGAGAGAGAGAGAGAGAGAGAGAGAGAGAGAGAGAGAGAGAGTAGGGATTAGTATATATTAGTAGAGGAGTGGATTATCTCTGAGGACTGAATGCTTCTTTAAGAGCCTCCCTCTCTCTCTCTCTCTCTCTCTCTCTCTCTCCTCCACATCAGAGAGGAGGATTCAGAAGAGAGAGTGACCATGTTCTCACTTGTTCTTCTTCTCCACTCTGTGACATCATTCATATCTCTTTCTTTTTCATTAAACCATAATCAATTTCTAAATCTTTACAAACTTTTTACAATAGATTTTTTTTTCTTGCTCCTTTTTTCCGGGAACAACATCCACTGCATCATTGAACTCTTTTGTTCATCCTTTTTCAGTTTTTTATTATTGTATTTATATTGGTAGCGTTCTCCAGTCTTTGCCCTTTTTTTCTTTTATCTCATCAATTTCTTTCAGATTCGTAGCTGACGCTTACATTTCCAACGCAGAAGAAGAATTTCCTGTGTAAATGATAAACTTAATAAATTATTACAAAGTACAGCTAATGCTCATGTTTACCCTTTTTCTGAAACTACATCAAACATATTTTTGCTCCTTTTAATGTATTTTTGCTGCATTATCACTTTTAATCTCTTTTCTCCATATTTCATATTATTTGCCAATTTAACCACGTTCATGATTCGTCACGTCCATTATTTGCCAGTTTAAACTAATCGTTTCAGTATTGAACCCTTTTTTTTTTTTTTACCACTTCTTTTGTCCGTTTTTGTCCACTGTAATCTGCAAATTTTAACCAATTCCTGTGGTTTTAAAAATCCCATTTCACCACCTTTTCCATCGTTTTTGGTCATTTTTAACTCATTTTATTTCTAATTAAAACAAGGACAAGTCTACATTTGTGCATTTTTGGGGGTCACTTTCTGTAATTTTGTAGATGTTTTTGTGTTTTCCTGTCATTATGTGTAATTTTGTCAACTGTGTGTCTTTGGAGCTATTCTGTGTTGTTGTTTATTGTGTTGTCATTTTGTGTATCTTTGGAATTCTTTTGTGTGTTTTGTGTACTTCGTGCATTTTGTTGTTGCTTTGTGTGTTTTGAGGGTTAATTTGTGTATTATATTGGGCTTTATATTTCTTCCAACTTCTTGAAATACAATTTTTGAGGATTTGTTTTGGAGGCTACACAAAATCAGGCTGACGGCCACATGTGGCCCCCGGGCCGGCAGTTGCCTATGTCTGATTTCCATCTTTAAGATGACTATAGTAATAATAAACGTGAGGGTCTCCGTGGGGGGTCCCCGCTCTCTGGAACCTTTATTTTGAGCGGAGTTAAAAAAGTTCCCATACAGGAATAAGGTTGATAATCTAAATTTAAACTGAATAAGTTGATCCTGAATGAGTCGACTCAGATTATTGTTCTGAGAAAGATCTTTTCACTGACTCTAAATCAGGGATTGAGGGGCCACTTTGGGACATGGCAGCGACTCCACAGTACGAGCTTAATGCAGCGGCTGGTTCAGGCTTTAACACTGCAACGTTGATCTCATTTATTTACACTCTTATTTACTGACTGGACTCACTGGGAATTACCGTCATGTTTGAGACATGGCAACATCCATACGCTTAAAAAAAAAAACATCTAAAAATGAATAAAATAAACATATGCACTTGGGTTTTTTTCCCAAGTTATCAATACAATCAGTAAATATCCTCAATAGCATGTTTAAATTGATCATCTATCACAGCTGATTAGTTTTCTTCTTATCTGCTGACTTGTGGTAACACCATGTCGCCGTGGTAATGAGATTGACCGGCTGTGACATGGCTTGAGGAGGTCAGACCTGTTTCAGGACTAACACACACACACACACACACACACACACACACACACCACACACACACACACACACACACACACACACACACACACACACACAACACACACACACACCACACCACACACACACACACACACACACACTGATTAAGGATTATAGGTGAGCCAAGTGGTCAGTTGGCCTTATTAAAGGTGCAGAGGAATTAAACAAAAATAATAATAATAATAATACAATAGTTTGTTTACAGGCATTTAGGAATTTATTTTATTTCATTTTACACCAAAATTGTTTGAAAAACAAAAATAATAATATTTAATATAAAATGTATAAATAATTAAATGGTGAAAAAATATATATATATATATATATATAATCTGGTGACAACATTTAGAGCAGACGCGGACCTCGGTCTGAATTTGTCCCCTAGTTAAACATGAAAAATGAAATAAAAATACATACATAATTGGCAAAAAAGATACAAAAAAAAAAACACAGCAAAAATTGACAGATTGACAAAAAATGCACAAAATGACAAAATCCATAAAAACAACAGCATAAATACTAAATTATAGCAAAAATGATCCACAACAACAACAACAACACAATATGACAATAAAATGTGCAAAAGTACTTCCAAAACACACGAGATGTAATGACAGAAAAATATCTAAATACGAATATACAAAATAAGAGAAAAATATACAAAACAACAATAATAAAGGTTTCCAAAAAAAAACACCAAAAAGATGAGAAAAAAACCCAACATGAATCCAAAACCTCAAAACAATGCAAAACACCTTGTGTTGTTTCTCATGGTGAATCTCAGATTGGTCATGAATCTAAATGCTGTTGATGAATGTTGATCATATGACCCTCAGATCAGATACAATCACATATTTGTGGCCCTTGCTTTAATAAAAGTTGCTCATCTCTGGTTATTTATTAGACACATTTCTATGTAAAGTCTAGAGTGTAAAGGAGTGGAACGGTAAGTGGAACCTTTAGCACTGTAGTTGTTTAGTCCCGTATGGATAATAAAACGAGATTCCGTGCAGTCATTGCGAGAGTTTGCTCAGTGTGTGAGTGCTCAAGTGTTTCTTCCTCTGAGACTCCGCCTTCATTTTACAGATTTAATATTTTTGATATTGTGGTTGCCACGCCTGGGACGGGTAACAAAGACAAACTTCATCTTTAAACTTAAGTTCACCAGCGATCAGAATGTGGGTTACTGGAGCAGATACAGTAGATACAGCTGTTGGACAATGGCCTTAAAAATAATCAGGCCCATCCTAATTTTTCCAGCCCCAACCCATAGCTACGCTCTGGCTCCCACCTCTGTAATTCTACTGGTTCTAAACTTCTTCCATCCTGTGAAAACAGCACATTTTGGCTGATTAGAGATTTATCCATGAACCGACAGGGTTTCCTTAATAATGCTCAGCTCTGTTCTAACAACAGTTAGTAATTATTCCTGCATTACCGTCCAACCCTCCATCCAACCTTGCATCCAACCTCCTCATTCACATTCAGTCATAAAAACAGAGCCCAGAGCAGCTGAAATCACTATTGGATCTAGAAAATGGATGTAGGGAACCTCTGTGGTATGATGAGATTTTCTCTACCGTATGATCTGATTTATATCGATTTATTGAATTTTACAGTTCCTCCTAATCTTCTTAAAGTACCTGATGCAAAACATTTTTTAAGAAGGCTGATTTTTATGAACTAAACTGAAAATATAGGCAAAGAGATGTGTACACTGCAAACACACCATAAAGAAATTAGATTAATTACCTTCTGTCTTTTTTTTTAATATTAATATTAAGCAGAATGTTAAAACTGATCTGTAAGAAAATGAGGAGCAACACTAACGCACAACAGACATGACGTGGTAAAAAACGAATAATAATTTGTGGCTATGAGTACAGTGGTTTCCTGCCTAGGAAAGTTAATGCTATTGTTAGTGCTAATGCTAGCCTAGTGCTAAAATAATGCACGGTTAATGCTAAGCTATCGTTAGGCTAATGCTAAGCTAATACTAGGCTAATGCTAATCCGGTGCGAGGTTAAAGCTATTGGCACTAAACTAGCCATTAACCTAATCTGAGGCTGTCCCTCCTATCTCCTTTCCTATCCACTTTTCCATAACTATGCTAGGTTATTGCTAGGCTAATGCTCATCCTAGGTTAATGTTAATGCAAGGTTAATGCTAAGCTAATGTTGGGCTAATGCTAATGCCAGGATAATGCTAATGCTGTGCTAATGCAAGGCTAATGCTAATGCTAAACTAAACTTACTGTTAAGATAATGCTAGATTAAGGCTAAGCTAATGCTAGCCCAATGCTAAGCATTGTTCTGCAGTGCGGGCTAGCACCTGCATCCTTCACTTGCATTTTCTTCAGAAATGTAAATATTCCAGTTAATATTAATTTGGTTCCCGGTGGTTAGCATGACTGGTTGCTGTAGCAACGGCAGATGCAGTCAAAGAGACCAGGGTGCTCGTCATACTAAAAGTGTTAATATGTAAGTGTGTGCGTGTGTGTGTGTAGCTCTTCGTGTACAGACGTGTCACATGTATAACACCGACCACAACTTCTCACCACGGCTGAGTTGATTTCTTTTTTATCAAAATAGCAAAAAATATTGAAAAGGAGGAAACTTTGATGATTTATCAGTAATAACAGAGGAACTTGATGAGAACCTCTTCCTGAGGCCTGTGTGTAGTTTGTTGACTAGTCCTGTTGAAGCTGAACATTAGAGTGAGGGGCTGATAGAGATGAGGAGCGGCCCCATTGAGACAACAAGCGGCCGCACGACCCCCATTAACCCCCAGCTATGAACACCAACCTCTGTCTGTGTGTGCTGATAGAAAGCCATTTCCTATTATATTCATGTGAGGAAGTAGACACCACAGGCAAAAAAGTAAGTTATAACATTTGTGCTGCTTTTATCTCAATGCTTATATTAGTAGAACGGCTCCTTTGACCTCCGCTGATTAACAGACGCAAAGCCACGTTTGTCCTTTGTAAAAATGGAATCCTGTGATATCGTCACGAAACCACATCCAGTGCCGTAATGTCTTGTAAAATGACTAAAAAGAATGTGTAAGACATTGTGATAACTTGGAAACCTGTATATATCAAACACTAAATTTCATGACTGATGTTATGTTAAGCTTTACCAGAGAATATTTCCATTACTTTAGAACATTATGTCCTCCACCCAAACTGAAACCAGTTTTTTTTTTTAGAAAAAAGAAAGAGAAAAAAAAGAAAGAAAAAAAAAAGTACTAATATTGAAAATGTTTAGTCAGTAGAATTCTTATTATAATATACTGGAAGAGGTGTCTGACTGTAGCACACACTACGCACTTTATGAGTATATACTGTCTACTATATTTTTTTAGTATGATTAGAAAGATGAGCGTTACCACTGAAGTATACTTCAAAGTTTCCCAAGATGCATTTGGAACCTACAAGGAAAAAAATCTGTAGCACACTGAGGCTAAATATCTCTGTTGATTCTCCACCTTTAACTTTGAAAGTTCTGAAAACATTTGAAGCAAGGCTCAAGTTAATTTTTCAATTACAATTACATCTTCAAATATCCATATTCAATTACAATTCAATTAAAATGATCATTAACACCCAAAAAAGTCAATTACAATTATGTTCTCAATTGCTGAAGTTCAATTCACTAATCACAAATACAGATCCTGAAATGAATAAGCCCATACAATGTAACCTTCCTCTTGTGTTAGCTTTCTGTTAGCATCTCTAATGCTAATGGGTCAATTTGACCCATGTCTTAAATCATAAAAACATACCAGTTTTCATCTATTGCTACCTTGTTTCACTTCCTAATCAATGAAAATATTTGGTAGTAATTTTATTTGGTTGTGGGTGTCTTTAAATAGGATGAGTAGTACGTTAGTGTGAGTAGTATGTTATTATGAGTAGTACGTTAGTATGAGTAGTAAGTTAGTATGAGTAGTACGTTAGTGTGAGTAGTACGTTAGTATGAATAGTATGTTATTATGAGTAGTACGTTAGTAAGAGTAGTACATTAGTATGAGTAGTAAGTTAGTATGAGTAGTACGTTAGTATGAGTAGTACGTTAGTGTGAGTAGTACGTTAGTATGAATAGTATGTTATTATGAGTAGGTACGTTAGTATGAGTAGTAAGTAGTATGAGTAGTACGTTAGCTTGTGAGTAGTACGTAGTGTGAGTAGTACGTTAGTTAGTGAGTAGTACGTGAGTGTGAGTAGTACGTTAGTATGAGTAGTATGTTATTATGAGTAGTACGTTAGTATGAGTAGTAAGTTATGTATGAGTAGTACGTAGTGTGAGTAGTACGTTAGTATGAATAGTATGTTATTATGAGTAGTACGTTAGTAAGAGTAGTACATTTAGTATGAGTAGTAAGTTAGTATGAGTAGTACGTTAGTATGAGTCGTACGTTAGTGTGAGTAGTACGTTAGATGAATAGTATGTTATTATGAGTAGTTACGTTAGTATGAGTAGTAAGTTAGTATGAGTAGTACGTTAGTGTGAGTAGTTACGTTAGTGTGAGTAGTTACGTTAGTGTGAGTAGTACGTTAGTATGAGTAGTAAGTTTAGTGTGAGTAGTACGTTAGTGTGAGTAGTACGTTAGTATGGAGTAGTACGTTAGTATGAGTAGTACGTTAGTGTCAGTAGTACGTTAGTGTGAGTAGTACGTTAGTATGAGTAGTACGTAAGTGTGAGTAGTACGTTTGTATGAGTAGTATGTTAGTATGAGTAGTACGTTAGTAAGAGTCGTACGTTAGTGTGAGTAGTACGTTAGTGTGAGTAGTACGTTAGTGTGAGTTAGTACGTTCGTGAGAGTTAGTACGTTAGTATGAGTAGTACGTTAGTATGAGTAGTACGTTTGTATGAGTAGTATGTTAGTATGAGTAGTACGTTAGTGTGAGTAGTACGTTAGTGTGAGTAGTACGTTAGTGTGAGTAGTACGTTAGTATGAGTAGTACGTTTGTATGAGTAGTACGTTAGTGTGAGTAGTACGCTAGTGTGAGTAGTACGTTAGTATGAGTAGTACGTTTAGTGTGAGTAGTACGTTAGTGTGAGTTAGTACGTATGTGTGAGTAGTATGTTAGTATGAGTAGTACGTTAGTTTTGACCATTTACAACAAGGCCATGTGTTGATCCAGGAAGCAAACCCTGGTATTATTATATCAGCCGTTATCCGAATGGCCTTACATTTTTAAGCCAATATCAGCCGATAACTATAACGTGTCGATAATTATCGTGCATCACAATATAAATATGAATGTCACATGATGTCTCCGCCCCTTTCCTTCACTGAGGATGATTGCCTGATTCACATCACCTGGTATGGACTGATTGGTGCCTCCATCACTCAGCTCTACCTGGACATTATTAGCACCTTGTTTCAGCTCCTTTTCTTTTTTTGAGAGTTTGTTGATTATGATTGACTTCAGTCATGTAACGATCTCTTATCATTTCATTACTTCTCCCCTGGTGGGACGGTATAAGTGATATTTTTTTAGCCAATTTGTATTCTTATTTTCCCCTTGTCTTTTTTCTTCCTTTTCCTGCAGTTGTTTTATAGTTTCGTTATTAATAATTATTTAGAAATGGCTTTTTTAGGCACCGTACTTCCCTTTAATCTGGCTTTTTAGTTTGTAATAGCCTATGTAAGGTCTTAGGGAATAAAAAAACTTGTTGCAAGTGACTGACTGTGTTCTGTGGCTTGGTCAGATTTATTTGGGGGACGTAAACCTACAAACAAATTCTAGAGCGATTAGTGCGCCGTGATAACACAACCACTGTAGTAGTGGATCAAATATTGGAAGTTTTGGCGATGACGTATAGAGCGCACAGGATGGTGGGTTGTTGGTAAAAAACAATGTTTCTAAAATGACCAAAAGCATGGTGGGATGGACATTGATATTTACATATGAAATAAATAAATATTGCACAGTAAAACAGAGTGTAACAGCTGTTCAGCGTTTCCTAGTATTTTCGGCATTTGGGGCAACAGCAACTTTTGGGGTAGAAGCCGTTGTTTTACCTCATGAGGAATAATATATAATCATAATAATAATAATAATAATAATGATAAGTAAGCACAGATTTATTTATTTTTTAAATAGTCGAACGGCATTTTCAGTGCGAAACAATTAATTTTTTGGGGGGAAAAAAAAATCCACCAAACATTTGTTGATTGAACATATCTACAGTAATACAACATATGAATCACCCTGAAACTGTGAAATACAACTCACTGCAACTTTAATGAGAAGCGTGAGGTTGAGACAGAACTCTAGAATGTTTGGATGAATTTCAGAGAGTCTGAGTATTTAATCGTTCTGCATTCAATTCAACTTTATTTGTATAGCGCAAATTACTACAGAAGTCATCTCAATGCGCTTATCAAAATATAAAATTCATAAGAAGAAAGAGAAAACCCAACAAGATCTGCATGAACAAGCATGTAGCGACAGTGGGAAGAAACAACTCCCTTTTAACAGGAAGAAATCTCCATTAGAACCAGGTTCAGAGGTGGCAGCCATTGCATTGTATTTACATCAGATATTAGTTTGGACCAGCAGAGGGGCGCTGGTAACCCAGTGGTCGGTTGCCATGCCGATATTCTTGTGGTGAAGAAGAGGATGCTATGCTAGCAGACAGAGCTAATAGAAAAATGTGACTTTTACAAATATTCACATAATATTACAGATATTCTTTCAGTGCTAAAGGGGTAAGGAATCATTTATGAACATGTTTAAGTGTAGATGGCGGCCAGAAAGAAAGTAGTAGCAGATTCCGCCTGCCGCCATCACTTCTGGACAAGAGAAGGATTATAAATACAGCGCCCTCCGCTGTTTAAAAAAAAGTACTGCGATTCAATTTTCACAGTATCGATGTGAACCGTGATACCTATGAATCGATTTTTAACTGCCTTACGATTAATCGTTACATCCCTATTGAGCCGTGAACCACAGATCAGGAACTGACATCATCAGCTTCACGAAACCTGAAACAGAGCAGAGAGAGAAGGACGAGGAGAAGAGTGTACACTAGTTAAATCACTACTCGTTATTCATGAACGGATCGGGCTGAAATTTGATAGCTATAATCTATGGATGTGTACGCATAGATGCATTGGTTTTTGATTTGGGGCCCCTAGGCCCTAAAAGAAAAGAAATAAAAAAGTTGATTTCTCATTTATTTGCAAATTATTTATATGAATGGGGCCCATTACCCTCTGTGTGTCAGGGGGCACCAGGGGGCCCCATTTTTCAAATGACTACTCCTCCGTTTGTTCTCGTTTGATTGGAATGCACTTTGGAATAAATACTCTATGAATGAATATGATGAGATTTTCTGAGCCTTTTTTTTCAAATGTGGCCCGGGTGCTCACCCCCCATTTCCGGTCATTTCCAAATTTTTGGGAACGTAGTCATGTGATATATTGTTTCAAAGGTAATTCAATGTAGATTATGAATAGGCCTCGCACAATTCGATTAGGGGCCACCCCCCCTTTTTAGGCAATTTCCATTAAAGTTGTTTTCTCATTTATTTGTGAGTCATATATTACGACAATTGTGGTACCGGATCATTGACACATACCAATGTATGAATGGGGCCCATTACTTCGTATGTGCCACGGGGACACCATATGGGGGCCACACACTACTCTGTGATTTTGACATGGATATTCTATAAGCGGATGTCAAGAGCCTCTCTGAGACCTTTTGAAAGGGCGGGTGGGGATGGGGGCCATCCCCTTTTCTGGTAATTTCTAAATGTATCCAAACATAGTCGTGTGTGATATATCGTTTCAAAGGCAATTAAACATAGATTACCATTTCACTTCACACAATCGGTGGAATCGAGTCATTTCACTGAATTCTTAAGAACGTTGTACGTGCTGTTGCACACTGAGACGTTTCGCGAGCCCGGCTGTAGTTCATCAGAACTTGTTCATTAATATTTCAAACTAATTCCACCCCTAATATATACAATCATTGCCTTCGTCTACATGTAGTCAATAAAAGGTGGTACGTTATATTCTATTCCAGAGATGAGGCCATTGAGTGCTTTCAGTGGGTGGTTTTTCTTTTCCTCCGACAAGCTGATTGCAGCCGATTAACACGCGTTCTGAAAAGAAGCAGCAGCAGTAGCTGAGTGTGTGATTCCCCTGCTGATGGATTAGGAAGTGCAGTTGGACATCCCCTCTTTAGGCCTCCAACAGGAATCAAGGGTGACTGGTTCCTAGATCCTGGACCAGCACATCCACACTAAGCCACTGGGCTTTGGAAATAGTAAACAACATTTACAGCCTAAAGCCAACGGCTGCCTAATCTTTACCAGTTGTTTTCAGCGTTCTCTCGTTTGACACGTGACGTGGCACATTATCTACTGTATGTGTAACACCACCTCTGTGTGTGTCACTCAGTGGATCAACACCTAAAAGGATTGACCTTTGTAGCCATGTCAGACTGGTCAGCAAACAAACAGATCAAGAGAGAGAGAGAGAGAGAGAGAGAGAGTGGTGACGGACAAAACACTCGCTCTAAAAACAAATCATGACTTTGTTCTACACCAGTGGATCTCAAACTCTTTAGTTTCAAGTCCCCCCTTCTGTCCGATTACAACATTTTGCTCAGAACACTTTAAAAAATAACTATAGAGTGAACGAGTGATAACACACACATTTTTAAAGAACCTCATTGTGTAAATAAGTGGAATGAAACAGTATTATTTCTATAGTTTTTATCATTTCATGAAGAAGCTGTTATTAAGTTGGTTTTTCTCAACATGTTGGTTTTTTATGTCCATTTTATTTATTCTCCCAGAAAGCCTTAAAAGGGGAAACAATTTTAACCACTTTTTACCAATTTCCATTGGCCATTTTGCAACTGGATGCAGACTTTAGCTACCATTAAAAATATTTTTTATCAAATTTTTTGTCCATTTTTGCAAGTTCTTTTTGACACTTTTATCCAAATGTTGCCCTTTCTTTATTATTTTGTCAATTTTACATCAAAATAAGCTTGTTTGCCACATTTTGCCCATTTTGCTCTATCCTTTGCCTTTACATGCCACCTGGTTTCTCTTTATTTGCTTATTTTTTTTCTACTCTTGACTGCTTTTGGCCCATTTTAGTCACTTTTCACTCTTTTCTTGCCTTTTTTGGCCACCAGTTACCATGTCTGCCTCCACTCACTCAAAAAAAACCATTTGGGTCCATGGCCCGCCGGCCGGGACGATGCTCGGTATACCAGATGGCCAGTCCACCCCTGTATCCTGTCTGGTGTGGGACCAAGACAAACCCTCGTATTTTCAGTTCGTATTCTAATCAAGATCATTTCCAGCATCATTTAAATAAAAATAAATAGTATAAAAACCCATATTTTTAATGCTCTCATTTGTTAATTTCCCTCTCTCTCTCTCTCTCTCTCTCTCAAGTAGTGCCATTGTGTACCCCTATAGGGCAACACGTATCCCCATCTGAGAAACACTGTCCTGAAGGTTAACTATGTATGTTTTTAATTTAATTTAGTTATAATTAAGCTGCACAGCAGAGATGGACGACTTTTATCATCAAACTATTGTTGTCTGATCACATGATCAACATTTATGTCAGTATTTACAATAACGACCAATCTCTACATTAACACAAAAATGTTATTTTGTGTATTTTTGGAAACAAGCATTTTTTTTGCTTTTTTTGCTTTTAGCCGAGTAATTTTATGTATGTTTTTGTTGCCGTTTTTCTTTATTTTATGTATTTCTGTTCTCATTTTGCATATTTTGGTTCTTGTTATGTGTATTTTGTTTTTTTGGAATAATTTAGATTTTTTTTTTTTTGTTGTATTTTGTTCACTACTTATTTGGATACATATTTTATTTTGTTGTTTTTTTTTAATCTTTTTTAAAAAAAACAGATTGTAGTCATCTTATGTGTGTTTTTAAATGTCATTATATTTGTTGCCCTTTTGTGTCATTTTGTGCCACTGTAAACCCAAATAAGTTGATTAACTTTTAGAGAACGGTTAAATTAAAGTGCTATATGAATTAAGTTTATTTTTTAAATAATCCCTATTTAGTTACATTTATTCAGAAAATATGATTTAAAGTTATTAAAAAAGGAAGAACATGTTACACCAACATGACATAAATAAGTTAGTAGATCTTTTTATATCACTTTGAATATAAACTACTTTGTGTTTACAGTGTGCGTTATATGGGGGCCGCACATAATCTGAGTAAAATGGTATCAGCGCTTTAGCTTTACAAAGTTTTTATTTACATACATGTGGCTGTAGAGTTTGCATGTTTTCAATAAGGATACGTCTTCATGTCGTTGTTACATACAGTTGTTACACTCACTTTCTGTGAAGGACTGCTGAGCTGTTTAAGGTGTTCCACACCTCGCATAATAAACTTGTATTATATCTATATATATATATACAGTAAGTCCAACTCTCTTTGTGCACGTGTTTGTGTGTGTTTTCAGTGTATGTGTGTGTGTGTGTGTGTGTGTGTGTGCAAGTTTCCTTTTGTAGGAGTTCATTTGAAAGAAGAAATAAATATCATTTTCATCTGATTCCACCTCGATATTCAAATAAACAGAACAGAACAATATCATTGTCACAGTCACTTCGTGTGATTCAACCTGAAAAAATCAAATAAAAGCTGAAGAAGATTGGAGATGGAAAATAAAATAATCATTGTCTGCCTTCCAACTATTCAGCTGTTATTTGTCTGTGTGAAAATAAAGATTTTCCGGCAGAGCTTTGGAAAATTACACCAATGGCAAAGTTTTACACTGAATATTAAATAATTAACTTTATTGTTAAGAGAGGTTTTTACGAGATGAGATCAAAACTATAGACTTTGTTTTCTGTGAGGGAGATTAAAGACTCGCAATACACAAACGTACTTAATAGACACACCACTTGAAAAATTAACTGAAAGTTATACAAAACAGTAACAAAAATACACAAAATGAGAAAAAATACTAAATTACAACAAAAATACACAAATTAAGAGATAAAGATACACATTTACAACAAAAGGAGAGTGAAATATATTTAATTACAACAAAAAATACACAAAATGAGAGAGAAATATACTATATTACAATAAAGATACACAAAATGAGAGAAAAATATACTACATTACAACAAAAACACACAAAATGAACGAAAAAGGTGCAAATTTACAACAAAAATGCACAAAATGAGAAAAAGATATACTACTTTACAACAAAAATACACCAAGCAAACCTACTCACTACATGTGCATATTGTTTATTTACAGCAGAAATCAGATCATTTCCCTCTGATTAGCAGTGGGTTACACTTAATAAATTATTCACTAAAAAGCCCCATAAATTATGAAGTGTTTCTCCAGTTTTTTCAATCATAACTGATGTAAACACATCTTAATGTGAGTCTTATCTAATAAAAAAAACATCTAAACTTTTAATGACCTTCTTTGGGAATGATGGACAGGTTTAACGCACGCCACATGCAAAATATTTCATGAATACAACACGATCTCGGACTTACTTTGGACAATCTTCTAATGTTTTAGTAACGTGTGTCAAACTCAAGGCCCAGGAGCCAAATCCGGCCCTTTGGAGCATCTAATCTGGCCCCAGGAGAAAGTAAAGATGGCGGGAGTCATTGTGTAAATGAAACTCAACTATATTTACAAGTGTTCACAGTTTTCCTGGTGCTTAAATCACGATTGCAGTCATTTGTTAAATTGTTGAAATAAAAGTGTAAAATGTTTACAAAATCATTTAATTTTGCTCATTATTACATAATATTTCCCTCAATTTAATAGAAATTGGTAGAAAATCAAGGACATTTACAGTAAAGATCCTGTTGGAACTGATATTTGTCACTTATTGCTTGGATATTGTCGGTTTCTTATATATTTTGTATTTTATGTATACGTACAAGTGCAAACTAGGACACAATAATGTTGAAATTACTTATTTTCCAGCATAAAATCTGTGGCCCATTTCAGATCAAACTGCTCCATATTTGAACCAAAATGAGTTTGACGCCCCTGCTGTCAGTGATCGTGTTAGAAGAACACATTTTAAACGTGTGTCTTGTGATTAAAAGGAGTTATAGTGAAACTATTTAAGTCCAGCAGTAAAGATAAAATGATGAAGTAAATCTGCTTTAAATTACAGATTTAAACACCAAATGAAAGCGAGTAACATTTCTACTTGATAATCCAATAATCACATTACCATCTTTTTTGCAACGTGCGATGTTGTTCCTACTTAATGTATTCTGATTGCTCCAGGAAGCACGATTAGCATCTGCTCTACACGCGGCTAGCTGTGCGCTAATGATATGAGACGTTTGTTCACATGTGCAGATCGTTCTGGTTTTGAGTTGCTGCTGCTCTCTGTGATTGTTGACTTCTGTCACAGTGACTCCTTCCCATCAGTGCTTTGATGCTGTCCAACATTAGCTCCATGTGACGTGAAAAAAATGAACTAAAACAGTGTAAAAAATCAAATTGAGAATTCGCAACAGGAGAAAAAGTTGATAGATACCAAATGAACACAAACGTAGATCCTCGTTTTCACTTTCAATGTGTTGACAACAGGCATCTGTGATGTCAGCGCTGTTACTCGCTTAGTGTCTGTGACAGACTGCATGAATCATCGTCATTAGATGTCTGTGTCCCCTTTTAGTCCCAATCAGTGTGTGTGCACGGTGTGTGTGCACGGTGTGAGTTTCAGAGCGGACGTTTGCATCATTAAGAATGTCCTCCATCAGTGAAACAGTGCGTGTGTGTGTGCGTGTGCGTGCATCTCTGAGGGCAGGACACTTGGAACATCGGGCACTTATGAACCCTTTAATATTTAGTGTTTCTGTTACAACGTAGGAGACACAATCAACACAAGGTGGATTCAAAACTACGTAAAGATAATTCAGAGTGTCAACAGCACAGGAGGAGCTAATTTAACCTAAACATGATCATGGTTATTATTCAATATGTTTGTATTCACGCCGACGGACCCTTGAGCATTTAAAACGCTCAAATACACTTTGATTATTATCAATTACTCAATTACAATTATAAATGACCCAACACTGGTTACAACTTTAGGGGGATCACACTAGGGGTCATGGCCGCTAGGCAACCCAGGCGGCCACCTAGGGAACCATCTGCTGGAGGGGTGCCAAATCCCCCCCCCCAAAAATAAAAAGTGAAACGTCACTGTACATGTTTTCTCTTAATCAAATATGAATATTAATATTAAGTCCAGTCGTGAAGTTTTAAACAACATTGGAGATTTAAGTGCTCTTTATTTGCTGCTTACAAACAATCTCTCTGCCCATATTTATTCTATTTTATTGAATTTTCTTTTATTTATTTTACCTTCCTCACTGTATTACCTTTTTGCATATGTAGTAATTCTGTATAATTCTGTTGTGTTGTTTGGTTTTAACATTTTTGTTACTGACTAGTAAAATCAAACAGGAAAGAAGAATTTTCCTTGCACTGAAATATTCACATTTTATTTCAACTTTTGATTGCATTTTTTTGAATTGTTTTTGGATTTTGCACCATTGTTGTTGTTCCCCCAGGACATTCAATTAAACCTGTAGGTGTTGTATTACAGTTTATTATTCTAATTTGAAGGATTATATTATGTGAAGGACTGCTGAGCTGTTTATAATTAAACTTTATTTATTTTTATATATTTAATTGAGGCGGGGGGCAGTCCACTCTTATCTAGGGCACCGAATGACCTAAAGCCGGCCCTGCTAGGGGTGTACATTTCCATGAGTGTGACGATACGATATGATTCACGATGTGCATGACATATTATGATATATCCCGATACTAAACAATACGATGTACATTGCAATATCAATAATTACAAATTTCACCTTTACAACTACAATTTTGCGAGAATAATGAAATGGTAACTAACTGTAGTTCAAGGCATATGCGGAGAGAGCGGTCAGCAGGACCTCCTGGAACAGAAGCACAGATGTTTAGATGGCAACAAAAGACAGAGTTGAATTAGACACAAGAGGAGGAGCTGAGGTGGGAGTGGGTGGGAGTGGTTTGCGAGGCATTCACAGACGAAGCGTGCAGAAGTAGGCGTGTTACCGTGGTTTAAATGTAGCGCTGAGACCAGTTCTAACCAATGGGAAGCCTAGAACATGATCAGCTGGATGATTTCACTGATTACGTGATGGATGCTGTCAGTTGTTAACAGCTACTGACAGATGAAGGGGCTGGACGAGCTTGACTTCCGTGCCTGGCTGAACTAATGCGAAGCTCAGTATTCTGATTTTGTAAAGTAACCACATACGTCTCTAAAAGTGCAGAGTATGGTTTGAGAATAATGTGTAATCAACTTCCAGCTAAAACGCCATGAGGAGTGAAGTTGTTTAAGAAGCTCTGATGTGGTTCACTGACACCTAGCGGGTGATTACAGTACATGCTATGCAAATGTTAGCACAATTAAAAAAAAATGTTTTTTTTGTTAAAAAACATGATAAAATTGATTGATTTGGACGTTTTTTTTGAATGAAGACGGTAATCGCGGTGAAATATTGCAATATCAGACTGAGGAGGAGTAATGTGGTTTTCTTCATGGAACTGTGGACCAGTGCTGGAAGGGGCACGGGGGGCCAGTCCACATGTGTGTTTTGTAGATTTAGAAAAGAATCATGCCCGTGTACCTTGGTGCATCCTGTTGGTAGGGGGGCGACTGCGGAAAGAGAACTGTCTGGGCCTCTTTACTAAGGATCTTTCCCCCTGCGACCCTGACCTGGATTAACTTCAGAAGACAGAATGGAACAAAACCAACAGATCTGAATCCTCTCAGAGAAAGACGTGCAGCAAACAGAGATAAAGCAAAACGTCAGCGCTTTGGGTATAGATGGATAGACGGAGATAGAGATGGATTAAAGAGAGCAGTGGGTGTAGAACCTCTCAGCCATGGCCATGAAAGCAGCTCCTCTTTTCAATTGTGCACTCCACTTTTTTCAAATATCGTCTGTGACATCAACAGATAAACAGCAAACAGTACTTGAACATCTTAACACGGGGAGCAAAAGGGGTTTGAACTCCTGCTGGATTTCTTCCAAACCAAGTTCTTACATGTAGATATTAAAAGGAAATGAAGTCAATGTCTTATTGCTGGTAAATAAACATACATTTACTTAATACAAAATACTGTATGTAGTCTCAAAGCATAATGTCTAGGGTTGTTGATATCCTCTCCAAGTGTATGTCAGTGACGTGCAGTCAGGGTAGTCAAGGTAGGCAGTGCCTACCCAAGGGTGAATTGATATTTTGATTATTTGTTTTAATTATAATATAATTATAAATTATTTATTTTTCCATTTCCAATAGCCTACAGTGCCTATAAGTTTGAAAGTGTCAGCATTTTGTGCGTTTCATAGCCCAAATTACTAAACATCGCTATTTCCTGGAACAGCTGCACAGTCTCATTCTGTTGTAAGGCAGTGGGAGGCCACGCCCCCTCCCAAAGGCACGTTGCTGCACTGCCTCCGTTTCCATTGCGTGTTTTTACGTGTTTGCGCATGCGCAGTCAGGTCCCCAAGATGACAACCATTTACGTCCAAAGGCAGCGTAGAGAGCTGTCTTTGGACGTAATCGTGCTATGCTAAATGCTATACGTAAGTTCACAGTGCATTAGTGAATTGATTCCATGTGACTGCTGCTGCTACATTCTCTAGCTAGTGGGCGGGATAACACTACAGGCAGAATGACAGCGCTAGAGACGAGAGAGAAACTTTTTTTTGAGGAAAAACGACAACTTTTAAAAGATGGAGACCAACACCTGAGTTACCAGAGCTTCAGCAAAGGAAAGGTCAGAACATTGTTTATATTTTCCACAGGGAAAGGAAGGATTGACTTTGTGGATGTTCCTCACTGAGGATGTTCTGAGTTGTTGTTGTTGTAATTTTCTCCGTGTTTCTGTGTTTCCAACACAAACAACAGATGTGCTGTCGTGTCATGAGATATATCTTGTTGGGAGAGTATGGAGGAAATATTAAATAATTGTTTATGTTTCTTTAATGGTGTTTAAGATGTTGATTTTGTTAGATGGCTAAATGCTTGTTCATGTGGGTCTTGTTGGGTTTTTTCTTTCTTGTTATGAATTTTATATTTTGATAAGCGCATTGAGATGACTTTGTTGGAAATTGCTTTATACAAATAAAGTTGATTTGATTTGAATTAACACTGGACAGCAGAAACATATGAAATTGTCATTGGTGGTCTCGATTTGCAACGTGCCTACCCAACCCTAGTGGTCACGGCACGTCACTGGTGTATGTACAAACAACAAAATAGTTATTTTTGTTGATCCCTGGTCAGTTTCTGGATGCAAGGGGCTTGCTGGAGCTTAAAGCTATAACCACATGGATCACATTTCTCAAACTATAACCGTATATCATCTAAAAGCTTGTTCTCTTCTACTGCTAATGCCAGTGTCATCCCCACAACTCTGCCAAAGTGACATTTCTGATGTTTTTACTGAACCAAAACACAACATGGGCAGGTTGTTGATGTTTTGGTTTTTCACGGAAACATTCGAATACGGACGGAATCAGAATATGTCGTATCATAGAGAAAGGATAGAAATAACGCCAAGCGAATCACGGTAAGAATGAAGTAAAAAAAAAAAAACAGTTCTTAAAGAAACTTTTCTGCTTTAGTGCTGTCTTTGTGTTCTTCTATGGCAGTGTTTCTCAAATGGGGGTACGTGTACCCCAAGGAGTATCAATGGCACTAGAGGGGACACTTGAGAGAAAGAGAGACTGGGAAATCAACAAAAAAAGTGTCAGTCTTGGTCCCACCCCAGGCGTGAGATGACCAGAAATGATCAAAACTATAGAAATAAATCTATTCAGGAGCCACAAAATCAGTGTTTTTCAACTTTGGGGTCGGGACCCCCTATGGTGTTGCCTGAAATTTTTCAAACATGGTCAAAAACAAATTTTACAAAAAATGTTTTTGGGGTCGCCAGAAAGTCTTGATATCAAAATGGGGTCAAGGTCCAAAAATGGTTGGAAACCACTGCACTAAATACTGTTTCTATCCACTTATTTAAAAAACGAGAATCTTTAAATTGTGTATTATCCCTCTGTTCCAATCATTCCATCATTATGATCTATAGTTGTTTTTTTATAGTATTATGACAAAGGTCAGACAAAGGTTGTACTTGGATTCAGAAATAAAAGAAATTGGGACTTGAGCCAAAAACGTTTGAGAACCATTGTTCTACGGGACTCCAAATCCCACAATGCAATATACAAAACGTTTCCAAAGTTCAAGTCACAATAATTATTTGTCAACAAAACCAGTTGTTAATGGTGGCGTCTTAAACAATCTTAAACTTCAGCATAATTTTTGTTTGTTTGGTAAAAAACTAGAGTTATGTTGTGTATAGGCAGCTTTAAGGTGGATCATTTTAGTATCAAGGCTAAAACTGAGAGTGGCACTGTGGCTACATAAAAACTGACCTTGTAAACTAATTCCAAAAAAATAATGGGCTTTCTGAATTAAACTTAAATTGGAAGTATGTGGTGGGTTTATTCTGATTTTAATTCCAAATTGAATAATTCCTTGATCTTGTAAACATTTAATTCCGCTTTAAATTAATTCCGGTCATTCTGAGCATGCTCATCCTGTCACGATGACGAGTTGGTGACGACATAATCCAAGATGGCCGCCCAATGCAAAATAGTACTTATTATGTAGTCGTCTTTTTATGTTTTCTGTTTTTTTTTCCGTTAGACTTGAATACGTCACGTTCGCCCTCTGTCCAATCAGAACTCTTCCCAACCCACAGACCTAAAACGGAATTGAATAATGGCAATTAAACATGTTTTTTCATGTAAACCTCAATTCGGAATTACTAATTCCATTTAAAGATGAAGTAGGATGGTTTAATTCCAAATAATTAATTCAGAATCAAAAAGCATGTAACCGTGGCCAATGAACTAGTAAGAGGATTTATTTTGGTTCTTCTGTTTTTATTCAAACTTAAACATTTGAGTACATATACTTTCTCAACTCTAGGGATATAGTTACTGTTGAGGAATTGGGATTAGTACATGAACAACCTGAAATCCAATTAAATCCAAATAAAGTTGTTCCAATACCTTCTTTTATTGGAAGCCTTTAAATGCACATAGAACGATGTGTTTATGTGTTAGCTTCATACATCAGACCAGATAAGACTGAGTGAGTGGGAATGTTTGTGTGTGTGTGGGTTTGCTCCGTGGGGAATAAGATTAGATCCAGCACGAGGGTGTTTTAGATCTGTATCAAAGAGGGTCTGAACGATTCAGATGTGCCCTTGAGCATCTTTCTCTCTCTCACAAACACACAGAATAAAATCTAGTCATGTCGTATTTACATTTCTATTTGTGTATGAATCTCATTTATGGGATGTTTTTTTTCAAGTTACTGTATCTCTTCAGTGTGTGTGTGTGTGTGTGTGTGTGTGTGTGTGTGTGTGTGTGTGTGTGTGTGTGTGTGTGTGTGTGTGTGTGTGTGTGTGTGTTGATGTGCAGTTCAGTGTCCTTTAATGTTCCTCAGACCAACATGAGTGATGCAGCGTGTGCGTCTGCCGTCGACTCCCGATAAATCACAGCAACAAATACAGATTTCCTGGGAAGGAGAAATGGCCTTTTCCTGCTGAAGTGTCGGAACGCTCATATGCGACTACGTATCGCTGTCTGCAGAGCGCCCTCCTAACGCCCTTGAAGGATGAGACACTCAGGCACAGACGTTTAGAAAAAACCAGGAACACAAACCGTTTACCATCCACTAGGCTTTGGCAGTAAAACTGTTTGTTTATGGACTCTAAGTCCATGACTTGGACTCGACTTAGACTCAGGACACAAATTTGATGACTTGGCTCGGGGTCGCCGACCTTTCTGAAACTGTGAGTTACCTGTTGGGTATGGAAGACGAGGAGCGCCACAATTAAATAAATAAATACACCGTTCATTAATTCATTAAAAGTGTCAATAATTACTTCAATGTGCTAATAATTGATTAAATGTGACAGTAATTAATTAAATCCATTTTACGTTTCATTTTCATTCTGAAAAAAATGAAGTATAAATATTTTACTATTTATTTATTTATGTGTTTCATGGTCTGGTGTTGCAGCACTTCATTAATAAATTTTATTGTGAAACTTGCTCGTCAAAGTCTGTGGGGGCGGGGTTAACATCAGTCCAGCCAAATCCATTGCTTTGGTCTTCACTCTTTCCAATCAAGGCGGCTATGACAATAGAGGATGTGTATGAACCATCCAGGGAGTTGGTGAGAGAGATTTTAGACTTAGCTGTTTGTAGAAGCAGGAATATAGTACAAAACCAACGTACAGATTGTATAGCACCACCCAGTGTATCAGGATAATGTTTACTAGCTCTGCCTCAATCCATTGTCAGGGATAGATTTAGCTTGACTTGATGTGAAGGTTACCAATCAAGTGTTAGGAAGCCAAGGCAAGGACCAAGGCGGTCAAATCTTCAGTTATGGAAACCTACACAAACATCGGCTCTTGCCGGAAAATCTGCTCAACGCGTATTCAAAAGGTTTCTGAGTATAATGAATCCATTTTTAATGGAATCCACGATGGCAAACCAATGGTTCCCACTCAAGATCAAGAAATCCAAGATGGCCATCATTCATATTGCCAATTTGGATATTTTCTCATAACTTTGGTTCTATTTGACATACAAGCATGATCTCAGAGGCAATTTATTGTTTTCATGGCAAAGGAATTCAATAATGTCTCTTAAAATATTGTAAATTGAGCTCAGAGCAAGATCCAAGATGGCCACCATCCATTTTGCAAATTTCAATCTTACCATAACTTGGGTTCTGTTTGACGGACAGTCCTTGACCTCAAAAACTTTCATTTTGAAAGATTGAAATTCACAATACGAATGGTGGCCATCTTGGATTCTTTGACCCTGGAAACCATTCACCACTGAGATCATTCTTCTATATCAAATAGAACCGAAGTTATGACAAAATATCCAAATTAGTAATATGGATGGTGGCCACCTTGGATTTCTTGATTGAGTGGGAACCATTGGTTTTCCAGTGTGGATCCCATTAAAAATAGATTCAGCATACTCAAAATAAAACCCTATGTACACATTTTCATGCTTTCTTCCAGAACTGAACATATTTTTGACATATCTGCCTGGATATTTTTTCAATCTGTTGGATCATCAAACGTGTATTTCCTGTACATCATCAGGTTGTGCAACACAGTTCATCCAGTCATTTGATACAAACAATAGAAGTGACATCATTGAGGGAGGCAAAGCTAGGGGGATGAATGGAGGACAGACAAAGCTGTGTTGATGTAATAAATCAGTGAAAAGACATAATTTCAAAAACATTTAAACACATCCTGACATGTAGCTTTTACATAAACCCATGCTTTACATCCTAGAATGTGTGAGAGACACACAAACACACACAGACGACAGAACAAAGTCGTACTAGTGGAGCGTACTAATGGAGACCTTGGCGGTCCAGATGTAATAGGTGTCATAGAAGGACATTGGTTTGGCTGTGTGTGTACCGCAGTCACCGGGCAGACAAAAACACTCTCGTTAAACACCACCTACCCTGTGGGACACAGTCATTTCTCTTGAATTAATATGAAAACTCTCGCATTGCACATCACAGGCCAGGATTGTGGAAGCAACACGCCGCTCTATTTAAGTCATGAATCATTACAGAAGGACAAGTAGAACCCCATTATTCAGAAAAGTCCCAAAAACAAAGACAACCAAACAACAAAAAGGAGATGAGAAACTATCTGAGCAGCTTTCAGAAAGAAAGAGGCTGTTTTTGATGTTCTTTGAAAGACCTCCCACTGAGTAAACAAAACGCAGCACAAGTCTAGACTTTGAGTATCAAGGCACAATTATTCTGCTTTAGAGCGAGATGAGGAGGGATCAAGGAATTGGGTTCAACAATAAACAAAAATTCTAATTTTTTCTTGGTCTTTCTCTCTTTTGATTTGACTTTGTTTCACAAGCACACATACAAACATGCTTTAGGTTTTCCACAGATGTGGCAAAAGTCTTCAGTACTCAAGTAAAAGTATAGATAAAAACAGTTGCTTGGAGTGCTGCATGGGTTTGTGGGTTGTGTTGGAAAGTTGCTTGAAAAAATGTTGTCTCACTGGTGCTCTTCAGTTTGTGGATCTAACCTAGAGTTTTGAAAAGATCTGAGGCACTCAGAGGGACTGTTGGTAAAAAGCCTTTATTCTATTTGGGCTATTTAATCATCAAAAACATTGAATATTGTGGCTGAAAGCCTGGCTCTCTGTAGCCGTGTGTAACGCGATGGCCCCCGGTCCGTGTGACGGACGCATAGGTGGTGCGCCGCAGTCTGAGAAGCGTGGCGGCGGCTCGACGGGGCCACGGCAGTGTTTGTCATGGCCCTGACGGTGTTAGACCACCGTCCACCTGCTCTCATATCCCCGTCTATCCATAACAGGAGTAAAACAGCCAAAAGGAAGAAAAAGCAAGCCGTTGCTAATACAGAGTGTAATAGATGCGTCTATTGTGAAATCTGAGCATGGAGTAAGGAATCATAATCTTTGATTTGAGAGGGCACGACATTTATTTGAGGGGGCACTGTAACCTCTTGCCCCTGCGTAGAGCCGGCCCTGATTAACAGAGTCAGCAGCTTCCTGCCTGTGTTATTTCATTCCTGTCTTTTTTGTGACAACTGTGTTGTTTTTGTTCTGAATTATGGATTTGAATTATTCATCTATAAAGCAAGGAATCTCTGTCTGTCTGCGTGTCTGTCTTTCTGTTTGTCTGTGTGTTCCTCAAATATCTCTGCGACTCAGGCTCAGATTGACCAAAGACTTTCAACATGGCTGCTGCTTGGTTCAAAGGTGTGCAACATTGGATTTGTTTGGACTGCAATATTAATGTTAATTCATGATTTCATAAAATTGTCCACTTTCCACCAAAGCGGAGCCACTAGTGTCCCGTGCGCAGCGGAGCCTGGTTTTGAGCGGAGCAGCGATCCGTTTTGTGTGTGTGTGTGTGTGTGTGTGTGTGTGTGTGTGTGTGTGTGTGTGTGTGTGTGAAACACATATCAAATTACAGAAATATACATTAGACAAAATAAACACAAAAAATGACTCCAAAAACGCACATAAAAGAACAGTCAAAACACACAAGCGCAAAATGAGATTAAAAATGACACAAAACGACCGCAAAATATAAAACAAAACCATAAACGACTTCAAAATTACATGAAATGACAACAAAAACGTGTTGTTTTTCCCTGTATTAATGCTCATATTGGTCATTATTCTAAATGCTCACATGAACAAATGGCCGCTGAAGTACATGCAACAAATGTGTTAAAAACACATACAAAAGTGCAGAAATATACAGTAAACAACATAAATATACAAAATAAGACATACATTATAAAAAAATAGATAAAATGACTACAAAAACACAGAAAACTAATAGACAAAAAATATCTTCAAAATGACAACAAAAATACACAAATTGGTTCATAACACACAAAACAAGAACAAAAAACTATAAAATGGGAAGAAAACACTTCAAAAACACACAAGACAACAACTGAAAGCACAAAATGAGATTTTAAAAAATGACACAAAATGACCACAAAAACCAAAACTAAACAACAAATGACATCAAAATGGCAACACAAACGTATTCTTCTTCCCTGTATTAATGCTCACATTGGTCATTATTCTAAATGCTGACATGAATGTTGATAATGTGGCACTCAGATCAGTAAAATCCATTTTTTGTGGCCCCCCCATTCACCCATCACAGTTCTTCCTTTTTCTTTTACATTAAAAAAACTCAATCTTACTCTTTTCACCACTTTTTGATTGATTTCGTTTCTTGATGTAATTTCATTCAACTTTTTCTATCCACGGTGTTTGACATTCTCAAAACCTTTTTGTCCTTTCCTTTACCCATGCATTTATCTGTCTCACTTCCTTCCATCTTTTGTCTCGTCCTTTCCTCTCAGTCTGTACTTTTTCATTTATTTCTCTGCGTACTCTCTCTCTCGATGTGATTTCAATGCAAATAGCGAGTGAAACACAAATGGATCGACTTCACAGTGCTGACGCACAGCAAAAGAACAAATGTGAAGAGTGAGTGAGTGCTTCCATTCTTCTGATTTCCCACATGGAGCAGCATAACCATTTATCACTCCAGCAGAGAGAGAGCATGTGTAGATGATATTTTTCTCTCCTGTTGTGACCACAGCTGCAAATCACTGCCAATCATATAAAAGCCCTCTCTCCATTTTTTCTTTTCTTTTTGCAGACACACATAAGCATTTCTACATATTCACACACATTTACACTCATTTGTAGCTTTTATCACCGTTGATGCTGGAAAATAGCGTCTTACGGGTAAATGGAAAGTTGAACTCACCCAGCCTGAAATCAGACATCATGCTGAAACTATACTTGGCCGTAGAGTCAAATTAATTTACCCTACTACTTTATGTGTTTATGTTGGTGTTAGTTTAAAAAAAAAAAAGGTTTCAGATAAAATAATATTCTCATTAATGTTTAAGTACATCCCCAGGTTTTCGCCGACCTGCCACTTGGACAGAGGTCTGCAACGCATGGCTCTGGAGCCAAATGCGGCTCTTTCATCTCTGTTGTGGCTCCCTGTGGCTTTGGGAAAAAAATGTGCTGCGTGTATTTATTCATGAACATACACAGATACAGATAGACACAGATAGACAGAATGGAATAAATGACACTAAATTATGAGAATTAACAATACTTTTGTCATCTGTCCACGGAGCTGTCCATTTAAAAAACAAACAAAATGAGTGGAAAATATGCTAAATTACTTCAGAAACACACGTAAAATTACAGTAAAAACAACAGAAATTGCAAAATGAGCTAAAAAAAATTGACACAAAACAATTACAAAAAAAGAAAAAACAATAAATTACACCACAAATGCATCAAATAACAACACAAACCAATGTCAAAAAAATTATGACTAACATTTAATGATCCTCATGAATAAAAAAAACATATTTTCTGAAAACAAAATATACAATATTAAATGGGATTTAAGTTTATTTTTAAATTCCTGTTTACGTTCAATGCAGCACAGATTTATAGTTGTGTAACAATAATAATAATAACAGTATTTATCAGTTTGCAAAAAGTGGCGCAATTACTAAAATTCCTTTATCAGTTTATTTTTTTTTCAATTAGTCAAACATTTATTTAGTCAAAACATGTTTTAAACACAACCTCAATTTCTTAGAATGATTTTCCATTGCAATACTAATAAATAAATAGTACATACTTTCTAAATACAATATCAAACCTTGTGGCTGTCATTTTTTGTTGTTGCATTAAATCAATGTGTGCAGTTTTTTTTTCCCACAGTTTATTCTAATAAAATATATCATATTGCAGAGTACTTTAATATTTACAGTCCTTACAGGGAGGTTTCTGACGCTCAATAAAAACAACGATCAATAATTCATTCATCTCAGTTTTCCTATCGGTATTGCTCAGGCGGAGCCTAAAAGCTGCAGAACGAGGAGGTAAAACATCTTAATATTTTCAATGAGTCTATTTACACAAATACATTTAAAAATGTATAAAGGAGCAGAAATGTGGTCATTAAAGAGAAACTCAATCCAAATTACAATCACATCTCAGCTAAAAGACGTAGAAGCTTTACGAGGCCATTTAGAAGCTGCTTATGAAATAAAACAAACTCTAAACTCACGCTTATGGAGTATAATATTACCAAAATATTATAAGTAATGAGTTACTTTACTGTGTTACAGCAAAAAGTAATATATTACTGTAATTGCGTTACTTTTGTAATGCGTTACTCCCAACACTGAAGATGGATGTTAGTAGCATCCAAACGCTCGGACCGCCGCCAATTTGGTACTACACATACTATCGTACTACTTATACTAACGTACTACTTATACTAACGTACTACTTATACTAACGTACTACTCATACTAACGTACTACTTATACTAACGTACTACTTATACTAACGTACTACTCATACTAACGTACTACTCATACTAACGTACTACTCATACTAACGTACTACTCATACTAACGTACTACTTATACTAACGTACTACACATACTATCGTACTACTTATACTAACGTACTACTCATACTATCGTACTACTTATACTAACGTACTACTTATACTAACGTACTACTCATACTAACGTACTACTCATACTAACGTACTACTCATACTAACGTACTACTCATACTATCGTACTACTTATACTAACGTACTACTCATACTAACGTACTACTTATACTAACGTACTACTCATACTAACGTACTACTTATACTAACGTACTACTCATACTAACGTACTACTCATACTAACGTACTACTTATACTAACGTGCTACTTATACTAACATACTACTTATACTAACGTACTACTCATACTAACGTACTACTTATACTAATGTACTACTCATACTAACGTACTACTCATACTAACGTACTACTCATACTATCGTACTACTTATACTAACGTACTACTTATACTAACGTACTACTTATACTAACATACTACTTATACTAACGTACTACTCATACTAACGTACTACTCATACTAACGTACTATTCATACTAACGTACTACTTATACTAACATACTACTTATACTAACGTACTACTTATACTATCGTACTACTTATACTAACGTACTACTCATACTAACGTACTACTTATACTAACGTACTACTCATACTAACGTACTACTTATACTAACGTACTACTCATACTAACGTACTACTCATACTAACGTACTACTTATACTAACGTGCTACTTATACTAACGTACTACTTATACTAACGTACTACTCATACTAACTTGTAGGTTCCAAATGCATCTTGGGAAACTTGGAATTATACTCTAGTGGGAACGCTCATCATCCTACTTATGGTATATAGTAGACAGTATATACTCATTTATTTTATAGTGTATAGTATGGAGTGTGACATTTCGAACATAGCCAAGAACATGATATGTGAATGCTCAGTTTGTAGATCGTCATCTAAAGAGAAATATCAGATCTTTAACTTTAATATTTCAACATGTTTTATTGTTGTTTCCATGTTAGTGACCCCTCGTGCATCTGTTCATCTTCTTGTTTCTGATTCTTCTTAAACCCAGTATCACCAGTGTGGCACTGGTGTTTTACATTTACTGCCCATCAACACGTTTCTCCTGAGCTGATGGTGTTCTGTAGATGGTGCGATGCATCTCAAACGTTCTATAGAACAGTAGAACCTGAACTGAATCTTTAAGCGACTTATACCTCCTCAGGGTATTGTTTAGAAAAAAAACTCTTCATTTATGTGTAAATATTGGACTGGGGTAAAGGTTTCTATGGCATCGACTAAACCTGGAAAAGCTCAAGCTGACGACCTCCAATCTGCATTATTGATTTCTGATAAATAAGTGATAATGTACATGTGACGAGAAGTCACTGTGATGGAAGCGAGACAAATTGATTTATAGAATTAATTAAATTAACGTTTTGAAATGGTTAATGTGAGTTTAAGTTTTGTTTTTCACACATTTTACATGAAATAGTTCAAATTGCAACAGTATATATAATCAATGTTAACATGATGATTGATGTTGTGTTCTGCTTTTTTTCTTGGACAAACTAAAAATGAACTAAATAATTCCAAACTGAACCAGTGAAAACGCAGCTTTTGCGTTTTATGTTTTGGTGAAACGTAAATAGTTTTGTAGTGAAAACAAAAGTATTACCATAATGACATTAAAAACAAATAAGAAAAGCTAAACAAAACAAGTGTTTGCTGGACCCAAATAATCGATATGACCAATAATGAGGCAGGATTTTTGATGCCTGGGGATTCCCTGACGCATTATTCCTAATGCTTGATGTCAGTGGGGCGTTAATTAAGAATAAAAAGGTGTAAAGACATGTTTGGTCGATGAGTTGTCAGCTAGAAATCTTTTTTCTGCAACACGGGTTAAGGACGAATCAGGACCAAACAACACAACAGAATTATTTTTTGGAAATGGTCTAATGGTTAAAGGACGCTGGCCTTGTAATCAGAAGGTTCCCGGTTCAAGCCTCACCTGGGCCATCACTGTGGGATGTTGAGCAAGTCCCTTAACCCCGAACAGCTCCCCAGGTGCTGCAAAATGTCTGCTGACTGCTCCCCAGGAATGGGTTAAATTGCAGAGGACAAATTTCAATATATATGTGTAACAACATATATACTGTACATGACAAATAAAGGCTTAAAGCCCCGTTTAATTGTATTTTTTAATTTAATTAAACCTTATTTTTCCACAATATTTGTTTTATTGTCTTTTAAAAATGGGACTACTTTACAGTAGTGTTCCTCCATCTTGAAGTCATGTGATTGATGATGTCACACGGCCCCACTGCCTGTAAACATCCCATTGTTTTCTATTGGAGTGAAACATTCAGACTGATTTTTAGATCATTTAGTAGCTTTTTAGATAATTTAACAGCTTTTTAGATCATTTAGTAGATTTTTGGATCATTTAGTAGCTTTTTTAAAAATCATTTAGTAGCTTTTTAGATCATTTAACAGCTTTTTAGATTATTTAGTAGCTTTTTAGATCATTTAACAGCTTTTTAGATCATTTAGTAGTTTTTTTTTTATCATTTAGCAGCTTTTTAGATCATTTAACAGCTTTTTTATCATTTAGTAGCTTTTTAGATCATTTAACAGCTTTCAAATCATTTAGTAGCTTTTTTTTTTTTTTTTAAGATCATTTAGTAGTTTTTTAGATCAATCCGTAGCTCTGTAGTTCATTTAGTGGCTTTTAAATCATTTATTAGCTTTTTTAGATTATTTAGGAGCTTTTTTAGTCAAAATCCACACTTGTATGGCTTTTTATTGCTCTAGAAAAACTAGGAAAAAAAATGCTGACGTAAACCTCTTTTGTTTACTGAAAGATGATAAAAGCAGCTGAAAAAACTCCACGGTGACCACAGGGGTGACAGTTCCAACTCTGCGGTTTCATAGTAAACCTATATTCTCACTTTACTGTCACCCCCTGACATCCTAAAGTTGTTCTCATCCATTACTGGTTCCAGTATGAAAGGGACAAAGTGATATTTGTGCTGTTTAAAACAAAAACCACAGCAATGGCGGACGTTGACGTTTTGTTTTTTCACGGAAACAATAATAAACAACAAGGAAAAAAAATCACTCAGAGCAAATCACAGTGAGAATGAGAAAAAAAACTAATCTGTCACCGTCTTTACATTCTTCTACGGGACTCCAAATCCCACAATGCATTGCACAAACTTCTCCAAAGTTTGAGTCACATGACCGTTTTCCAACTAACCTGTGTATAATGGTGGATTCATAAACTAACCTGTGTATAATGGTGGATTCATAAGTAATGGTGGATTCATAAACTAACCTGTGTATAATGGTGGATTCATAAACTAACCTGTGTATGATGGTGGATTCATAAACTAACCTGTGTATGATGGTGGATTCATAAACTAACCTGTGTATGATGGTGGATTCATAAACTAACATGTGTATAATGGTGGATTCATAAATAATGGTGGATTCATAAACTAACCTGTGAGCGTAAGTTTCAACCTTTGTAAATACATTCTCCCATTTCTCAAATAAAATAAGTTTAAATCATTGATTTTGTGGCCTGCACTATGCACTATGTCTTCTTTATTTTTTTAATCTATAATCTTGTCTGCATCTAGACTGGATTTGGACCAGTATTGATCACTGGTTTGCCAAACTCAGGTCATTTATCTGCCAGCATGCTGAGCATCACTGGGCTGATAATGTCAACCTGTTCCCAGTCGACTGTGTGAAATGTGCTGAGTTTAATGCACCATGACACGCTCACCTGGTCGGGTAGAGAGAAACACCAGAGACCATTAGGGAGCTGTGGATGGCACTGGGATGACAGAGGTTTAACATGGCGTTAAAAATGGCTGCACAGGTGCTTCCTCTACCACTCAGGTTTGTTTCTCAGTCACCAACAACAAGATTTAAAGGAATAAGTCACTGTGTTTGTCACTGTTGGGTTAAAAAGAACAAAATAATGCTGCTCTGACATGTTATAGACGCATTCAAGGAACTAGGAATTCATTTTCAGAACAACATTTTTTTTTTTAACCATTTTTCTGCAACTACAATAAACTTGTCATATTTAAACCGATTTTTATCACTTTTTCTTTCCATATTTTTGCTCTTTTGATTGCATTTTGCTACATGACTCCCTTTTCTGACACTTTTCCATCAAATTTCAATGCCTTTTCTACATTTCTTTTAACCTATTTAACCACATTTACAATTTGTCATGCCCATAAATTGCTAGTTTAAAGGCGCAATGTGTAACTTTTGGCCACGAGGGGCACTAGACCCATAATGTTCACGTCAAGCGCCCCTAGTGGCCACAAGCGTCGCAGCACTGTCGCTAAAATCAACAAACAGTCAGTGGGGCCAGCCCCTCTTGTCTTTTGATCGTATATGCAGACAGTAGTTGACCTGTAACATGGGGATAAGGATTGGCTCTAAGGGCGGGGTCAGTTGGGCTCGGGTGCGAAGTGGGGCTGGGCTCCCCTCCTCTCCCCGCCTCTGGAGAGGAGGGGAGCTCTGGTGCTCGTCCCTCCTCGATGACGCCCCCCCACTCCCTGGCCTTGCCACCGTCGTTGGCCCCCTTTGCCGAGGGACAGCGCGGACAGGGGACGGGCAACCCGGCGTGCTAGGGGCATGGTCCGGTGCCTGGCGGAAGGCGGGTCGGCCGAGGGGGCTGGGTCTCGGTGGCCTCCTCGGAAGCAATTTATCATGCCCATTTATTTACCAGTAATTGTTCCTACTTTTTAAATTCCGTTACCCAGCCCCCCCCCACCCCCCATTTATGGCACTTTAAAGCCAATTTAACACTTTTTCTGTCCATTTTTGGCCACTTTCATTCACAACTTTTAACCAATTTCTGTGGTTTTTAAAATCCCATTTCACCACCTTTTCCACCATTTTTGGTCACGTTTAACCCATTTTATTTCTGATTAAAACAAGAATTTACATCTTTAAGATGACTAATAACAATAGTGAACTTCTTATATAACAGTGGACATTATTCAGATGAATAAATAATAATAATAATAATGCATTGGATTTTATATAGTGCTTTATCATAGACACTCATAGTGCCTTGCCCAAGGACACAATGACAGATACCGCTGGACCGAGATTGGCCAATGACAGGCTGGTATGGCCACTGAATGTGGTTATCACAGATTCATAGAACAATGGACCATCATTGGACCCCAAAAATCTCTCCCTTTATTCCCCCTTATCGATGGTCCTGTCTCCACATGACTGTTCTACAATGTTCATGTCTGTGTTCAACCACCTTCAGCTACAGTGGGGGTCCCTGGTCTCTGGGGCCCTTATTTTGGGGGTCGTGGGCTGTAAAGGTTGAGAACCACTGTTCTATAGCTAATAACTAGAACATGACAGATACTGTAAGGAATGCAAATGTAAATTTGAAAATAGAAAGTGAACTTTGCCATCAGCTCCCTTGTTTTTATCTTGACTAACTTTTCTACTTTGAGTTGTCCCACACACACCCTGAGCTAACGCTGACTCACACACCCACGGTTACGCTCTGTCCCTCTCATCTTTTACATTTATTTTAGACTTCCTCCTCCTCCAGTGGAAAACTAACTAGTCTAACAACAACAACAACAACAGAAAAAAGAAGTGGATCAATTATCACTGGAAGTTTAACGTTTCAGCCATAACTCAAGGGAAGTGACGAATCAGTTTATGATTGAGTCAAGTTTTTCCTGCAGATTAGTCATAATTAAACTCATTAATCATGTGTTAAAATAAAGCTCAGCTGATATCAAGAGGCTCACATAGAAAGAGACAAGAATCTCCATTAGCCTTCACACATAAACAAGCTTTTAAACATCTTTACAGATTATTAATAACCAGGTTTAAAGATCATATGGAACCTGAGACGAGTAACTTTTAATATGCAGTAGGGGCCACAAAAATGTGATTGTCTGATCCGAGGGCCACGTTAACCTTCATATCAGCATTTAGAATAATGACCAAATATTGTCGTATTTTTGTTGTCACTTTGTGTATTTTTCTCTCATTTTTATGTGTTGTTGTTTAGTCTCAGTTTGTGTGTTTTTATTGTCATTTTGAGTATTTTTGTTGTGGTTTTTTGCATATTTTTGGTATCATTTAGTATATGTTTCTCTTCTTTTGCACGTTTTTTCTTGTCATTTTCTGTTTTTTTTTCTTTTTGTTGTTTTTTGTGATTAGTGTCTTTTTCTGCTTTTTTGTTGCGATTTTTGGTATCATTTAGGGTATTTTTCTCTTCTTTTGCATATTTTTCTTGTCATTTTGTATTTTTTTTGTGATTAGTGTCATTTTCTTTTTTGCTGTTGTGATTTTTGCATATTTTTGGTATCATTTAGCATTTTTTTTATTGTTTTGCATTATTTTATTTTCATTTTGTGTATTTTTGTTTTTGTTTTTGTGATTAGTGTCTTTCTCTGCTTTTTGTTGTGATTATTGCATAGTTTTGCTATTATTGAGTATATTTTTCTCTCATATTGTGCAGGGTTTATTATTATTGTGGTGTGTTTTTTGTTTATCGTCAATGTGTGCATTTACTCGGGGTGGGGGGGGCAGTTGCTGATCTAATGTAAGCCTAATATTTCTGCAGCAAGTAGTAAAACAGTTTCCTGAGCCTTTGATCCAATGGTCATTGGTCTAATAAACAGTGAAATGATCTCATGTCAGGGACAGAGGCTGAAGATGATGCTTTAATGCGCAGCGGGCCGGCACTAAGACCCAGGGGACGTCATGGAGTTTAAAGCCGCTGTAGTCAAGCTTGCAGTAATAAAGACAATAAAAACCTTTGGGTAAAGAATTAGAAAGACTATCAAGTGGAAAACAAAAACAAACAAAAAAATAAATAAATAAGTGATGACTGCAAATAATTATAAAATCACAGAGGTTTAAAGATACTGATATACTCAAATAGAAGTATTGTTACCTGAAAATGTACTGAAGTACAAGTGAGTCATACATAAAATACTTAAATACAAGTAAAAATTATATAGTACTCAAAGTAAAAGTTACTAGTTCCCCCCCACCCCCCACCCCCCACCCCCACACACACACACACAAAGGAATCTGTATATAAAAAAAGGTTTGTTTAAAATAAATAAATAAACAACAGCAATTAATTATTATTATTTTTTAAATGTCAGTTTCTAAGTATAGTTATTTATGAGCTCTAAAACTTAACAAAATGACCTTCATTCAATGCTGTTTTTGCACGATGCATTAATTTTAATCTGACTGGTCTATGGTGTGAAATCTGATCGTTTGATTTTTTTGTATTTGCACAAAGTCTGTTGACCATTTAAAACAAAAATATATAATTGACTAATTAACGATTGGGTGTAGAAATGTAACAAATTACTTCTTTAAAACGCACTTAAGTATAAGTAAAATTACTGATTTATAAATATACTCGAAAAGGTACAAGTACCCATAAAATCAACTCAATTACTGTCACGTGAGTACTTTTAATCCATTACTTTCACCTCTGATAACAGTTCAGATCAGATGTTATAATGATGATCTCATCTACGGCACAGTTTTACTTTGAAATTATTGACCGGAAACGGCCCCTGGGTTTGAGACGCGGGGTCTTTACGTATTGTGTCTGTCTGGCACGCGCCGTGGTGCGCTCCTCTCCAACTCCTCTTCAGTCTGTCCGAGACCACCCGAGCGCGCACACGTACATACACAACCTGACCCTGCACGCACGCACGCGCACTCCACGCTGCTGACGCGCGCGCACAAGCACCCGGACAGGAGGTTACCAGGTGGAATTACTGCAGTTGATTTGACTCCTTAACTTCTCCCCGGTCCTGCACGCGCGTCTCTCGGCGTCAACGTGAGGATCCCCCACCACCAGGTTGCCCACCGAGGAGGAGGACACGCGCTTTCAGGACTATGTGCACGAGTGTCCTGGACTGTTACTGACTCCACTGTAACATAGAAACCAGAGACGATGATGGATGAACGGAGTTTTTCTCCCGTTTTGCTCTCGGTTTTCCTCTTCTTTGGACTTTTGGGATTTAGTGACGGACAGTTCTTCCCAGGTAGGCTTTGGATTCTATTTCTAACTTGATTCTAAGCAAACTGTGCATGGCGCACATGGATATTAGGTGTAAAGTGGCTGGTTTTCCTCCTTAAACAGATTTCTTGGATTCGTTCGGTGCGTAAAATGTGTCCGTCCGTCCGTGCGCTCCTCGGGATTTTGTGTTTTTTTTTTTCTTTCATCCCAAAGGGAACTGACCGTAATCTGCCCCTGGTGTAAAAACGATTTAGTGTTAGACTGTATAGTAATAGATATATTCATGGAAATGTCGCGGCTGTTGCACCGCGGATTCCGCCGCTCGTTACGCACGAAGTTTGTGTCACTTCTGGAGCTTCTGCGTTGTTTGGATGTTTGTTGGTAAACGTTGAGTGTGTGTTTTGTGAGTTTTTGTGAGTGCTGCCAAACATGTGTGATTCACTGTGGATTCAGTGGAGATGCTTTAAATCCAGCGTGTGCGGGGATCGCTGGTGATTTGGAGGATCCGTGGGGTCACCATGCCACTTGTTCAAGATCCGAATCCGTATTTATTCCTATAATATATTCTTCATGTGATGGTGAAACATTCAATCATGTTACTTTGGAATTTTGGGCTCAAAAAACGTGCGTAAAACCAGATGTATGAAATATATATACACAGATATCTGTTCAGGTATGTGCGTCATTAATTTACTTATTTATTATTCTTTGCTGTTTTCATCATCAATAAAAGTCTTTCTTTAGTTTGTTGTTCCATATTTAATCATCAGGAGTGCAGTTTTACCGCCTAAAGCCAAACCTGTGTGTGTGTGTGTGTGTGTGTGTGTGTGGGGGTGTGTGTGTGTGTGTGTGTGGGGGTGTGTGTGTGTGTGTGGCACTTGTTACTCTGTTGTGCACAGTTTGTTTTACAGGAAATAAGACGCTATTAGATTATTTTACTTTTGTTCTATTTATTTTTTTAAGACATTCTAGTTTTCTGTTTGTGCGTATGTTGTGTGCGTGCGCCCCCCCCCCCCCCCCCCCCCCCTTACGCTAATTGCAAACAATGATGTAAACAGCAAATTGACCAGTTTTGCTTCACTTTTGCTTTCCATGCCAGTTTTGCTCCAATTTAAAGAGTTAAACATGAATAACTTGGTCATTTTCATTCGTCTGCACTTCCCAACCCGTGGAAACAGCAGCAGGCGATTCTTCGCACCTTCTGCTTGATATTCATGACTTGTTCGTCCACAGAAAGGGACCTCTGAGAAAGGATGAGTGCATGTCTCCCTCCCTCCATCTCCATCCTGTCTTTAACAAATCCCGCTCTCCGTGCGTAATGGTGATGATTCCAGCTCAACTCAGTAGTTTGTGAACATAAAAAGTTGACATTTTGGACAAGTGTTTAGTATTTCTGACTTGAATAACTCAGGTATGTGTTGTTGTTGTTGTTTTTTTGGTTTGGAGACGAAGAGCAAATGAGTCCAGTCTCCAATGTTGTAAATGAGACAAAAAAACAAATAAATAAATTAAAACTGAACATATTATTCAAAAAGAAAACAAAATGAAGTTGAATTATTACGCGGACTAAACTCTATCCAAGCATTGGACACATGAAAGCGATCAGCAGACACCTATGAAGAAGACTGGCAGTTGACAATTTGAAACATGTCAGGGGATTAAAGTAAACTTCCTGAAAAACAGTTGTGTGACTAAAATAAACCTGAGCCTATTATTCAAAAAGAAAACAAAATGAAGTTTCTGGAATGATACATTTGTGCTGTTAATAGAGCATAGGTCACAATGTAGGGGCACCGCCCTTATTTTTGAAAAATCGCAATGAAATACATAATCCGGATCCGATCGAGATGAAACTGAGTTGAATAATTAAAGAAACACAGGTTTGTGGTGTTGTTCCAGATTCTAAAGTGTTGTAAATGAGACCAAAAGCTAAAGAAAATCCATCATTTGTGTGACTAAAATAGTTTTTTCACTAATTTACTTTGTCATTATATGATCAACTGTTACTTCTATGCAAAACGAAACATTACAGCAAAGATTCAGGGAAAGAAAAACAGCAAATGCAGTGTTTGATGATGTGTTGTTTTGTGCTGAGTCGACAGGGGGCGGTATTAGAACATGTCAGCACGTGGACTCACTGGCAGACACATGGCGAGCTTCCAATGGTTGCTCTCTTTATTCTTCCTCCAAGTGTGTGCTGTATTTTTTAGTTTAGTTTATGAAATGATAAAATAAAAATAAAAAAAGATACAAACTTTGGAGAAGAAGCTCCTTCAACAGCGTCAGGAAAAACATCTGGCGAGGAATCGTGTCTTGATTCTGTGGCTGTCTCACATTTAAGTTCATCATCATCTTCATCATCATCATCATCATGTGAAGATGTATCTACACAACAACATCCACATAATATCAGCCCAAAACTGCATTATATTATACATTATTTACGTTTTTATGCATAGATCTAGACCATGTGTCAAACTCAAGGCCCGGGGCCCAGATTTGGCCCTTTGGAGCATCCAATTCTACCCACAGGAGGAAGTAAAAACAAACTTGTGTAAATGAAACTCAACACTGCTTATTTAATAATGTTAAACTGTTGGAAAAACTCAAAATTTTTACAAAAACCTTGAGTTTTCCTCAAATTATTACTTAATATTTCCCTTAACTAAATATAAAAATTCATGAAGATCCGGTTGGGACTGATATCTATCACTTATTGCTTCTTGGTTTTTTACATATTTAGTATTTTATGTATGCGTAATAATCTGTGTAATAATTTTTATTTATTTTTTACACGTTGTCAAAGGTCAACACTACATGTAGTGCTAGTGCGACGCATGTTTTATTATTGCATAATTGTGTCCATCAGCAGCCCTCCTTAAGGAAGGGTAAGAAACACTTTATTATAGGGAGAATATAAACAGAGAGGACAGTGCTACACCTCGGTGAGGGGGAAGGGAACAGGGAAGAGGGAGTCAGGGTAGGGAAATGGAAGAGTCGACTGTTATAAGGTGAGAGAGCAATGTGGTTGTAACGTTAGTTGTTTAAACATATAGCTGTAATACAACATAGTCATCAACTGTGAATTACAAGTGGTACGACTTCAGTGAGACGTGTGATGTTGAGAAGATGAACAGAACTCTGGAATGTTGGGCTGAATGTGAGAGAGTGAGTCTTAAATTGTTCTCCACACAAAGTCATTTTCTATCTTTTGTTTTCGTGTTTGTCAAAGCTGAAAATCTACTTTCACACTGCGTGGTGGCAACGTTTTTTTCTGTCACCACTAGAGGGTAGTCTTCCAAGATTTAAGATATATCAAATTTTTTTATTTTATAGAAAATTACAATATTGTATATATCAATATTGCTTATTTTATATTAAAATACTCGTTTTTGGAGTCGCTGCTTTTGCTACTTCTCAGAACAACATGAAAATCAAATTTAGATGATTGCTGATCTCTACCTAAACATGACAGAACTCACTCACACGTGCTGTCCTTTATGTGAGAAAAAGCCAAAAGTTGGACCTATTGTGCAGCTTTTTGTTAATAAATGTGCTTGTGTGGCATTTTGCATCAGAAAAACGTAACCCTGAGTTGTTTTTCTGGTCAGACTTTGTTTATTTATTGTATTTATCAAAGTTTTGAGAAAATAAATATTGAGATGAGTTTTTGTGGCAATGCGTGGAGGCTCCTGACTGCTGCTCTATTTATATTTTAGTTTCCAATGTTGTCATGCTGTTATCAATGTTTATTCACGTACCCCTTGTGACAATTTGTGTGCCCGTACCCCGCTTTTGGAACCTAGGATCTAGATCAGTGGTTCTGAAACTTTTTTGGCTCAAGTACCCTTTTTCTTTTAGGTCAGTGGTTCCCAACTTTTTTTGGATCGTGACCCCATTTTGATATCAAGAATTTCTGGCGACTGCATTTTAGTTGAACTAGATTCATAAAGTGAGAGTATAGAAATACAGATTGTGTTCTTTTTAATTTAAAAAAAAGAATAAAAATTTCAAAAATGTATTTAAATTTTTTTGAAATTTCAGTCAACCCTACATGGGGTCCCGACCCCAAGGTTGAAAAACACAAATGTATTGGCTCCTGAATAGATTTATTTCTATTGTTTGTATAGTTTCTGGTTATCTCACGCCTGGGCTGGGACCAACACTGACTATTTGTTCATTTTCCTCTCCGTGCCATCGCGTACCCCTGTTTGAGAAACACTGATCTAGATCACACTTTCTTTTGTTATTTCTTGGTAGAATCACGCTGTCAAAGCAGTGTTTACTCAGATATATGTTCTGTTACAATAAGGTAAGAACAGACTTTGTGCTTTTGAAAGAGATCCAGCTTTTCTTTGACATTCTTCGAGTACTTTTTTTTTTTTTTCTACTTCAGCTTCATGAGTCAAGGTTGCATTTTCATTCTGTTGGCAACGGTGCACCTGCACATCTTTGAGCTCTACTGACCACTAATTGTTCCACGTCCTTTCAGATATGGAGGTGTGTGTGCGTGTGTGTTTCCAAGGAAAACCCACTTTAATTTCTATTTACCTTATTAGATTTCTCTGCCTTCAAGGGTAAAAGGAGGAGGAAGAGGAAGGAGTGGGTAAAAAAAAAAAGAAGTGGTGGTGTATCACTTTCACTTTGTCTCTTTGACTGCTTTGTCCGCTCCGTTGACACGATGAAGGGACACAGAGAAGTCTTTGGCTTTGATCAGATCAACATCCCTCAATTCTCCAATTATGGAGCCCCTTTATATGATTAAAGGAGAGCGTGTGGCATCCTTTGATGGAAACACTGTTGCTGGAGTGTGTGTGTGTGTGTGTGTGTGTGAGAAAGTGAACGAGACGAACCAATGACGGTGAAGAAAACCCAAAAGGACGAGAAAGATTTAACAGGAATTTTGTCATTTCAGGGTCATTTTCAACTCACGCACCTCAGTCTTCAAAATTCTGAAATTCTTACCAATTGTTCTGTGAATATACAATAGTCACACTGTAAATTTTTAGTTTGATCAGGTGAATATTTTTCAGATACGGCCAATTTAGTGAGGGGGTGTGTGTTCTTATTTTTCTTCCATTTTCATCGTCCAATATCTCAGGAACTACATCACATAGGAAAGAGAAATATGGTATATTAATATAGCTCCGCCTACTCTCTGAGAATATGGACAAACATCTGCTATACATCCTATCTGGTGGACATGTCAGCTCCTCTAAATAGTCACAAAGTCAGTGTGCGTTTGGGTCTAGAACATGTTTAGGTCTTCAGTAAACTACATAGCATATGTCTCAGCTCCCTGTAATGTGATCAGCTTAGAGCTATGAACATAGACGGTTTACATCACTAATGATTAGTCACATATATGCATTGGTTCTAGGGTGACACGCTCTTGAATTCCATAAAATACTATTTTTATTGGCCCATAACTACATGTGGGAATGTAAGAAAGAAATCTGATAAAAAATCACTTTTTCTTGGTATATAAAACTCTTTTTCTTAACATTTTTTTTCAATAAAAATAGTTTTTCTGGATTTGAAGAGACTGTCACCCAAGAACCAATGCATATATGTGACTAATCTTCAGAATTTGTTGAGACGAAGTTCGTTGGATTTTTTGAAATGACATGAAATGAACCAAGACCGCGTCATTGCCTGTCAACGAAAGACGTGCACAAGTCTTTCTGAACGGTTTGCATGTTCTCTCTTCTTCTGGTACCTCTGGTTTCAGGGTTAAGTCAGGTTATTGGACGTTGCTAAACCTCACGTAGGTGTGACAGTCTCTCTTGTTTGCTATTCTCTGCTAATTTGAATGTGAACACGTGCAAAATATAAAGTCTTCCTCCGTCTTCTGCTGAGAAGTCTTGAGGGAGGATGAGGAGGAGGAGGAGGAGGAGGAAGAGGAGGAAGCTGAAGGTTGGCACGTTTGCAGAAATGACGAAGAATGACACGAGGTCAAGAACGGAGACAAAGATGACACCAAGTTGATTATTATTTTAGTGTTATCGACTGTTAGAGTGGCTGTAATCGTATTCTCTTTTCTGTGTGTGTGTGTGTGTGTGTGTGTGTGTTTGTGGGAGATTTATGTTGAGATGTCTGACACCTCACGCCCCGCTCTGTTTAGTATTCTGTCCATCCTCTATGGCTCTGTGTGTGTGTCTGTGTGTGTGTCCGCCTAATCCACGCTCCTTATTCTGTTGGCCTGGCTAACTGACAGCCTAATAACAGGGCGTGCTGAGGTAGGTGTGTGTGTGTGTGTGCGTGTGTGTGCGTGTGTGCGCGTGTGTGCGCGTGTGTGCGCGTGTGTGCGCGTGTGTGCGCGTGTGTGTGTGTGTGTGTGTGTGTGTGTGTGTGTGTGTGTGTGTGTGTGTGTGTGTGTGTGTGTGTGTGTGTGTGTGTGTGTGTGTGTGTGTGTGTGTGTGTGTGTGTGCATTCTTCACTCACTGTTTTTACTCAGATTAAATAAGTCAGTGAGAAATTTACACAAATTAAAAAGCTTTTTTTTTCCACCTCAGGTAATTTGTTATAATTATAACGTGTAATGAAAAAGACTTTTGGGTTGTTAGAATGTCGCCGATGTGCAAAGTAAACTTTAAAAAAAAGAAATATATGGTGCTGTTCTTTACAAAGGGACTTCTGTTCTTCCTGTCGACAGGAGCTCCTTATCACCACAGGAGGTCTGAATTGTTGATTATAACTGAACCAGTGGATTTTTTTACTTCACTTTCTCTGAGTAATTGAAGGAAAAAAGACCACGAGTTTATACAAAGAAATGTTAAACAATAAAAGAAATGTGATCCAGTTAAACAATAATTTTCCTTCTACGTGTTTTAGTAAATCTGATCTGGATTCTGTAAAGCTTATCATTAGCTTTGTTTCCATTACAGTTTTTCACAAAATATAAGCGATATTTCTAAAATTTTGACAAAGTAGAGTTGCTCGTTTGTTATCTAATGTGGCAGTAATGTTTTTTTGTATAATGCTAAGAAATGTCTCAGTCTCTTGTTCTCTCTACAAATAAATAAAAACATGTTTCCATCCTTTTGCGATACATTTCAATATCAAAACGTCTGAAAAACCTCCTCATGAACCTGTAAAAACACATTATTTGAGTGTTTTTTCAAAATTTTGATGTTTTCGTTGCCAGTTTTTATTGCACTATTCAGATTTTGTGCATTTCCAAACGTAATGTAAACACAGCGAGTGTTCCACCTTCTTTTGGTTGCATTTATGTTCATAGTGTACTTTCTAAAAGGAAGTACAACTGCATTTAAGCAGTTTCTCCTTTTGGAAAATATTTATCCAATATGTTAAGGTTTTATTTATTCAAACAGCTTTTTTTCAGCTAGTTTACTTTGATCTAATGACATGTTTGGACTTTGAACTGCCAGTCTTCTTCAGAGGCATCTGCTGATCGCTTTGATGTGTGGAATTAAGTCCATAACTTCCTGGAAAGAAAAAGTTGTCTGAATAAATGATATTGGCCCTAAGGACACACTCCTTAGCTTTAAAAAAAAACTGCTGAAATTTCTCTGATAGAGCGAATATTAGCAGAGTTACGGTCTTTTAAATGTTCCCAAGATGCGTTTAGGAATTCTGGACAAGCCCCCAATTGTTATGTCCCGACCAGTTTTTAGGAAAGACCAGGATAAAATAACAAAGATAAAATAAATACTTTATTTCGTGCTGTATTTAATTAAAAGATAACAGTTGCATCTATCTATAAAAGCACGAAACGTCTGTGTGCGTGCATGTGTGTGTGTGTGTGTGTGTGTGTGTGTGGAGCAAATATCTCAACGGCTTCCAAATACCCCGAGTGTGTGCATCTGTAATTTTGGAGTAATTTGGTTTTTCCAAAACCAATTTGTAATGACCAATCCACACTGTGGAACTCCTGTCAATCATTGTTTTACAACACTGATGATGTCATCAACAATGATGTCATTGTTGTTTCAAGAATGTTAAAACTGATGATGTATTCAACAGTGACTTCATCATCAGTATTCTATTCTATGCTAATGCTAAGCTAATGCAGTGCAACGCTGTCTGTCTGTACACGATAACTTGAAAAGTTATGAATGGATTTTTATAAAAATTTCAGGAAATGTTGATAATGAGTCAAGGAACAGCTGATTAAATTATGGTGATGTTCTGGCTACCAAAAGAATATATATATATAAATAAATAAATATATATTAATATTTATTTATATATATGTATATGTGTATGTATGTATATATATATATATATATATATATATATATATAAAATCCCATTCATTTCCACATCCACACAGTGGAACTCCTATTAATGTCAATATGGATACATGCCTCATGGCACTGTACTAGTTTAATTAAATGATGCTAAACTCTTCTTACTTGAAGAATAGAATGTCTGTCACAGAGATTCAGAAACGTCCTCAGAACATGTACGGTATCTTTATCCTATAAATATATATTCCTTTTTCTCCTTTTGTTCAGATGTTGCATCACTGTAACACGTTTCCACAAAGGCATCGTCTCTGTGCTGCTGATACCTGTAGCTGGAAACTGATGCTTTCAGTTTCCTATGAAACCTTTAATTATTGTTCATTTGTACATTGCATTAATTATACTGACATTATGTTACAGCAACCCATAAATTATCCAGCAATCATAAATGATGGAGTGGGAAATCCAGAAACTTGTACCTTAGAGGAGAATAACGACATGCCGGAAAGATTTCAGTGGCGGAATGAGAGCAGGGTAAATGAGGCGGCGTTTTTCGTTTTGTTTTTATCCTTCGGATGGTTTCATCTTCAGCCTGGGGCCACGTTGGTGCAGATGTTTCTCTCCCATGTGTTACTGCGCTGGGAATTCACCTTCACACGGAGTCGCTTTTGTGTCTCTTTATGTTGAACATTTTCCAAGTGGCGTTTGGATCACTAGACTATTGGTGAAGTCGAAACTTTAGCTTTAGAAGAGCATCGCTGCTTCTTCACCTTCACCCTGATAATATTCATATATCATGACTTTGAAAGTAAAATATCGTCTTGAAGAAAGACAATATTGCAAAGAAAAATTACAACTTGGCAAATGAATTCCAGACAAGCCCCCAATTGTTACGTCCTGATCAGTTTCTATGAAGAACCAGGACTGAAAAGATCAAATAAATATGTTTAATTAAACACATCTATGGCAAAAATATTGCTGAGAAGCTTTCATGATTTTGAAAGCGAAATGTCATATTGAAGAAAAACAACATTGCAAAGAAAATATGACAACTAGGAAAATTGATTCCAGACAAGCCCCCAATTTTTACATCCTGGCAAGTTTCTAAGAAGTGCCATGTCATCCTCAGTGACTGCTGTGAAGCAAGGCAGTCAACCCCAAAGCTGAGGATAGTTGGAGATGAAGCTGTGGAGACAGACCACACTGGAACTAGCATTAGCATTAGCATTAGAAGCAAACACACATTTCCTGACTGTGGCGTCACAAAATCTGCTGTTGCTTATAGTCTGTATTCACAGGTGCACAGCGGAGGTGGCATACACACACACACACACACACACACACACACACACACACACACACACACACACACACACACACACACACACACACACTTTTGTGTCCACCATCACCCTGAAGTCTCCGGTGTGTAGCATTCTAGGACTCTCACTTTTAACATGCTCAGACTGAATAAACAAAACAAGCGCGCACACACGTACAAACACACACAGACGCTGCCCATGCTTTCAGAGCCAGTAAACAGGGGAAGAAGTTCGACGCTCAGCCGCTTCGCTCCAAACGAGACACATTTTTTGTCCGGGTAAAACCAGACGTATGGTCACCCTAAATATAACAACTATGCAAATTAGTTCCGGACAAGCCCCCAATTGTTGCGTCCTGACCGGTTTCATGGAAGCACCAGGACTAAGTCCCTGGGAAACCCAGACATTTTCAAGAGTTTTTCAAATTTGGCTGGACAGTCGAGACAAGACGTGGAAAGAGGACATGTCCAGGTATAACCAGACGTATGGTTGCCTTATTTAACACCAATGGAAACATCTTTAAAGCACTGATTCACAAACTAAAATCAATCACAAAAAATTGCTGAATTTGAATGAGATTCCAAATTTCTTCCAGTTTTCCCTCACAATATGTGAATGCTAAGCTCTCAATGTCTCACACTGACACTGATTTGCCGGATTATGTGAAGAAATGTTCCCATCTACTACCCATAAAGCATTTCCACTAAAGTCTACGTGAAGCCATTCCAAATGAGAGGAAACTCTTGCATTCTGTGAAATTGTGTTTGATCACTGAGTGCAAATCCTGTCCGTGTGCCGCCTTTCCTCTGCCAATTGTCCAGAGTGATTTGGAGCTTCTGGCTGAAATCTCTAGAAAAGGCTTATTTTTGTGCAAAGAAATGTTCACATGATTACAGAAAATGCTTTCAGACACTGCACTTTGCTTTTACAGTATACATTTGTATCATAAATACAATAAATGGTTTCTCATAGAAGCTAAGTGGCTTTATCTCCACATGTATTGTTCAGTATAGATTTGACATGTTTATGGTATAAGACTTGATGTTGGATAGAGTTATCCCTCTATATTCCACCAAACTGGGATCAGATCATTACAGAAGGCATTGTTGTTTTTCGTCAACAATGACAAAAATATTTCGTTGAAGCCCCTTTTTTATTGGCAGTAACAAGACAGTGACGAGCTAAACACGGCTCTTCTACGACTAAAACATGACGATACATGGGAGAGTTTTCATTGAACAAAAATGACTAAAATGTGACTAAAACTAATAAGCATTTTCATCCATAAGACTTAGACTAAGTCTGTGTTAGAAACCGATGTAGTGCATTTTTTAAGTATGCACGGTTGACACACTAGTCATACTCAACCGTCCCATGATGCATTGCGAGCAGGACGTAAAATCGTTTTGGGACCAGCTTCAAGCTAAAAATCAAACATCCTCTTCTCAAAATAAAAACATTTCTTCTCGTCTTCCATTAGTTTTTAAACTCTTTTATAAATTGGGCTTTTGTTTTGAAGTTTCATCAGTAGCACAATGGAGGGTCTTCAAAAAATCTCTGAAATGTGTGAATGAAATGTGTCTGCGTGAGTTTTATGGATCAAATGAGCACATGTTGATATTCTACTTGGTCACTTTCTCACTTCAAATGTTTTCAGAACTTTCAAAGTAAAGGTGGAGAATCAACAGATATTTAGCCTCAGTGTCAACAAGGTTTCTGTTGCTGTAGATTCCAAATTCATCTTGGGAAACTTGGAAGTATACTTCAGAGGGAACGCTCACAGACAATGACTGGAAATTACACAAAAAACAGAAAAATACACTAAATGACAAAATATTTATAACTACAAAAATACATACAGAATAACAGAAAGATATATATATATATATATATATAGTGTGTGTATACATAAAACTACTCCAGAAGGATACACAAAATAAAAATAATTACCAAAAATAAATACAAACCCTCCCATGATGCATTGCGAGCAAAATGGAAAACTGCGTGCACATGCGCACTACTGGAAAATTTATTTTTGCTAAAAAAACAATTCATTTTTGTTTATTTTTGTTTTCAAAGTGAACACGTGTTTTCTTTGTTTATCGGATCATGTTAGGGTTAGGATTAGCGTTATAATCTCAGTACGGAGGTAAACTCAGATCATGACACTGGCTTCAAGCTACAAATCAAACATTCCTTTTTCAAAATAAAAGTTTCTCTTCTCATCTTCTATTAGTTTTTTCACCCTTTGTAAATAGGGCTCTTGTTTTGAAGTTAACAGGAAGTTAACGCTCATCATCCTAATAATAATTATAGTATAGAGTAGACAGGATATACTATAGTATAATGACTGTAGTGCATAGTACGGATTATGCCTCAGATTCCTTAAAAAACATTAGCTAAAAGCTAAAATTCCAGTGAAAACTGATGGTCATTAATGGTGAATATGGAGCTTGAAACAAACAAACAAACAAACAGAAGAGTTGGTATCTTACTGTAAGTGATAAAACAAACTGGAGGATGAAGTCTTGATTGAGTTGATTAGAAATGTAAGAGGTGTAAAACCTACGCAAAGCAGCACATTACAAACTTCTCTTCCTCTAATGGAAACATGCACTGATTAGAGCTGGGTTTTAATGATGCCTAACAAGGTTTTGGAGTTAATCAAGCAATATTTAGAAGGAGATGTTTTGGCGGGGGAGAAAGTGAGTGAGTGGCAGAGAAGTCGACGAGCTGGGGCGGAGGAGGTAAACGGACCGGTGTAATAATATGAAGGAAATTAGAAAAATAAGAGTGGGTAGTGGAAGGTGGGTAATAAAGTGAATTATGAGCTTTATATTGAGGTGAGAGAGAGAACAATAAGATCTGAGATGAAATCGGAGCATCCTTCACTTTATTCTCCCAGTGACTAAATTCAATTTCTGTCAGGCTGTGTGGGAGCGATTACCAGTAAGATGGATACACACATGAAGTCAGACCCTTTCACTTCTTCCATATAAAGCATTTTGTATGAAAATCTAACGTTACAGTCATACTGTATATAAGAGTTACCAGAAGAATAAATGATGTTTATGATAACCCTGCTATTGGCTTCATTGTTATTTAGTTTAGAAGTTTTGATATTACTAATGTCCAGAGACTTTTGTTTTTGTGGAATTCATTTTTAAATTATGTTTATTAAAATGTGTCACAAACACAGTAGTATTATTGGAACTAGATTGATATTTCAGAAAGTTTAAGCATATGACAGTTATTTGATATTTATCTTGTGTGATGTGTATTTGAAAAATAATAATAATTTGAAAAATTAAAAAAATTGAATTTTAATCTGTTTTATCTAAGTTTTTTTGTAGTTATTTATTTTTTATTTTTTAAATTACCATTACTAGATAATTCAAGCGACACATTTTAATTCCAGACAACCCCACATGGGGTCCCGACCCCAAGGTTGAAAACTTCGCTAAACTTCTTCCAGTTTCAAAATTTTCCAAATTCTGTTTTATGGTTTACCAATTTCTGCATCTTGTTATACTTTTCTGTTTCATCATTTTTCCTCTTTAGATTAATTATTATTATTATTATTTAAATAAAGAGAAAGATGTAAAAACCAACAAACAAATAAAAGCACAGGTCAGATTGACCTTAACGTTTTAGAACGTAAATTCAGTTTTTTAACCGCTTTCTGTGATCACATGTGTCCAACTCATGGCCTGGGGGCCAAATTTGGCCCTTTGGAGCATTCAATTCAGCCCCCAGAAGAAATAAAAAATGACAGAGAAAACATGGATGGAACTCAACAAAGCAGTGCTCACAGTTTTCCTGGTGCTTATATGATATTATATACGCACGATGGCACTTGATTTTAATGGTACAGTATTGAAAAAAAATAAAAATAAAAAATTCTTACAAAATCTGTCATTTTTTTCTCAAATTATTACATAACATTTTCCTTAATTAAAAATAAATTTGTCACAAAAATTAGGAACTGTAAAGTGAAGATCCTGTTGGGACTGATATCTGTCACTTATTGGTTGGATATGATATTTTTTTGTACATATTTTGTATTTTATATCTACGTAGAAGTGCAAACTAGGGCACAATAAAGTTAAAATGACTGTTTTTTTTTTTTTTACCATACTTCCTGTGGCCCTTTTGAGTTTTGACACCCCTGCACAAGATAATCATCGTTTTCAACTCGTTTTTTTCCCCCATAGAATCAAATACTTTCATTCACACATTTGAATTATGATGTCACCATGAGTGGACACTAAAATCAACCAATTATTCCATGTGTGACACCTCCCATTTTCCCATTTTAAGTTTTTCCCAATTCCAATTTACTAATTTGATGTAATTACTGCTGTACTAAACTTTCCAAAATCTTGCCTTAAAAAAAAATTCCTGAAATGGGAATATTTATGACGTGATATACCCTCACCTTCAGATTTTTCTAGAATATCACACATTATCACAATGTTTATCCCCATAGAACAGGTAGTTGAATGTGTATCTAGTGTAGTACTTTTACTTTCACTATTACTAGCTGGATCTATCTTAAAAACTCTCATTAGGGACTTTTTTTAATTACTTTTTACTGGAACAATATCTTTGACATTATATGAGATTTAATTTGATTTAGTTTGATGGTTCATTCCACTGGCATTAATGCTGCTCATTTATTCCTTTTTGCACAAAGCACACAGAACATAAAAATAGTTGAATACAATGCAGTCATGATGATGCAGCTCAACAACTGTGATAGATAAAAGTATGCATAAAATCAGGGAGCATGTTAGTAAAAGAAAAAAAAAGAAAAAGCGATGAGAAATGACAGGAGAAACTAACAGAAGAAAAGTAATTATAAGAGAATTTAAAGTTTGGTCGTGAAGGAATTAGTCGAAAGAGAAAAAGAGAGGAATCAGAATCTTTGCCTGGAAGTTGGATCTTGCCTGTCGATGTGTACACACACACACACACACACACACACACACACACACACACACACACACACACAAAGACAAATACCCTCTTGTGAGCCAGCACACACACTCGCTCTCTTGACAGAGCTGCTGACTGGAAGTGCCAACCATCGTCTAGTTGCTTATCAACCCTCGTCTCTACACACACACACACACACACACACACACACACACACACACACACACACACCATCACACGGGCAAAGAAAACACACAAAAACGACCAAAAAACGCTGCTACATGTACATAACTGTAATCCAGCATCTGCTCCGTCACTCACACTTCTCTTCTTCCTGATGTCATTTCCAACCATCACACACTTTAAGACCCTAAACATCCACCCACCACTCAGTCCTTCCTCCTGTCACTCCACTCACTTATGATCCCATCATTAAAGCTCTCTGTCATTCACACAAAACCGGGAAGTGCACAGGAAGTGAGCGAGAACACGTCTTTGGAGAGTGCTCATGACTATTTAGAGTGCGTGTGTGTGTGTGTGTGTGTGTGTGTGTGTGTGTGTGTGTGTGTGAATGCTGATTGAAGGATAATTGCTGCTGTCATCGTCCACTATGGAAAGCATCACTTGATAAAGTGATGCTGACAGATGGTAGAACTGAGGAGTGCAGAACCACAGTCTGCTGTCACGTCACATATAAACTCTATGACCAGGAAGTCCTGTTGTCGTCTGGTCCCAAAGTGGAGCACCATGACTTCCTGGTCTTTGCTGGTTTTTACTTGTCTCCACACTAGAGTGAAAGGATTCATGACTCAAGCTGCTCCATGCTTGTATCTCCATCAGACTGGACTAATGTAATGGTCTTCATCAATCATCTACAGCTGGTTCAGAACAAAGTGTTTCTACTGGCTCCCAGTCAGCCTCAGAATAGACTTTAAAGTTCTGCTGCTGGTTATAAATGTGTGAATGGGTTTGGACCAGAATACATCAGTGAGATGTTAGTCAGGTCTGAACCCAGCAGCTAGGGCTGGGCTGTATATCGGTTCATACTGAATACCAGTATATACAGTATGTTTGTTAGGATCTGAATTTTTAATATACTGCCGTACCGGTGTATTTAATTACACAACTTTCAGACACTTTTCAACATTACACTTCTAAATATGAAGGTAAACAGTAGCGCTCTGTGTTAGCGACGGTGTAAATCATACGTGTAAATGGATCAGAAAGACATTGATCTGACCTGTCTATATATAGACAGGTCAGATAGTGGAGCCCAGAGTTCACTGATCTATGGACACAGGTCAGATAGTGGAGCTCAGAGTTCACTGATCTATAGACAGGTCAGATAGTGGAGCCCAGAGTTCACTGATCTATAAACAGGTCAGATAGTGGAGTTCAGAGTTCACTGATCTATAGACAGGCCAGATAGTGGAGCTCAGAGTTCACTGATCTATAGACAGGTCAGATAGTGAAGCCCAGAGTTCACTGATCTATAGACAGGCCAGATAGTGGAGCTCAGAGTTCACTGATCTATAGACAGGTCAGATAGTGGAGCTCAGAGTTCACTGATCTATAGACAGGCCAGATAGTGGAGTTCAGAGTTCACTGATCTATAGACAGGCCAGATAGTGGAGCTCAGAGTTCACTGATCTATAGACAGGCCAGATAGTGGAGTTCAGAGTTCACTGATCTATAGACAGGCCAGATAGTGGAGCTCAGAGTTCACTGATCTATAGACAGGTCAGATAGTGGAGCCCAGAGTTCACAGTAAACATGGTGATGCTGCTTTTAGTTGTTATGCTGCAAAGAAGTGCAACAATTGGGGAACACTTTAAAATCCAAGTTAAGGACTTTTCTTTTTCTTTACTGTGTAAAAACTGAGGAGATTTTTGATCATATTATTGTTTATACTTTAATGTTCTTATTGATTTTGTGTACACACTAAGCAAATACATTTGCCTTGCCGTTGCCTTATTGATTTTCTGGCACTCATGTCAGGAGAACAGTGATTGGCTGTAAAGGGTTGTTAGAAATATAGAATAAAATAGGAAATGGAACAAGCTGCAAAAAGGTTTGTGTTGGTAAATGTGTGTTTCTTTGGCTAGTGGTTCTGTAATTCATATAGTTGTGTTGATCTTTCTAACAAAGGAGGGATTCATAGAGTATGTATTTACAGAACTGCCCTAAGCTGGCCAGATACCATCGTACACTGATAGCATTCACCAAGGCCTCTGTCTGAAGAGGCTCCACTATGTTTACTCTACCGTTATCAACAACATACATTCTGCACACACCATCATCTCCAAACATCTAGAGTTTGTCCCAAGTCAGAGGTGTCTTACTATCGGTACCTTTTTATTCCAGAAGTTGTTCATATCACTAGCTGTGTTTCCAAAATAAAAGTGACATTTCTAAAGTTTTGACAAACCATAATTGCTTTGAATGTGTTTCCATTGAAGGTTGTTTTGGAGCCTCGTAACTCTTGTGAAATCTCATCCCATGAGACTTCTCTGCAGGATGATGGACGCTCCAAACCTCCTCATAAAACTCCTTATTTTTGTGTTGTTTCACGTCTAATGTGGCACTAATAATTTGAAAGTATGACGCTAAGAAATGTCACAGTTTCCTGTTCTGTCCACACGTACCTCACCATGTTTTCTCAGAGAAAAGTGGTCATGTGACCAGGTACGTCACTCTGTTGTGATACATTCCAATATGGAAACGTCTGAAAAATTATTCATGAAACCGTAAAAACCTTTTTGCAATATTTCAGTGTTTTTATTGCACTATTTAGATTTTTAGAGTTTTCTCTTTTGGCGATATAGAAAATGACAATATCACCTATTTGGAGATATATATCGTACATATATACTGTATGTTTATTTATTTTTGTACTATTTTTATGTATACAATCACACAGTACAAATCACAGCATAGTATTAAATATTATTCATAAAGTACAGTCAAAGAGTGTCCTGTATGTATGTGTATATATATATATATATATATATATATTATAGCTTATTTTACATTAATATACTCATTTTAGGAGTCACTGCTTCCTCAACTTCTCACAACAGCATAAAAGCACAGTTAGTTGAATTTCTTAGTGCATCTTAAACCAGACCTTCCCCTAAACAAGCCACATTACAGAACTCACTCACACGTGCTGTCCCTTATAGGAGAAAAAAACAGTAAAGTGGCGCAGCAAATTTAACCCATAATTATCTTTCTAATAAGACTTTTTTGAGTTAAAAATATGGAGATTTATATTGTATATGGCCATTCTGAGAAAAAATATTGAGATACGAGCCCTGGTCCATATCACCCAGCCCTAATTGAAACTTTAATTAAAACATCTGTTTTTCATGTAGGAAATCCCAGTTTGGTCAAAAACAACCCATAAATGATTTTGTAGAGTGCTAATTCACACAATTAAAAACAACATGTCCATCACATCACACATTGTTAGTGATTCCAGGGATGGTAAAAGGTTCCACCACTGCCTAACTGTCATTTATAGGCATGGGGAACATGTGGGAACATGTGGGAGTGATGGTAAGAAATAAAACGGTGTGAGAGGCTGTGAGGATGGAGAATAGTGGAGAAATTGTACAATGCTGAGGAGAAAGATGTGGGAGAAATAGATTTGAGGTGAGAAAGAGTGATTGGTGGTGGAGGATAAAGGGCAGGAATGACAAACGACGGGAGGATGAGCCGGAGAAAGTGAAGAGGAGGAGGAGGAAGGACAAAGATTGTTGTAGCTGAGCTACAGGAAAGGGAGGAAAAAAATAACAGAGATGGCAACGAGGGAGGAAAGAAAGGGATATTTTGCTTTTCACATGCATTCAAATGTGTTTGTGATTTCAACAAATTGACCTTTCATCTGGAGAAGTCTCGGTATCGCTTCAAACTCATACACACATTTGTAATGTTCCAGCAAAGCTCCGGGGCTGAAGTCGTCTTCATCACAAGAAAAGATGAAGAAAAGAGCTGCGGCGGGAGGTTTAGAAGAGCACATCCGTTCCTGCTTGTAATAGATTTGTAACTTAATTACCATTCCCTGCGCTCAGTGGAAATTAAATCAGCTTTATACACCCTGAAAATATGTGAACCGCTCTGCTCCTCCTCATATCTGTGCAGCTTGAAAACTTTGACTGAAAATACTGACGAGGGGAAAGTTTTTTGAAAATTGCAAATTTCATGAAAGTCACGCAGAATAGAGACGAGGACAACTTGCAGCTTGGGGTCCACATGCGACCCCCCCAGTCTAATTTTGTGGTAAATTAGACTGAGGGCAAATGCTAAAAATGACACAAAAGAACATCAAAAATGCACAAAATTACACCAAAAACAACCAAAATGATAGAAAAACACACAATGCAACAGCAGAGATACATGGTAATAATTCCCAAAAAACAATATGGTAACAAAAATGCAAAAAATTACTTGCAAAACACACAAAAGACTACAAACACACACTTATTGAGTAAAAAAACCCTTAGAAATTAACAACAAACGCACATAAAATTAGAGAAAATACCCAAAATGACACGAAAAATACCCCAAAACAAGAATATGGAAAATAGAAAAATATACAAAATAATAGCACAAATACACAAAAATTACTCCCAAAACACAATATGGCAACAAAAATGCACAAAATTACTTGCAAAACACTCAAGAAGACAACAAACGTATCCAAAACAACAACAAAAACGCACTTATTGACCTAAAAACCCTTAGAAAACAACAACAAACACACATAAGATTAGAGAAAATATACAAAATGACAATATACAAAAAACAAGACGAATACAGGAAATGAATGAAAAAAATCCGAAACAAAATTGTACAAAAAATATCCAAAACAACAACAAAAACACACTTGTAATAGATTTGTAATTTAATTACCATTCCCTGCGCACGGTGTAAATTAAATCAGCTTTATACACCCTGAAAATATGTGAACCATCTCTGCTTCTCCTCTTATATACAGTATATTATTTAATGTTACACTATCTGAGAGAGCACAGGTCACCAAGACAAATTCCTCGTGTGTATTCATACACTCTTGGTCAATAAAGTTGATTCTGATTCTGATTATATCAGTGCAGCTTAAAAACTTTGACTGAAAATACTGACGACCAAAAAGTTTGTCAAAAATTGCTAATTTCATGAAAGTCAAGCAGAATAGATTAGACATTTAATTCAAAAGTGATGAGTACATTTAAGGGCATTTACGTAAATGAGAGGCAGAATGGGTCGTTGGTCACAAATCAAAATACTAAGTGCTCAAAAGTTTTCATTGTTATTGAAATATATTTTTTATTTTATAAAACAGTTTTCTGCTACTTTGATTCTAAAGTTTTACAGTTAGTTTCATGTCACAGATGTTAGTTCTACCTCAGGTGTGTAGTATAAGTTTTTAGTGAAATGGTCTCAAACTCTTTGAGACTTTAGGTTGGTTCTTCTTCTTGTCACACAATTCTTCTTCACAATATAAATGGTGAATTTATCATGAATTTACAACATTAAATGAAGCGTCGACCCACGTTTTTGTAGTCAACATTATCACTTATGTTACTCATCAGTTTTGCATTATTGTATATGTTGCACATATTGTGGTTGGTGCAAGACTATATATTTAATTCTACTTTTTATTTACCCCACCTGCAAGAACCTCAAACTCCGTTTATGGTTTTCACGGAGCAAGTAATAAACTTTTTGCTCATAAAGAACTATGTTTTTATTTTTTTTAAAAGCCCATTAATGCTGCAGTGCTGTTACAAAGCTGTAGTGAAAGAGAAGCTGGTAAAAGCTGTCTGACACATCAGCCCAGACAGAGTGATAATCTATATTTAATCTGCGTCTCTCTGCTTTGTTCCTGGTAAACACTTCACTTCGGAAAGACCTGGTTTGTTTTTAAACATGCCATAAATAAATGCACATCAATTTTGACTTAACGGACAGCTAAAGAGCAGCAGGCATTGTCGAGGAGGCAGAGCTCGTCGGAAATATATATAGATTAAAGGAGTGCATCAATCACGTCCATCTACGCATTTGGAGACGAAGAAAACACATTGTAGGAGCTTTTGTTATCCTCAGTCTGCGGATCAGGCAAATAAAATATTGTTCTTTAGTAGTAGATATAGATTTATTTTACATGCGACCCCCCCAGTTTAATTCTGTGGTAAATTAAACTGAGGGTGAATCCAAAAATGACTCTAAAAACACCAAAAATGACACAAAACAACATCAAAAATGCAGAAAGTCACACTATAAACTAACAAAATGAACGTTAACCACACAAAACAATTCAATTCAAGTTTATTTACTGATTGCAAATCACAACAATAGTCATCTCGAAGCACTATCAAAACCACCAAAAGTCGTCACGTTGACCGTAAAATCTTTTTTTCGATTAAAATGACAACTTGTGCTGCTTTTGGTTCCTCCAAAAAAAAACAGAAAAACCTGAAATTAATCTATGACAACAGGGGGCGACAGTTCCAACTCTTTAGTTTGGTCGTGGACAATGAAGTAGAGAAGAAGAGCTCTCCTAAGGGAGCTTTACTCTCCTTTAAACAGTGCGCTGACACGCTCTGGTGGCTGAAGTTAGCGAGTAAATCACAGACTGTTAAAAACACACAAACCCAGTTACATCCTGATTATTTAGGGCCACAAAAAGCAACACAAGTTGTCATTTTCACTGATAAAGCTGCATACTTCACTCCAATAGAAAACAATGGGATGTTGTGTCATCAATTACGTGATTTCAAGATGGCGGAACACAGGCTCCTATACTGTAAATAACCCAGCAGTTAAGTTAAAAAGATGTTCCGTTCTGGAAGAAAGCATGACAATGTGTACATGGAGTTTTTTAAGTATGCTGAATGCATTTACACTGAAAAACCAATGGTTCCCACTCAAAATTAAGAAATCTAAGATGGTCGCCATCCGTATTGCCAATTTGCATATTTTGTCATAACTTGGGTTATGTTTGACGTAGAAACATGATCACAGTGGAGAATGGTTTTCATTCCCCAGAGGTTCTGTAAGACAGACAATCCATGTCCCCAAAAACCTACATTTTGCCATAAACAGAACCAAAGTTATAGGAAGATTGAAATTTCCAATACGGAAGGTGGCCATCTTAGATCTTGCTCCGAGCAAAATTTACAATATTTTAAGATATATCATTGAATTATTTGACCCTGAAAACCATTCACCACCGAGATCATGTTTCTATGTCAAATAGAACCAACGTTATGACAATATATCCAAATTGGCAACATGGATGGTGGCCATCTTGGATTTTTTGATTTTACCCTAATATTGCTACTTATCTGCCGGGCTAAATATATATTGTGCACAATTATGCGTTTTGTTAGGCATAGATTTCCTAATAAGTACATTTCAAAGTGAATGGGTCGCTTCAACTGGCTCAAAAAATCACTTTTATCCCAAAACGCGTTTTGTATTTTAGGAAAAATATGACTTTACTCTGTATGTAGTTTTTGTATGCCTACAAAATCCAGATCCTCGTCTCATCAGTGAATATCTTATTTATTACAGATATTTTTGTCATCCTTTCACGTCCTAAAGAGGAAACATAATCTCCACTTTAACATGATTTCAACCCTATTTTAAAAAGCTAAAGATTAAACTTTATAGACTGTATCCTTCTGTCTTCTTTTCAACTCCTCTCACCAACGTCAGTTCATCAAGGGTGGAGGAAGGTGTATCACACACACACACACACACACACACACACACACACACACACACACACACACACACACACACACACACACACACACACACACACGCACACACACAGAGGAAATGTTGTAATGCTTTTTTCTTCATTACAGCTTTGTGAAGTTGACCAACAGCGAGTGGCGGCTCCTCTTTGACTATAATTTTAGAGCAGATGCTTGATGAGTCGCTGTAACGCTGCTGCCGAGTGATGAGTCATGACTAATAATGAACATACTTTATGCCTTGCACTGTTGTGTGCTGTGGAGTAATGAGCCATTAGGATACTTTAAACATGCATGGAAACACATTAAACAGGTGCACGGCCCATTTCAGCATGGTAAGAGTGGCCTGGAACAGTGTCGTTACTTTAAAGGATGGACTCAAGTCCCAATTAACTGGCGCACACACCATTGACAGACTGGTGTGAGTCCCATTCCAAAAGCCCTAATGATTGCTCGCTGTGAAATGGGTCTGTTCACTGACATGAGCCTGAAATGGAAAAACACGGAAAGTAAAAACCAGAGAATATAACTGAAGCCACTTTTTAGAGATTACTGTGTTGATGATTTGGTGAAAATGTTTTTTAATAAAACAGAAACCCTTTGATACTGGTCGATCAACACGAAAACATGACAAGACTTTACAGTTTGCTCAGGTCGTCACGAACGGTGTCCTGATCTGATATTGATGTAGAAATCTAGTCCAATATCAGCATCAAGGATGTAATGATTAATCGTAAGCCAGTTAAAAATCGATTTATAGGTATCACGATTGACATCGATACTTTTAAAATTGAATCGCAGTACTTTTTTAAACAGCAGAGGGCGCTATATATTTATCCCTTCTCTTGTCCAGCGGTGTACCGGCGGGCGGAATCTGCTACTACTTTCCTTCTGGCCGCCTTCTACTCTTAAACATGTTCACAAATGATTCCTTACCTCTTTAGCGCCGAAAGAATATCTGTAATATTACGTGAATATCTGTAAAAGTCACATTTTTCTATGAGCTCTGTCTGCTAGCATAGCATCTCTTCTTCGCTCCAAGAATTTCTGCATGCCAACCGACCACTGGGTTACCAGCGCCCTCTGCTGGTCCAAACAAGTATTTGACGTAAATCAGTGCAATGACTGTTTTTTTTTTTTTTAAAGTCCAATTGTTAAGGCACAAGATACATTTTCAGTTGCACTTTTAAAAAGAAAATAACTATTTTGCAGTTTTGCATTGTTTACTATAGAACCAGAATTTAAATTAATAGGCTTCTTTTTCATTTGTATTATTCCTTTATTTATTTCATTCAAGATTTATTTTTAGTTAAATTGCTTTGTTTTGAATAGTTTATCAAGGGATTCTTTTGACAATGAAAAATAAAATTAAAATAATACAGTATTTTCTAGTTTTTTCCCCAAAAAATAATACATGAATATTTTTCAGCCATATGTCTACAGTCCCATTTTGTAAAATAAATCGTGAGAGAATCGTATCGTGAACCCAGCATTGTGAATCGAATCGTATCGGGAGGTGAGTGAATCGTTACATCCCTAATCAGCATCAAACAAACTAAATGAGTATCGGAGTCGATGGACCTAAGTAAGTAAGTCAAATTTATTTATATAGCGCTTCTCACTGACCAGGGTCACAAAGTGCTTCACATTTTACAGTTTAAAACAACAACAATAGCAGAGTACATATGCCAGTACAGTGCAGTGTTGGTTGAATACATGAAATAAAAGGGTCCATACAAAGCCTACATTGAGCGGATACAAAAGTGTGGCTCGAAAGCCTCCCTAAAAAGTGTCTTTAGTTGATTTTTTAAATCATCCACGCAGTCTAGCATGCGCAGTGTGTGTGGAAGTTTATTCCAAAGGTGAGGAGCTACAGCTTTAAACGATCGAGCTCCTCGAGTTTTAAAGCGAGTGCGGGGGACCCTCAACAGGTTCTGAGAAGAGGACCTCAAGCTCCTATTGGAGACATAGGGCTGGATCAGGCCTTTAATGTATCCAGGCGCCTGACCATGGAGAGCCCTGAACGTCAGTAAAGATTTTCAAATAGGAGTAATATGGGCTGTCTTGTGGGTGCGAGTCAGGAGCCGCGCAGCAGAGTTTTGGACTACTTGTAGACGAGCCAAGTCGTTTTTACTAAGGCATGTAAACAGGCTGTTACAGTAGTCTAATCGTGAGGAAACAAACATATGCACAATCATCTCAAGCTCATGATCATGTGTCTGAGCTTACAGATGTTTCTCAAATGGAAAAAACAGCTGTTTAGAATGCCGTTCTCGGGACATCCCTTCATCAAAAGTTACTCCAAGGTTCCTCAGACAGAGCTACTTATGGCGCCATGGTGCTGCTTAATAAGAGGTACAGTACTGTCCGGAGCAACCTGCATGTAAAACACAAATGTCAAACTCAAGGCCCTGGGTTCTCAACCTTGGGGTCGCAAGATACTGGGAGGGGGCCGCCAGATGCCATATTTTAACCTATTTTCATCACTTTTTCTTATCACATTTTTGCTCCTTTTAATGGATTTTTGCTCCATTGCTCCCATTTCTGACACTTGTCCATCATTTTTTTTATATTTTATTATGTTTTCAGTAGTGTTCAAAAACCAACATCCCGTTACAAGACAAGCACATTTCTTCCAAACTCAATGTCCTTAAAGTGTCCATACTTAAATTAAAAGGAAGAAGAACAGACATTTTCAGCACATATAAACCCTTTCCACCACTTTTCCACCTAATGTCACATATGTTGACCCATTATTGTCACTTTTAACCTCTTTTCACCATATTTCAGGCTTATTTTTGCCAATTTCACCACATTAACAATTGTCGTGCCCATTTTTTTTTTTTTTTTTGCCAGTTTAAACTAATTTTTCCAATATTCACACTTTACCCTTTTTACCACTTTTTCTGTCTGTTTTTGGACACTCTAATGTGTAAATCCCATTTCACCACTTTTTCTACCATTTTTGGTCACTTTTAACTTATTTTATTTCTGATTAAAACCAGGATTTCCATCTTTAAATGACTATAATAATAATAAAGGTTCCTGGATTACAGTAGATATTATTCAGATGAATAAATAAATGTGGTTATCACAGATTCATAGAACAATAGACCATCATTTTACTGACTTTATGGATGGACCCCAAAAATCTCTCCCCTTTATTCCCCCTTATAGATGGTCCTGTCTCCACATGACTGTTCTTCAATGTTCATGTCTGTTCAACCACCTTCAGCTATAGTGGGGGTCCAGTGGGGGTCCAGTAGGGGTTAGTCTAATGTCTAAGGTTAAAATGTCACCCATTGGTTAATAACACGTGGATGAATTTCCCCATCCCTACTATCATATTATATTATTATTTGAGTGACATCACCTGATCCAGTCTTTTCTAACAGTCCACACTAAAAAATATTGGATCGGATCGATATCGTTATCGGCCAATACTCCAGGCTGTAATATCGGTATCGTATCAGAAGTTGAAACACCTCTCGTCGTTGCCGTCTTTGCATTTATTGATCTGAGCGACAACATCTCATCTTTTTATGTATCCAATCTAATTTATTTTTAGAACATATTTAACAACAAACAAGGTTTTGACCAAAGTGCTGCACAATAAAACCCAGATATACAACAATGTAAAATAGCAGCATTAAAATAACATTTCTAATAATAACAGGACACAGACTCACATGGTGTTAAAAGCCACAGCAAATAGACGTGTTTTAAAATGGGAACAATTTTCCTCAAACCAAACAAATTACGGTTTGACTTGGCTCACGCGTTGCAGCATTTCACAACCTTTCAGAGACTTGAATGGAAGCTTTGTCCAAAGGCAGATAAACTAAAGATATAGAAGTATGGACGTAGTTTGTGAATATGGGCAGATAAATGTATGAGCCGAGTGAATTTAAATTGTATTTCAAACACAGCCTTGTTGTCGCACTTTAAATTTAACTACTTATTTATTTCAGTCTGAGAATCAAAACAGCTTCAGTATCTATAATAAATCCAGGCAGGTATTGTTCTTTGCTACACTTGTTGCAGCTTGATTTGGTATTAATTCAATTTCTATTTGCCATGTTTTTTTTTGTTTTTTTTAATCATGTATTTTGTTTCAAATTAACAACTAATTTGTTGGATCAAACACTTGTTGTGTTCTCTGACAAACTAAAAAGCTTATTAATTTATCATACGATTGGTCAGTATTTGATGTTTGCTCCTAAACACGCACCCTGCTAAGTGTAAAAATAATTATAACCATTTTTTATTAAAGCAAAACATTACATTCTGTAGCAATACATGGATATGTTATGCATATAACCTTCTCTTTCAGGATCACAATATCAAATATTATTCACGCAAACAAGTTAAACGACTGGCTTATGCTTTTAAAACTACTTCTGTGCGATGGTTTTTTTTCTTGTTAATGCGAATAATGGAAGAAAACTCAACATTTTAAGACCAAAAACTGGTTAGCTTTAGAATGTGAATGCAGCTGTTCGTGAGAACACACTTATGAAAGTTAGAAAAATAAGCATTTAGATTTAGAGAGTGGATAAAAAAGGAGTAAGAGGCACTCAGATTTAACGGAACACGTGGGTGAGATGGAGAAGAGCTCACGTGCAAGATGTAAAACGGGAGAAGAAAGACGAGGAGAGGAAGTCCTCCAACAGGGAAGTGAGTGAAATAGGACAAATAATATGAAAGAAGATAATGTAAATGTGGATTTCAACTTCATTCCCTGATGAGCTATTTTTAGCAAATATTTTAAGAGCTTATTTATTCTCAGATTATCAATCAAGATGAACGTGTCTGTATGAAATGATGCCTCATAGTTGGTGGTATTTTTGTGCCTTTCATGTGCTTTTTCTTTAATTTAATATTTTTGAAGCCTTTTGCATTGACAAGAATAATAATAAGTTGACTTAACTTAAACTATGCAAACTCGTTGCTTTAAAAAACTCGTTTATGTTGCCTTCGATCGTTAGAGTTGATGAACTTAAGTTACCTGACATAAATCAGTTTGTATGAATGAATGAATCAAAACTAAATGATCTAAGTCAACATAAGTCAATCCTTCTTAGGAATGTAATGGAATTTAGTGGCAGAAAATTTTGCAAAATAAAAAAAGGCAATATCACTTTTAAAGGTGAAGTGAATAAAGTTTCAAAAACGTGAAGGGTCGCGGTGACATTTGACCTTCCGGGTTCCCGTAGTTCCCGTGTTTACAAGATGGCGGAAAACACGGACTCATAAGTGATGCACCAATATCGTATCGTGAGGCCTATATCGTATTTTACATCGTATCGTGAGGTCTATATGGTATTTTATATTGTATCGTGAGTATTTTGTATCGTGAGGCCCTTATCGCATTTCATATTATATTGTGAAGCATATATAATCGTATTTGGTATCGTATCGTGAGTATTTTGTATCGTCAGGCCCTTATCGCATTTCATATTGTATTGTGAAGCATATATAATCGTATTTGGTATCGTATCGTGAGTATTTTGTATCGTCAGGCCCTTATCGCATTTCATATTGTATTGAGTATTTGGTATCGTTCGGCCCATATCGCATTTCGTATCGTATCGTGAGCTCTATATCGTATTTCATATCGTATCGTAAGAATTTTCGCATTGTGAAGCCTATAATAATATTTCATATTATATCATGAGTACTTTGTATCGTGAGGCCTATATCGTATTTGGTATCGTATTGTATCGAGTGTTTCATATCTTGAGTTGACTATTTCGTTACATCCCTGATATTTTATTCTTTACAGTGTGAAAGACTACTTATTATTCACATATGTGGCCTGTACTTTTATAGACAAATCATTTTAAAGGAAAGCTTGTCCTTTTTTGTGTTTTCGTGTGAGGCACCTTGGTTACCTTTCAGGGTTTAAAGCACTAGTATAACTAAAAATCTACGCAAACGCCTAAATCAATCATCAATTACTTGCGTAATGGACTAATATATACAGTATATAATACTATAGTCAAAATATGGTAAACCACTTTATCCTGCAACATTACATTAGTAAGGTAACTGAGAATGTCCCAATTGATGTTAAGAAACATATCACGTGTCAAATTACACTAGAATAGTGGTCGCTCAGGGTTTTAGCTTCCCTTGCTCTCATCATAAAAGCTGTAAAACCTTCTCCAAAGGATTTGAACTCATGACAGTTGAGCTTAATATGGAACTGTAATAGTATTTTTTTTCTAACGCTAATGACAGGATCATTAGTGTTGAGCAGTGAGTAGAGAGATGGAGAGAAAGGTGAGCTTTAGGGTTGAAAACCCAAAAAAAAAGAAAAGGAATCGTAGCAGGAAAAGAAGAGAAGATGGACAGACATTAGTATTAGTGAGTGTCAGTGGAAGTGGAAAGCTGCTACGCTAATGAACTATACTGTGATGCTCTGTGGACACGTGTGTGTGTGTGTGTGTTAGGGATGTTAACAATCTTATCCCTCTAGAGGTCCTATTAACCTTTACTCAACATTTGTGCCTATCAATGCAAGAGTCATTTTGTCTTGACGCTTCTGCAAAAGCAGACACTTCATTTTTGTTTCCCTACTTTCGCACTTTACACACGCGCACGCACGCACGCACGCACGCATGCACACACACACACACAGTGTCCTAGCTAAGAACGTTGACGTGCCAGTTAATTGGCTCAGGCTAAATTTTTTTTTAAGTTGATGCCAATGTCGTGGCCTGTTCCCTGTGGAGAGGGTTGGACTGAGGCTCCGTTGGTGTTGGTCTTTTTAAGTCTTTAAACTACAAATGTTTTCTTACATTCCCACATGCGGTTATGAGACAATGGAAATGGTAAAAAAAACTTTTTTTTTTTTTTTTTTTCAAATTTCAAGAACGTGTCGCCCAAGAACCAATGCATGTGTGTGACTAATCATTAGTGATGTAAACAGTCTATGTTCATAGCTCTAAGCTGATCACATTACAGGGAGCTGAGACATATGCTAAGTTGTTTACTGAAGACCCAGACATGTTCCAGACCCAAACAAACACACTGAGGAGCTGGCATGTCCACCAGACAGGATGTATAGCAGATGTTTTTGTTGATTCTCAGAGAGTAGGTGGAGCTATATTACTGTACCAAAGTTCAGTTCCTGAGATATTGGAAGCTGAAAATGGAAGAAAAATAAAGACTCACAAAACCTGTCACATGCCCCCCTTCACTAAATGGGTCATATCTCAAAAAGTTTTCATCTGATCAAACTAAATTTCAGAGTTTTGTCCTCAAAATTAGTTTGAAATGACCGCATGACACATGTTTTTTGATGTGCAGCAAAACGTAGCCGTGTGTGTGTGTGTGTGTGTGTGTGTGTGTGCGTGTGCGTGCGTGTGTGCGTGTGCGTGCATGCGCGCGTGTGTGTGTGTGTGTGTGTGTACGATCAAAACTAACAGACTAAAACTTATAGCTTCATGTTTTTTTCTCAAAATGGAGAATATACGATACAAATTTCAATATTTTTAATCTTAATACAGTCTGACCAGAAAGACAATTCTGGTTTAAATTTTCTGATGCAAAATGCCACACAGGCACATTTATTGCACAGTATCTCCCACTTTTGGCTTTTTCTCCTATAGAGGACAGCATGTGTGAGTGAGCTCTGTAGTGTTTTTTTTTCCAACAATGTCTTTATTATTTTTTGCTTTACAACACACAACAACAGTACAACCTCCCAGACACACACCCGTGCTTCTGCTTCTTCAAAAAGAATGTCATGTTACAGGAGTGTACAGAGACATCCATATTTCCAAGAAAACAAAAACAAACAAAGGGTAACTAAAAAAAAATGAATATGAAACTCAAAAGGTATAGTCCCAAGTCCAATTAGTCTCATGAGTCCTCATTACGATCCTCGGATAGATTCAAACGTTCCACGTAGGTGATAAATGGCCTCCATATGGATTCAAACAAGTCACTTTTCCCTTTCAGAAGATATGTAATCCGTTCCAGTGGTAGAATTGTCAACATCTGTTTGGCCCATTGACCAATACTGGGAGCCCTACAGCTTTTCCAGTTCAGTGCAATCAGAAGCTTGGCTTGTAGTAAACCAATGTCAATAAGAATCCGTTCACATTTAGCGTATTTAGGATAGTTTGGATAAATTCCCAAAATGAAAAAAGCAGGTTCTTGAGTGAAGCTTTTTGAGATGATGTCTTTTAAAGTTTGTGTAACTGCATTCCAAAAAGACTTGTAAGGACCGCATAGGTCCCTACATGTGTGTCACCCAGCAGGGGTGAGCCAACCCTTTTTAAATGTCATTTATTGTGCAGAACCTGGTCACAGAGGATATAAAATCATTTAATTATGGTCATTTTTCTTTCGTAGTACTGTTTTATTAATGGAGCTGTAATTGTGAATGGGAGATGTCACGCCTATATGAGGTGATCAGGTCCCGGGCGCGAGGGGCGCCAACTTGATACTGCTCAGAGCTGCAATACCGTGGAGTGTACCTCTTTGTGGATTGTACCATTGGGGTTGCCTCGATCATCCATTGACGGGTAGAACAAGGCTTCGCGGAGCTGCTGGGATCATCTGGTTCGACTTCGGATGCACGGGAGGGCAGCTGCTTGGTGTTTGTGAGTAACCGGGCTGCCTATGGCCCCGTAGCCAGCTACCTGTTGCTACAAGTGTGTTCATTTTACCCCGTAGGACCGAGCCTGCGGTGGGAACAAGGGTTTGGACTTCAGCGTGCATGGACTTTTGATGGACTGCTAAACTATAGTTTTCTCGCGCCATAGAGCGTAGTTTTGTGTTTGTTTTTTTGTTTGTACATGGGTTTACGCTCGAGCGTTTGGGTGGGATGTGCTTTAAACTGCCTGAAATACAAGGCTAATTCCTATAAGCCAAAGCTATTTAATGTGTTAATGTGTGTGTTGGCATTCATCCCTGCTGGTAGACCGATCCGTCCGTTACCTGAGTGTGTTGTAGCTTTATTGCCTTGGAAAAGACAGGTGAATCGTTCCAGACTGAATTACCCTACATTCCCAAATGCAGTGAAAAAGTTACACTGAGCTCTGTAGTGTTACTTGTTTAGGGGGAGGTTTGGGTTAGGACGCACTCAGCAATACAACCGTACATATATATCGATATACTGTAGGTGATATTGTCATTTTCTATAATGCCAAAATAGAAAACTCGACATATCTTGAATCTCGATATATTGCCCAGCCCTAGTATTGTGCTTCAGCTACTAGCTTGACCTAAGGAGGTGAAGAGAAATGAACAAGTCTTCTAATTAGCTGCTAATGTTTGTGTTCACACATTTTAAAAACCTTTTCTAAGTGTTTTATGAGAAAAACAAAACATGAAAAACAACCCCCAAAGCAAATGCAGCTGCACAGTGGAAGCTATAATGCAATCAGAAGACTGCGGGTCAGATTTTCATCGTGCACGCTAATGGAATGCAAATGAGGTTGTCCCTCATTGAAAGATTGGTTTGACTGGTTCTCTGTAACAAGGTAAGCAGACTAAAACACGAGGGAGCTTTGGAAGCTTAATTGAATTTTTGAGGATTTGATTGTGCCTGTTATCAGTCCTCTGAAAGAAAGAGAGACTCTGGAGTGACAAAGTAATTGATTGTGTCTCGATAACTTGATTTTATCTACAAATGGAAAGTTTTCATGGATGTTCGGTTACTATTTGTCCTTTTTTTGAATTATTTTGCGTGTATTATCTCTTTCCCTCTTTCTGTCTCTGAAAGGCTGAAGCTAGCTCTGTCATGTTGTCCTTGGGATGTTCACAAAGAAGAACTTTTCTTTTGTTTCTATTTGTGATATTTTCAGGTGACCGTGAGTTTTAGTATTTTCCCTTTAGGAGGAAAACAGAAATCACGTTGTGGAGGGATGAACAAAGCGGAAACCTGCTCCGGAGGGTGTTGGGAAACCGTGTCTGAATAAATATGTTTGTTTCATGACCTCGAGGCTTCGTGCTGGACCACAAGGTCGTAGAAGACTTTCCACATAAGCATGGCCATTGAAAAGCCTTCCTCGACAAACAAACAAACACTGTAAAACTGTGAAGTATGTGTCCATCATTGTGTGCGTAAAGTATGGAAAAATCAGCCACAGGTTTGTGTGGTTATTGTTAGTTTTGTACAAACACTTGACACCAACGGCCAAAGCTAACAGTTAGCTTTGCTACACTGCGTAAATGTTAGATGCTGCATTAGCATTTAGATGAGTGAATGCGAGAAAGGGAGGGAAGTAATTATAACTCACTCTGGGGTTCATTTAGGTGATTAACTGAATGTATGTGTTTCTGTGTAGGAATGTGATAATGAATTTTCACACGTAAATGTGATTTGTTTACGTGCTGTTCTCATTGTCATTGGTGACTTAGCATGTTTGTTAGAGCAGTAACAACATATATGATATGTAACAACGACCTGAATTGTTAAAAAAATAATAATAATAACAATCAAATTTTAATAACTGGTCAATAATGTAACAAAAATACTGAACCAGAAACGTAACAAAACTTTTTTTTATTACATTACGGGGCAGGCAAAATATTTGACCTTTAATAGTAATAATTTTATTACATCATAGAGTGAGTCAATAATTTATTAGTGGAAAAATGCCTGCCCCAATACGAAATAACGACACTATTGGGGCAAAACATTTTTTACATTTTAAGCTCAGCATCTTGTTACATTATTGACCAGTTGTAACATTTTGGTTTTTATTGCATTTTTTTATATTTATATATATAAAATTTGGGTCTTGTAACATTTCGGGTCGTTGTTAAATATTGGGCTCTAGTGAGGCTTCTTAAAGTGATCCTCCGCTGTTTTTAGAAATGTACTTATTAGAAGATCTATGCCCAATACAACACATTGGGGACTATTTTACAGACTGTGTTCCTCCATCTTGAAATCACGACGTGATTGATGATGTCACACGGCCCCACTGCCTGTAAACAACCCATTGTTTTCTATTGGAGTGAAATATTCAACCTGATTTTTAGATCATTTAGCAGCTTGTGATGCTTTTGGTTGCTCTAAATAATCAGGAAAAGTTAATGATGTCGATACAAACCTTTTTTTTACTTAGATAAAGAGGATAAAAAACAGTTGTGACCCGAAAAAAATCTGTGACCGTAAAGGGAGCGACAGTTCCAACTCTGAAGTTTCATAGTAGACAATGAAGCAGAGAAGAAGAGCTCTCCAAAGGGACCTTTACTACAGCTTAAACAGTGTGCTGACACACTCTGGTGGCTGGAGTTGGCGAGTAAATCACGGACTGTTGAAGAAGACGCACAAACCCTGAGAATAGAAGTCATTTTTGGTGGGAGAAAATACATCGTACAGTCGTTTTGGAATTATAGGGTTGTTTCTGTCTGTCTGTGTGTGTTTGTTAGTGCATCGTCCTTCGTGCAGGTTAAAGGTTCATTTCCAGTAATACTGGCTGATAAACTAGACTTATTGATCAACACTTTGCTGCCACCAACTTCTTTTTTTCTTGCTCTGACTGCCTTCCAACACTTCTCTCCCTCTTGTCCTTTCACTCTTAAGGTGTTCCACCCTCTGCAGATCAATCAGAGCAGAAAGCGACGGACAGTGTAGTTTGGAACAGAGAAAGAAAAGTATTTAAAATCAGTCTGAGAGAAAAAAGTAAGAGTGCGGCTGCTGGGTGGAGAGAGTCGCTTAGCGTTACTACATCTCTGTGCAGTGATTGGAAGGTTGAGTTCCTCTGGTGGCCGTGAATCAGTCGGCTTCTTTTTCATGGACTGGTGTTCAATTCACTCTGTTCTACGTCCTTGAGTCAGGCTCAACTAAACTAACTAAGCATGCACAAACATTTTCCCAAGGACCCTACATCAAACTTCCTTCAACTTTATATCTAGGGTTAGGGTTAGGCTTAGGTTTGGAAAAAAATATGTGATGAGTATTTGAACTTTACAGTTTGACCCAAATCCCATCTGTTAACATTGGGAAGGCGGGGCTTATGACCTATACTGCAGTCAGTCAGCAGGGGGAGCTCTAAAACAAAAGCTTCACTTTTGGAGGAGCTCCATTCTTTTTACAGTCTATGGCAGGGGTCCCCAATCCTGGCCCTCAAGGGCCCCTATCTAGCATGTTTTAGATGTTTCCCTCTTCCAACACACCTGATTGAAATGACCAGGATCGTTATTAGGCTTCTGCAGAGCTTGATGATGAGTTCATCATTTGAATCAGGTCTGTTGGAAGAGGGAAACATCGAAAACATGCTGGATAGTGGCTCTTGAGGACCAGGATTGGGGACCCCTGGTCTATGGTAGCCACAGATTGAAACGCCTGTTAAGACAGAGCAACACAATGTAACAAAGGAATGTCACTCTTCTTATTGGTGGGAAAAAAAAGCAACATTTTAAGTAGGGATGTCCCGATACAACTTTTTCACTTCCAATATGATACTGATTTTTCTGCCTTGCGTATCGGCCGATACCGATATTGATCCGATACGATATCAGCACAAATCATACATACTTTTATGACTTATTTTGTAGTGTGGAATGTTAGAAAAGGCTTGATCATGTGATGTTATTCAAACAGAGAACAATAGTCAGCAACATAATGTTACTTTGTTGGGGTTTGAACCACAGTCACGTATAGATAGATGTGCTGGAGTGGAACATTTTATCGGAGCGCTTATATCGGTGATTTTAGATGCAGTCCTATAAAATCCGATATTCGTTTTCTGGCTGATATCGGATCGATATCCGATATCATGGCAACTGTTGTGATTGACAGCTCACAGTTTACAGAGATCACGTTATTAAGCATTAATGCTGCTTTCAGGGTCTTTTCTATCAGCGGCAACAGACGTTCCTTTATTAATAAACGGGACAAACTGAACTGAACTGTGAAAAATCAGGACAAATCAATGTTTTGAGGGAAATCGACCAGGACACGGGACGTAAATCTGAAAACCGGGAGCAGTTAAGGTTAATATTAGGAGCTGATCAACATCCCACAGTGATGGCTCAGGTGAGATTCGAACCAGTGACACTCTAATTACAAACTCTCTTCCTTAACCCATTAAGGTCCACCGTCACGAATACGGGTGAAAATGCCTTTTCTCACTCATGTTAGGGCGCCGTCAGGTGCTGATCCTCGGAGGTAGCGGAGCATCATCCCCTCAATGAACAGATATCTTTTCACGCTGCTTTCATCGCAGTTGCTATCCATACTTTTGCACTTCCATCACCTAACTACTCAGCCATGGCTCGTTTCTGCTGCTAACAACAGCTCTGTCCATCAAATAGTTGGTCATATGGTGATATTTTATCCTCTTGTAACCTGGATGCTGCACTTCATCACTAAAGAAGAGGTTACGCACGGTTGATTTGCGCCGAGAGCGAACAGAGAAACTACACTTCCCACAATTTAAACAGACCTGTTACACCTCCAACTCCCACAATGCACCATTGCTGATCACCAAAAGTGTGTCATATCCTGACCAAAATGGCGGCTCTCCATAGCTTATGCTCAGGTATAAAATTGTTCTAAAACAAATCTTTTGTTTATTGGTAATAAATTAAACAAATGGATAAAATTAAGACAAAGTAATGGAAAAACAGTTATTGAAACAATATAATGACACAAACATATTATAGTGCATCGTGGACATGATTTTGAATAATATCAAATAGCCTAAGTACAGCAAAAATCTAAATAGCATCACTACTAACCCTTGTTGTATAGGTTTAAACGATGGAGAAAAGTTTAACGATAAGTTGAAAATTGTCAGAATACTGTGTTCGAAAACACTGTAAAAGATACAAAGAGCCTTCTCAAAGCTATTTTAAGACGAGAAACTCTTGAAGGCACATGGCAAATAACTGGTAGCACCATGTAGTTAGCATTTTAGCACGGTTGGATGCTAAGTAGCTAATGGCTGTGAGAACATCTGCTGGAACAATGAAACCAGGCATCAGTCTTACACACACACACACACACACACACACACACACACACACACACACACACACACACACACACACACACACACACACACACACACGTGTTCTCAAGGCTTTGTAGCCTTTCTATCAGTGATGTCATAGACCAACGCTTCCTTTAAAGAGCGTTTCAGCCGCGCTCCTGCTGCTCTTTTATTTCTTTTAAAACCTCATGTTTCTTTTTCATGTTTTTCATCTGAAACATTTCTTTTTTGAAACAAAGCTCAATGCTTTGTTACACAAAACGGTGATTCATACAACTAAGCAAGGTCTGCGTCTTGTTTCAACGATCTTTTTTGGTCGATTTAGAGCAGAATTAAAAAAAAATAAAAAAAAATCTCACTGATAATTACTTTATTGAGGTTTCAGGGTCATCTTGAATACAGGTTGATGGTTCTGTAATCAGAATTGTTGGGATTAGTATGCATAAAAAGAACAACTTTAACAATATCGTACCCTCATTTTCAATATCAGTCCAATTCACTAAAAAAAAATTTTTCATTTTGTTTCAAATTGTTGTGTAATTTAGAGGAATTTTGTGAGAAGTTGCAAGATTTGTGGAAAATTGAGAGTTCTTTCCAAAATTTGCGATTTAAAAAATGACTAAAAATATTTGATATCTACCACTGGATAATTTGGTAATTTACACAATAATTCATGACTTTCTCCTGTGGGCTGAATGGAATGCTCTAAAAATGGCCGGATTTGGCCCCCAGACCTTGAGTTTGACACATTCAGTCCCCTGGTTTCTGGTAGGATCAAGGGTGCATTTCCATGAATCTGATGATACATCCCTGAATTAGAAGATCTGGGAATAAGGTAGAAAAACAAACTGTCAAATTACATTTTTCAAAAAAACTTTAATTTCTACTTGTACAACAGATTCTGATTCTGGTGAGTTTATAGATTCTGCAACCCAGACCTTCCCCTAAACAAGCCACACCACAGATCTCACTCACACATGCTGTCCTTTATAGGAGAAAAGGCCAAAAGTGGCACATTTTGTGCAACTGTTTGTTAATAAATGTGCCTGTGTGGCATTTTTCATCAGCAAATTTAACCCAGAATTGTATTTCTAGTGAGACTTCATTTGAAAGAAAATAATAGAGATTTATATCATATATCATTATTTAGAGAAAAAAACATCGATATGAGTTTTCGTGCATCAGAATCGATTTCAAGTCACTGAATTGTTTCTGATCGAATTGTTCTGAATTAATTAATGTCATCCTTGAATTAAATTAAATTGTTGATAAAGCGAATCGTTTCACTCCTAATAAAAAGCAAGGACATTTTGCATTATGGTAGCCTTAAAGTGACGCTACGCTTTTTAGCTACAATGAGCTAAAGGTGTTTCCAGTGTGTGTGTGTGTGTGTGTGTGTGTGTGTGTGTGTGTGTGTGTGTGTGTGTGTGTGTGTGTGTGTGTGTGTGTGTGTGTGTGTGTGTGTGTGTGTGTGTGTGTGTGGTGTGTGTGTGTGTGTGTGTGTGTGTGTGTGTGTGTGTGTGTTGTGTGTGTGTGTGTGTGTGTGTGTGTGTCAGTTTTGAGTCAGCCAGCAGTGTGACAGCGAGGAGAGTGGGAGGATGTAACTGTCAAGAGTTCACCGCGGTGTGTCTGTGCTGCCTGTGTGTGTGTGTGTGTGTGTGTGTGTGTGTGTGTGTGTTGTCAAGAGGAGACAAGTAGAGGTGAAGATTAATCTCTGTGAGTGCGTGCGTGTGTGTGCGTGTGTGTGTGTGTGTCGACTGGGGCTGTGTTCAGGCTCTGTTCCACTCGACCACACCGGTCCAGACCAACTGTCAATCACATTGCCTCCAACGTTGCCAACACCCGCTTCTCTCTTTACACACACACACACACACACACACACACACACACGGAAAAACACACATTACCTCCACTGGGAACCCTGTAAGACCCAGAGATATTTCCTCAACCTTTAGTCTGCAAAGGCTGCTTTTTATGGTTGTGTGTTTGGGAAGTGGAAAAAAAGAAGAGAAAACTTTTACTGATACAACACACACGCATGCACGCATGCACGCAAACACACACACACACACACACACAAAGGGCCAAATTGGGGCCCGAAGCCAGTTTTTGATCCTCCACCAATTGACCCAATTCATAATGTATCATCAGTAAAAAAAATGATTGTATGCAGGGCTCTCACTAGCGCTGTGGAGAGTAGGGGCCCCTATGCTGTGATTTTGTCCCCTACGCTGGGGATTCTTCTGTTGTGTTTTCCTTTTTTTAATCGGTACTGTCGTAATAATTGTTGCACACTGTTGCAAAGGGACTTCCAGGCGTGCACGGGTTGTTTTACCTCTTTTTTTAATCTGCGTAACCCAGAAACACATACGCTCAGAACAGTGACGTCCCGTGACCACTAGGGTTGGGTAGGCAGGGCGTTGCAAATCGAGACGACCAATGTCGACACCAATGACAATTTCATATGTTTCGGGTGTGTTAAACAAACAAAATCAAGGTCGTAAAACGTCATTAAAGAAACATAAACAATTATTTAATATAGCCTCCATACTCTCCGAACATGATATATCTCATGACACGACAGCGCATCTGTTGAAACACAGAGAAAATGACAACAACAACAACTACTCAGAACAGCCTCAGTGAGGAGCATCCACAAAGTCAATCCTTCCTTTTCTTCCATTCACTGTAGAAAGTACCAACAATGTTCTGATCTTACCTTTGCTGAAGGTCTGGTAGCTCAGGTGTTGGTCTCCATCTTTTAAAAGCTGTCGTTTTTCTTCAAAATTAAGTTTCTTTATCGTCTCTTGCGCTGTCATCCTGACTGTGGTGTTATCCCGCCCACTAGCTAGAGAATGTAGCAGCAGCCATGTTGTATGAATTCACTAATGCACTGTCAAGGTTTGTATAGCATTTAGCATAGCATGGTTACGTGTGAGAGAGCTGCCTTTTTATGTAAATAGTTTTCATATTGGGGAACTGACTGCGCAAACACATAAAAACACGCTATAGGAACAGAGGTGGAGCAGCAATGTGCCTTTGGGAGAGGGTGTGGCCTCCTCCTGGCTCCTCCTCCTGCCTTACAGCGGAGTGAGACTGTGCAGCGTTTCTGTCATACCAGGAAATAGCGATGTTTAGTCATTTGGGCTATGAAAAGCACAAAATGCTGACACTTTCAAACTTATAGGTACTGTAGGCTATCGGAAATTGAAAAATAAATTATAATTATAATATAAATAATAATCAATATAAAAATATCAATTCACCCTTGGGTAGGCACTGCCTACCCTGGCTACACGTCACTGGCTCGGATGCTCCCCGTAAATATCCAAATATCACATTGTTATGACCCGAAAGGAACAAACATATGTATAAAGGACACAGGAAACCAGGATATACAATTTTAACATTTTATTTATGCATTGCCAGGAATGCTGAGTTTCCACTGTTTCCTGAGGGAAAAGGAGAAATCAACAAAACCCTAAATCCCATGTCCCAAAACTAACAAAAAAAAACAAGGAAAGACAAGTAACAAACATTTAATTTCAAAACACAAAAATACTGTTTATCTGTTTTTTTTTAATTTATGTTTTGGTTTTCAGTCAGTAAAACAAAATACCTACATCATTCATTTGTTATTTTGATTTGGTTTTAAAATGGATTATTAAAAGGTCTTTCAGCCAATCAGGAATCCTTTTTTTAAATATATTTTTAGGGCAGGTGTGAGTTGGTGTGAGAGGTTGAGACTTGATTGTTCCTTCCTTAGACTCTCTGAGGAGGAGAGCTCTCTCTCTCTCTCCATCCATGATGTGCTGTGGCTGTGGGTGTTCACACCCGGTGGCCATCAAATCATCAAATCACTGAAGGACTGGAGCCATTTGGTCACTGAGCTGCTCGAAGGACCAAATGCTGCTCCATTCTGTGGCAATCAGTGATTGTTGGGAGTTTGATGAAAGCTGTTGGAGGTCCAAGCATTTGGATTTATTCAAACCACATTTCCCAGTCGATAAGTGTTGCATTTTTCTTTCAGGTATTTTGCTTTATTTTTTACATTGAAAAGCCTTTTTAAAGTTATTTGCCTCCCAAAACCATTTACTTTGTACATTTTCTTCCAATTATGGTTAAATCTTGGGTTTCTGTCTCTTTTTGTGGTTTTCCTATTTACATCACTATATCACGTGTCCAACTCAAGGTCCAGGGGCCAAATCTGGCCCTTTATAGTATTCAAATTGTCTCGCAGGAGGAAGTAAAAATGACTGAGAAAATATGAATCATTGTGTTTGTTACCCAAAAGTCCCTTCAACTTTACAAATAAATTCAATTACACTTTTGGATCAATGTGCTTGTTTTTTTTTTTCTAAATATATACAACATTTTCTGATTTTTGTATTTCCTTATTTATATTTATAACATAATTTTAAGCCCTTTAACCACTGTTTGTGTATCACATCTTAATAAAATACTCCAATAAATGGCATCAGAATGAACATTAACACAAATTTAGGTTCTGGCGAATCTGTACTATTGCAGTCTTCAGAGGGTTAAAAGTTTAAAAAAATAGGAACAATGTTGAAAATACATGTGGGGAGATGTTGGTTGGAGGGTTGTATGTGCACCTGTCTTATGATATAAATATATTTTCACAGAAACATGCAGCAGAGGCCCTGGAGGGGGGGGGGGTTGTTTTTTGCTCTGTGGCGTAAACCTGACCTGGTTTCAATAATCTGACCTCAGGTGGTAAATAAAAAGCCCAGGAAAAGAGGGACATTCAATGACATACAAACTACAAATGTATTATTATTATTATTCAGGTGCGTGCGTGAAAAATGATGATTTCTTTAGTTTTTTAGATTTTGGACTTTATTTTTAAATGCATACAGTTTAGTTTTGATTTTTCATTTAGTTTCACTGACTGATGTAGAGCTCCTAAAGAGATTAAATAAAATCATGTGTTTAATCCCAGACTCAATCATCCATGGAATAGATGATATTAAGAAGTCATTGAGAGGAAGTCATTATATGTCTCTGGGCTGAAATTATGGAATAAACTACAGAAAAACAAGACAAGTTAAGTAAAATCACAAGATAACGGTAACTTTTATGTTTAAAGCAGCTCAAAGCAGTAAAAATACAGGAAAATGAAATTCAAATCAACTTTATTTATACAGCACCAAATACAACAATAAGTAATATCATAGCGCTTATCACAATTTATAGAGTTATGATGAAAAAAACATCATTTCAACATGAGCAGCATCAGCGAGGGTGGAGAGGATGAAACCTCCAGTAGAACCAGACTCATGGGTGGATTCACTACAGGTTTAATGGTATTATAACGTGTGCAAACATCACTCCACACGCTAATGGTACAGGGAATTAGCAGTGCGCCGCCGCTGCGCTTAATATGCATAGTAGGCGGATCTCCAAGGAGGAGCAAAAATATGGGAGGTGGATTTAGGGAAGCAACTGGTTTACTACCCTTTATTTCAGACCTTTGTGAATCCACCAATCAGAGACTGGTTGGGGTTTGTGCATAAAGCATTAGAAAACAGACACATATACTACTACTTCCTTCTCTTTATTTGATTTAAAATGTAACATTTGTTTTGCTCGTTTTTGCACTTCATAGTTTTTCTTTTTTAATTAGAAGATTCAGGAGTGGATTTGTTTTTTAGTGGATCAGAAATGTTATTGTTACATGCGTAACATTTGTTTTTTATTTCTTTGTTTTCCTAAAGGTGTTACTTACTCTGTGAAAGAAAAGGTTACGTTTTTTTTAAATGGCATCAGTTATAAAAGCAGCACAAGTTGTTTTTTTGCCTGAAAAAGCTGCTAAATGAGAGCCTTCTATGATTTTTAGTAACTTCTATGTTTCTATGTTTATATTAAACTATTTTAATCTCTGACCAAATCTTTATACAGTATATTTGATTTCCTAATGTAAAGTTGTCTTTGGAAAGCACGTCTTATGTGTTTTGAAAAGTACAATATGAATAAAGTTTATTATTGTTATTATCATCTGTGTGAAATAAAAGGTTTGTCAAAATGTACAATTCTTTAAAAATATAATATAATGTAAAACCACCAATGAATTCAATTCCAAATAAAGTCATTCTCAGGCTTTAAGTATAGCTACATTAATTCACTTTAAAACAGAGAAAATAACAGGCATTCAATGGTGTTTTTTGGTCAATATGTGATGTGTAAAACTGTGTAAAGAACAGATTAGGATCTGGTCTAAAGACAGTGGATTATTAGAACAAGGAGGAAGTGAAGCTGTGAGTTTTATAGTTTTTATTTTTCCTTCAGGGGTTTTTTAAGCAGATCATCTCTTTTCTCCTGTTTTCTTTTCTTCACACCATGGCCTCCCTGGCCTCCTTCCTCTGTTGACTCTCAGCTTCTTTTTCTCCTACATGTCACGGCTCACTGCTGACACTGGCCTCCATCTATTGTCCACCCTATCTGTCCGCTCTCCTTCACCTCCTGATATCACTTCTTCTACACCAGGACTGTCAAACTCATTTTAGTTCAGGGGCCAAATACTGTACGGAGCAGTTTATCTTAAGTGGGCCACAGCTTTTAGGCGGGAAAATGAGTCATTTAATCATTATTGTGCTCTAGTTTGCACTTCCACATATAAATAAATGATAATATCAAAGCATTATTTGACAGATATCAGTCCCTCGATGATTTTCATTTTCATTTTATTTGATTTTGTGACCAATTTTTATGTAATTTTGTAATTTTTATGTAATTGCAATGGTGGGAGCGTGAAAGTTCACCTTTGTTCAAAGTGAAGAAAACTGCTCTAATATTTACAGTATCTGCAGAATCTTCTTCATTTATGATTATTTCTTTCTTGACTTATTATACATGTTGCCAAAAAATACACAGCTGAACATTTGTATCTATTTATGCCAGAAAATGAAAATGTTGTAATGTAAATGTAAGTTCCCTCAGGCGTTAAGATGTTTTGGTTCATACCCTTCTGTAAAAAACAAAAAATAATACTCATTAATAGAAAAGACCAATGACCACGGAAATGATTAGCATGAACATTTCAAATCAACAGAATATTAAATAAGTAAGTGAAAGAGGATAAGACACAGTGCTATTATTAATTTAGTTTAAAACAGAGGGAATTTATGTAATTATTCTCTATCTGTTGCTATGCTAGTTAGCTTAATAAAAGCAACAAGTGGAGGCCAGAATGTTCAGTGCTTCTCTGTGACCCAAAGCAACAAAGAGAAGCTTTTAATGCTAATTTTAGCTAATTTTAATGAAGTGTTAACACTGTGAGGGGTCTAAAGGGAAGGACCACTGCAACATATCATTCATAATAAAACTCTTTGTGTAATAGTTTGTGCTGCTTTTGGGTTTGTGTATCAATAGAAAATATGTTTGGACCAGAGTCGCATTTAACTGCAAAATATTTCCACTTGCAACATAACAATACAATCGTATCCGTAACTTCTAATAAGTACATTACAAATATTTTTGGCCAAATTTGTACAGCTTGTAGTTGTACAGTTTTCCTTCTTTCATGGCATCAATGAGATGTACAACAGCATATAGTTTGAATCAAGTTAAGATCCATTTAATTTGTGTAACTCTAACTTTGTGCACCTGCCCCAGAGGTGTGTTTACTGCTAAATTATCTCTCAGCTCCTGTTATAAACATGTCAGCTTTCTAGTCATTCAAAACAATCTTGAAAAGGATTGTATGACCACGCAGGGTGATAACTGCAGATCTTTATTTTTCCGATGCCATTTCCATCTCAGCTCATCAACTAAATTGATGATTGCATCAAAAACCAACGAGTTAATTTCCACCTCGAGCGGCCCTGCATTGATAATTGCTTCCAGTGCAGTTCACATGCATCATAAAAAGCTCCAAACCCATTAAAATTGTCAGTACGTGATGATTAGCTACTGCAGAATGCATGTCGTGCATTTCTCCAGCGCCGCGTAATGTTGATTACTAAGGTGAAGACGGCGCCCAAGGCTGTACAGTGTGTTGACGCGCTACAAACGCACCCAGCGTGCATACAATCTGTACTGTCAACTTTAAACGGTATTTGGATCAAAAAGTTTGTGTGTGCATTTGATGAAATGTGCTCCGTATACATGTGTTATGTATGTATTTTTGTTTCTTATCCAATTTGAACAATTTGTGCATTTTTTCTTTAGAACAAAAACAAAAAGTTTTTCCTAGTTTAAAACATATTTACTGCACCTTTAATTGACCATGTGGTGGGTAGCAACACAAGGTTCATTCAGGTACAGGATCATGGGTTTGAATCCACATGTGGCCCTTAGTTTAATTCATTTAATTAGTTTAATTCTGTGCATCCACCAAGACAAATCCGCCAAAAATTGTTATTCAAGAAATTGGAAGTTATTTGAAGCCCAAAATAAGGATCAGAATCAGAATTCCTTTATTTATCCCAGGGGGAAATTGCTTAAATATACACAATAACTCCAAAAACACACAAAAAAAACAGCAAAATGCACAGAATGTCACCAAAAAACACGAAGCAACGACAACAAAAACACAAAGATTCTAAAAATACAAAAAAAGACTAATAATACACACAAACGACCACCTAAACACAACACAACACATGTACAAAATGACAGAAAAAATGACAGAAATAGTGATAAAATCCCAAAAGGCACAGATTGACAATAAACAAAATGCAAACAAAACACACAAAAATAAAAACACAAATAATTACTTATAAAATGACTCCAAAATAACAGCAAAATGCACAGAATGTCAACAAAATTACATAAAGCAACAACAAAAACACAAAAACGATTTAAACATCGGACACACAAAACAACAACACATGTACAAAATGACACCAAAGAAACACACAACGCCAACCATTAAACAAAATGAATGAAAAAAAAAATACCAAAAGGACAAAAATACTGAAAAAATCCAAAAAGGCACAGATTGACAAACAAAATACAAACATAACACACAAGAAATAACAAAAACACGTATGATGACTCATAAAATACACTAAATTCCAGAAGAAATTCCTAAATGACTCCAAAAACACACAAATTGACTAAAACGGATGTTATTCTTAATACTGGCATAAATGTTATCACATTATTGTGGCCTCGTTGTGGTAACAGTTGCCCATCCATGGTGTAAAGTAACTACTGCTATTAAGAAACAAACACACACACATATATATTATTGGTGTGTGACCAATGTCATTGATCAGTGAGGGCAGAGCGAGGAGTGAAAGGACAGAAGGAGAACAGGTTCCCCCGGTAGTTTGGCTGTGAGGAGATGTGAACCTGCTACTACGGTACCTCTGCTAATGAGCACCACTGAGAGATAAAAAACACCTCTCTCTCTCTATTTTGTGTGTGTGTGTGTGTTGAGTTGAGTGTGTACTTCAGAGCTGCTCCCCATGGCTCTTATAGTTGGGAGACCTTGTTAACTTTTAAGGTTGAACTTTTAAAAAAAAAAAAAAGAAAGAAAAACGAGCTGAAAACATGAATACAGATTCTTTTTGTTACACAAATGTGACAAATCTTTCATTTTTTAACCTGTTAGTGAGCAAACTTACTCTGGATCCACTTCTGAACATCCCACTATGAAATAGGGCTGGACGATATGGACAAAAACTCATATCTCAATGTTTTTTGCGATATAAGTCTTGATAATTTCATTTTAAATAAAGTTTGACCTGAAAGACAATTCAGGGTTACATTTTTCTAATGCAAAATATCACACAAGCACATTTATTAACAAACAGCTGATCAATATATGACTTTTTCTCCTATAAGGGACAGCACGTGTGAGTGAGTTCTGTAGTGTAGTGTTTTTCATGCTGTTCTGAGAAGCAGTGACTCTTAACGTGAGTATTTTGATACAAAATAACACATGAAAAATATATGCAATATTGTAATTTTCTGTATTGCAAAAATGTAAAACTTAACATATCTTGAATCTCGATATATCGCCCAGCTCTATCTACTACGAAAGTGAACAAAATATGTTCTATAACAAAAACAAGATGAGTTATTACTTACACTCCTTTTTTTCCATCAAGGTGGGGGGAATTTGACTTTTACTCTGAAACTGTACAATGTATAAAACACATGGTACAATGTGTTGTTTGAACATCTGTTGAAGGTAAAGTTCTTTGTAAATCCTCCTGCTCTTGATGTGAAACGTGTCATATTTTGCACATTCAGATAAATTCCAACGTACAGACAGAATGATGTCGACGCTCACTGCGTCACAGCGAGAACGTGTTGAATAATATATAAAACAAAAATCAGTTTAATCCAGTTTTTCCTCTAACTAGATTTGAATAAGAAGGGATGTTCATTAGAATGTCTACGTCAGGTGCCACTCTACGTCTGTGCCTTTGGTGGGAATTGAAGTTTAATTACTGAATTATGAAGAGTCTCGTGTGTGTGTTTGTGTGCATGTGTGTGTGAGATTACATTGTTGTTTCTTTGCCTGTGTCGGGTTTTATTTACTCTCTTCCTGCTTCTCTTAAATAAACAGCTTGAGAAAAGATGACAATAGTAATAATATTTTTCAGTGTAGTTTGGATTTCTACTGGATGCGTAACTACTTCAAAACGTCTCTGCTGCGTAACTTTGCTTTTTCAAACAAAATACTAGAATTAGAATGAATTTGCATTAAAGCTGCAGTATGTAGAATTGTGAGCTCTTAGCAACTTTTTTCTCACTAGAGAATAGTGACAAATTGGTGACATTGTACTTGAAGTTTCATACATAATGCTGACATTACGCTATCATTAGCATGAATAAGGTGTCATTAAAGCTGCTATCTGGAGGTTCTGAGAAACGTCTGGATGTCCCGCCCTAAACAGCTTCACTTCCTCCCACTGCCTCTCCCAATCTACCAGAAGCCACGCCTCTACTTTTCTGCACACGCATCGCGGAACATAACAAGGTCGCATCAGGTCGCATTGATTGAGTGGCCTTCTTTTCGTGCACAGTTCCGCATTCACTTTGATTGACAGTCTCAAAAACAGGAAGTTCAAGCCTATTGGCTGGGCACACTCGGCGATTGTTTCAATTTGTTTAGGGGTCTATAGGACGAAGGAGGGACTTATATACATGAATGTATATGAATGACCACCAGCAGTAGATCATAGTAAATGACTAGTTAAATATTATTTAGGATTTCAGAAGAATCATACATGAACATAGATTTCTCAGAAAGTCCAGATATCAGCTTTAAGGTTGTCATTAAGTGTTGTTTGCTAAATTATGACACCTTTTGTTAATTTATGGCACATTTGGAGCTATGTTGGCATTTTTCTGGTAGGGTTTAGGGTTAGGTAGGGTAAGGGATTAGGGATTAGGGTAACAGAGGACATTTAATGACACCTCATTCATGCTAATGACAGATGTCATGTCATAATAATGACAGTGTGATGTCAGCCTTACGTATAAAACTTCAAGTAAAGTGTTTCTGACAAAGGGGCTTTATTTTGTGTTATTGGAGAGTTTTCTGAAGTTTTAGAGACCCTTCCCCGTCACAAAGCTTTCACATTCGGCCGCAGCGTGTCCCAGCTGCAGGTCAGAGTTGAGTTTGGCCAGGGTCTCCAGTCCCTTTTTTGATTCTGTTGCTACTTTTTAAGAACTTTGCTTTGATAAATATTTTGACAACAATATTTCTGGTTGGCGTCTTTTATGTTGCGACCCCTCAAGCCTTTTGAGTGCTTTGAGTCCACGCGGACCTCCGTGGAGTTCGTTTTGCTCTAATATGTTTGGTCCTTTATATTGTTGTTTCTCCACGTTGTTTTTACTTTTCCCTCTTGCTTTGCCGTGTTACCGTTGTGTCTAACGCTATAGACTTGCATTAAATTTGGTCGAGCAGCCAATAGTAACACCCCGAAACAGCTCGTGGATTGCTCTGGTTGTGAAAAGATCTCTGATTGGCTGAAAAGTCAGCATCACACTCCTGGATTTCTAAATATAATCTAATCTAATACAGAGCCAAGAGAAGGAGCAGAGGTCCAGAGTCCTCTCCGAACACTTTGAATTACAATATGACCAAAAGTTAGGACGTATTTATGACCAAAGGAAGCCAAAAAAAGCTTACATACTGCAGCTTTAAGTATTAAGAATCTGATAAGATTTTTCAATAAATTTGCTATTCTCATTAGACTCTACACTCATCTCTCTGTATTTCCTTTTTTCCCCAGCTCATGTTTTCAAGACACAGTCATTGTTTACAGTATTGTGATATTTCTCTCCCCTTTTTTAAAGGTCTACATCTGAAACACAAAGAGCGAACATATTGGTGTTTCACCACCAATATGTGTCACTAGTGCGAAGTGTAGTGTAACATTCACCTTTTTCTCCCCATTGTGTGTTGTTGATTCACTTCAATGTTTTTCCACATTTGTTTTGCTATTTCCAGCCTCGCTGCTCGCACCACAGCATCAAAAGTCTCCATTAAAAGCTTTTAGAGCACAAATAAATGAAGATCTGCCACTCATCTGTGGAACATGGAAAAGTTGTGAAACGCTCCTGCTATTTCAACACAAACAAGCCGTAACTGCTGTTTTTTCATTGTTTTGTATTGAAAATAACTTTTTTTTTTTTTTCACCATCTCCGCTGACGTAGATTAAAAAAGAAAGACAACTGCATTGGTTTGATACATGAACACATTTCACCTTCATCTCTGTCACATCATTCAACATCCCACAAATATCAGAAACTGCTTCCACTCCAGACGAAGGCCTTTTGAAGCAGCGCAGGGTGTGTGTGTGTGTGTCTAAACATTTAAACATATATAAAAACTCATTCCAAAGAATATCTGATGCGCTTTTTTTTCTTCATTTGGCTGAAAGATAAAGAACGAATGTGATTTATGCAGGAGAATTAGTTCATGTGTTTATCGCACACATAAAAGCCACACAGGGCAACACGTGGATGCTCATTGTGTTCAAACATTTAAAGCAGAGCTGTTGGAATTAGCATCAGTATGGGGTGATCCATGATATACAGTAAAAGCTTAAGTTCAACTTCAAGCTTTATTAACAAATCAGTAGGGATTCCAATTGTAGAAAACTGATACAAATCTTTTTTATTTCTCTCTCTTTATTTGAAACCTGGCCCAACATGACACATAAATGCCTCAAACGCATGCTTTGGGAAAATGTCATACAATTACAGGCTTTTCACCAGACAAAAGTGTAATTGAATGTGTACACAGTGTGACAGATGGACAATTGGTGTTAAGGATCAATTGGTGATGATGTTATCCTGTGACTGAAAATGAATGCAGTGGTTTAGATTATTATGACAAAGACAGGTTTAGCTAATGGTGTATTAGCTGAACTGGTGATCAGATCCGAGACAGAGTCAAGACAAAGACCGAGTCAAGACTGAGACAAGATCGAGACCAAGACAAGACCAACACCCAAATCAAGACAAAGACCGAGCCCAGACTGACCGAGTCAAGACAAAGACTGAGACAAGACCGAGACCAAGACAAGACCAACACAGAGTCAAGACAAAGACCTAGTCAAACAAAGACTGAGTCAAAGAAAGACCGAGTCAAGACTGAGACAAGATCGAGACCAAGACAAGACCAACACCCAAATCAAGACCAAGACAGAGTCGAGACAAAGACCGAGTCAAGACCAACACCGAGACACGACAAAGTCCGAGACCGAGTTTACTGTTACCATAGATTGAAGTCCAGTCTCATAAACAGATCCAGTGTCTCCAAACTGTCCATCCATCCATCCATCTTCATACCCGCTTATTCCCGTTTAACAGGTTGCGGGGGTCTCCAAACTGGACAATTATAAAATGTAAATGTTTTATAATTCCTGGTCAATCTGACACTCTGATCTTTCTGTACATCCTGTTGTTGGTTCCTTACACACATGAGGTTATCCACTGTCAAGCTTATTCAACGAACACACACACACACACACACACACACACACACACACACACACACACACACACACACACACACATACACACACACACATACACACACACACGCACACACACGCACACACACACACACACACACACACACTTGAACAGGATCAGTAGATGTTATCTAAGTGAGCAGTAAACAGACTCTTTACAGCCGCCTGCCTGGGGCCGCCTCCCTCTGGTTTGTGGCTCTGTGGGTCTTGTCGTAGCGCGTTAGCTTCTTCTGACATGAAAGGCTCTAATGGTTACCATTCGCGCCCCCAGGGAGTATAAAACCTCACATGAGAAGGACCCAGATTCTGCTTAAATAAGTGTTATCATCTGAAGTTGTGGTTATCTGAGTGTAAGTGCGTCTTTTTTCCTATTTTGTGGATGAAAGCCAGGTTTCTTGCATAATTCCAGCCTTTAGATTTGGCCTCTTGTTCATTGATATGGAATGAATGTGATCTGTGGGTAACGGAAGCACATATGAGCTCATGCGGGGAAAATCCAAAGCCCAATAACCAATATACTTCATGGTAAGATATTTTAATAATATAAGGTGACAGGAGACAATAGCGAGCGTTGTGTTTGGATGAAAATTGGCTAATTAAAATGGCTAATTAGTTCATTTGCTTAAACCTAGATGTTGTTTTAATGTGACACAATTCCCTACTTGGTGATAAAATGACTGATTTGTGAAAAGAAAAGGGAAGTAAAGATAAGCCTGAACTCAGTTAAAAAGGTAATTAAAACCATTATTATTATTATTATTATTATTATTTAATAAAAACGATTCCCCAGAATAGATGAAAAAAACATTAAGTTCATGCACAAACACTTCTTTTAAATGGTGTAGGTGTAAGAAATATAGGAGAAGTAATTACATTTCTATTATTAGTTTTAGAAGCAGAGATTGTTGTTGACAGTTGTTGTTGGAAATCACATTTTCCAATTTCCAGGTATCCATTACAAAAGCACCAGTCTGTCCTTGCTCTAAAATAAGAACAATAAGATAATAAAACTGCACTTTTCATACTTTTTTTTTTTTAAACAATGAAATTTAACTGATGAAATTTCAGGCTTGAAGCTAAAAATAGTTGAAAATGCAGCCATTGGTTTCAGTTTGTGAGACCCCCCCTCCCAAAGTAAACATGAAATATTCAGAATACACAAAAGGACAACAAAACCCACATAATTACTTTAAAAACCTGAAATCACAACAAATGACACCAAATTACCCAAAAAAACACACAGTCGTTCACATGATAGAGAAAAAAATACAATAAGACAACAAAATTTCACAAAAATGACAACAAAAATACACAAGACAATAACAAAAATGCATAAAAACACTCAAAAACATCAACGAAACCCACATAAAATACTTCAAAAACCTAAAAAGGCAACAAAAGAAAAAAACAAACACCAAATTACTCAAAAAACCACACAAGACGATTGCGAAATAGAGAAAAATATACAATAAAAACCACAAAAGTCCACAAAAATGACTCCAAAAACAAAATGACAACAAAAATAATACACAATATTACTCCAACAACTCAATAAATCAAAGACAAGAAAATGTTATCACACTGGGGGCCACAAAAATGTGATTTTCTGATCTGAGGGCCACATTATCAACATTAATGTCCACATTTGGACTAATAACCAATCTGAGCATTATTAACACAAAGAATTACAAGTGGTGTTGTGTGTTATGAGTCGTATGTATTGTTGTTGTTTTGTCTAGTCTGACTCAATTTTGTGTGTTTTTCTGTTCTTTTTATGTAATATACTGTTTTTTTTTTTTTAAATGCATTTCTGTAGTTATCTTGGGTATTTTGGGGACAATTTTGTGTCGTTTTGTGTTTTTGGTGTCATTTTTGTGGAACTTTGCTGTAGATTTATGTTTTGAGAGTCATTTATGTGAACAGTTAGTCTTACTATCACTGCAGAACCTCCAGTTAACCAAAAATAAGAGGCTTTTTTTCGGAGTGAAAGGAAGTAGAATGCAGAACTCCAATCTGCAGTGCTGTGTTAAAGTAATTTGAACATATGAACATTTTTAAATCAAAGTTTTTTTTCTCTACTGCGTATGATTGAGAGGGAGATTTTTGGTCATGTTGATGATGTCATGTGTTTGTTGATGATTTGAATTGATTTTACTGATGATTTTAAATGTTCTTATTGATTTAAACAGTTGAATGTCCATGTAAAGCACATTGCGTTGCCTTGTGTATGAAATGCGCTATACAAATAAATTTTCCTTGCCTTGCCTTGAACTATAAAGGAAGCCCAACTCATCATTGTAGAATCCTTTTCTGACAACACAAATATGTGCATTGCTTTAGATAAAAGAATACAGGGATGACTGCAGACCTTAAGTTGCAAAAAGAATAGTTATTAATATTAATATAGGTCACTGGAAAAAAAACTAAAAACTCACAATATAATAAAACATTGGACAACAAAAAAAAAAAAAAAGGTGATATTTAGAACATCAGCTCCTCAAAGCGTTTGGTTGTCATGGTGACCTTTGAAGGCACACGGATCCAAAGCACAAAGCAGCCATGTTTTCATGACCTCCAGTATATCCAGTATATTGGATCACTACGCCTTCCTCTCGGTTGCCAGATTTGTAATGGTTTTGTGAAGAAGAAGAAGAAATAAAACATCACAGTTTGTCCATTTGGGAGCCGTCACCCAAAGGTGCAAACGTACAATTTTAGTGATTTTACACCTGACGATGCAGTGACTGCCAGAGTTGGTTTAGGACGGTCAGTTTATGAGCCATAAAAAGGACAAAAGCAGAGAAAAGGTTCTGATATAATATAACATTTCTGTTCCTCCACAACCAAACCATCTGCTACAGTGGATAATACAGTATTTATACGATTAATGCAAAAAAGATTGTTCCAAAAACACACAAAATACACAAAACAAATATGCAAAAACACTCCAAAAACACAAAATGACGAGCTGCATAGTACACAAACATTACGACAGCAGAATATACAAAATAACAGACAAATATACACAACAGCAATATCACAATATGACAAGAAAAACACACAAAATGATTGAAGAATACATTAAACAATAGAGTAAAATATGCAAATTGATCATTGACAAAACATACACAAAATGAGAGAATAATACAAAAAATAATAAAAATACACAAAATGAGAGAATAATATACCTAATGACAGAGGATACAAAGAAAAAGACTCCAAAAACACAGACAAGCTCCACAAAAAACACATATTACGGCAGCAGAAATACACAAAATAACAGACCATAACGACAATAAAAATACTCAGAAATGAGCCCAAATCCCAATATAACAATAAAAACACACAAAAAGAGTGAAAAATGCAAAAAACAACACAATACAAATACACAAAACAACAAACATACACCAAAAACACACAAAACAATAACAAAAGACAGAGAAATATACATAACGACAACAAAAATACTCCTAAATAACTCAAAACACACATTTTTGTGGCACCTGATGACTTCAAACATATGATTTGCAATAAAGTATTTTTCAGCAAATGGTAAAAAAGTGAATGATTGAAAAATGTGATTGCTTTAACACTAACTTCTACACATTATTATTCATAATAATGCATTCTGTATTTGTGTTTGTGTGCGTTGGAGTGCATGATTCCCAGAATCAGTGTCAATATTCAGATAAATCATTTATGGCCATGTTTATTCACACACGCACACACACAAGAGACGCACACAGTCATGAAAAAAACAACAAAAAATCGACATTTCACTCCATGTGAAACACATTAAAGGCCTGAAGAGAAAGACTTTTATCCTGATATTCAGTTTTGTCCCCTCTGCCCCTCACAGTCCTAAACTTTGACACTGAATATTGATGATGCCCCCCACCCCCACCCCCCCTTTCTGTCTGTTTATCTCTTCATTGTAATGAGATCACTGTGGTCCCTTTTTATTTCTAATGAGATCACTGAATAACAAGGAGGCCATAAAATATAATTATGCCTGTATTGATTAATTTATAAATGTTATTATATCTGGAAAAATTAAAACTGTATTGAGTCGTTGCTGAGGATTATTATTATTACAACAGCAGGCAATTATTTTCATATAAATCTTTGGAGTTGATGTAATTCTTGCTTAAAAAGTCTAGATTTGTACAACAACACATTGTTTAAAGGTATTAAAAGCAGGTTTTAAACAGTTGGAATTAAAAAGTTTTACCTGAAAAAAATATTCTTATAAAGATTGGATGATTTTTATTAATTTCATTATAATCCTTGGGGTCAATTTGACTCCATTCAATGTTTATCATTCAAAATATAATAGCAGTTTTTTCATCATTTTGTCTGTCTTTGGAGCCGTGTTGTGTATCTTTTTAGTCTTTTTGTGTATTTTTGTGTGATATTTTGTAGTCGTACATGTTTGTGGGGGAATATTGAATATTTTTGTTGCAGTTTTGTGCATTTTTTTGTGTTTAATATATACTTTTTCTTAACCCTTGTATAATTTTATTATTATAAAATTGCATTGATTATGTTGTGGGTCAGCTCAAAACAGTAAAAAAAAAAAAAAAAATGGTTAAACAAATAACTTCATTTTAGATTATTTACAGTTAGAAAATAGACATACAGTCAGTGACGTTCCGTCAGGGTAGGCAAGGTCGGCAGTGCCTACCTATGGGTGAATTGATATTTTGATTATTACATTTTTTTTTTTTTTAAATTATAAATTATTTATTTTTCCATTTCCAATAGCCTACAGTACCTATAAGTTTGAAAGTGTCTGCATTTTGTGCGTTTCATAGCCCAAATGACTAAACAGCGCTGTTTCCTGGAACAGCTGCAGTCTTTTTTTTTTTTTTTTCGCTCCGCTGTAAGGCAGAGGGAGGCCACGCCCCCTCCCAAAGGCACGTCGCTCTTCTGTCTCCGTTCTCATTGCGGGATTTTACGTGTTTGCGCATGCGCAGTCAGGTCCCCAATGTGACCTCAATTTACGCGTAAAGGCAGCGTAGAGAGCTGCCATTGTACGTAACTGCGCTATGCTAAATGCTATACGTAAGTTCACAGTACATTAGTGAATAGATGACACGTGACTGCTGCTGCTACGTTCTGTAGCTAGTGGGCGGGATAACACTACAGTCAGGATGACAGTGATAGAGATGATAGAGAAACTTTGTTTTGAGGAAAAACGACAGCTTTTAAAAGTTGGAGACCAACACCTGAGTTACCAGAGCTTCAGCTAAGGTAAGGTCAGAACATGTTTCATACTTTTCACAGTGAATGGAACAAAAGGAAGGGTTGACTTTGTGGATGATCCTCACTGAGGATATTCTAAGTTGTCATTTTCTCCGTGTTTCTGTGTTTCAAACACAAACAATGGAAGCGCTGTCGTGTCATGAGATATATGTTGTTGGGAGAGTATGGAGTCTATATTTAATAATTATTTATGTTTCTTTAATGGTGTTTAAGATGTTGATTTTGTGAGACGGATAAATACTTGTTCATATGGATCTTATTGGGTTTTTTCTTTCTTATTATGAATTTTATATTTTGATAAGCGCATTGAGATAACTTTGTTGGAAATTGCTTTGTACAAATAAAATTGATTTGAATTGAATTAACACTTGACAGCAGAAACATATAAAATTGTCATTGGTGGTCTCGATTTGCAACGTGCCTACCCAACCCTAGTGGTGGCGGCACGTTACTGCATACAGTATATTACTTTTTGAATTTAAAACGCATGTCTAAGAACTATTTAAAGTTTTCCCCCCTTCACAAACACATTTTATTTTTTTTAATATAACCGGCTTAATTTTTCCAGCCTCATAATCATGTATGGTTCAATAAAAACACATATTTATCAATTTTCCTTGGTATAATAACATCCTATTTCCCTCACTGATGTGTATTTACACATTTTGTGCATAATTTTGATGTACAAATGGCTAAAATTGCTACTACGTAAAATAAAAGAAGCAGTTTTAAAGTCTAAAGTGACGTTGATGCTTTCATTAGACGACAGCAGCAACAATGAGGCTGAAAAAGAATAAGGGGAAACTAAGAGAGACCGCAAATAAAGTAATGACATTCATTTGGAATGCTTCAAAACAAATTAATATGGTTGTGTGTCAAAGCATATGTCTAATTAAAAAGTGTCTTCATCCTGTGTGTGTGTGTGTGTGTGTGTGTGTGTGTGTGTGTGTGTGTGTGTGTAGCGCTGGAGGCTAACTCTGATGCCTAACGCAGTGAAAAATATGTCTTTGCTGGGCCATGAATTAATTGAGTTACTGTGACTTAATCATGTTGAGCGTTCTCTTCATTTGGCCCAGACTTCATATCCATGAGACCTCTCACTGTCACACTCTAGACTACGGAAGAGGATTAGGGACAATTTTGATAAAGAAAATAATTTGGGCCAAATCAAGAATAAAGTCGAAATGTCAAGAATAAAGTTGAAAAGACGAGATTAAAGTCGACATTTCAAAAATGAACTCAAAATACAATATCGTGATGAAATTTAAATCTACGGAAGCAGATTAGGGCCAATTTTGATGGAGAAACTAATTTGGGCCAAATCAAGAATAAAGTTGAAATGTCAAGATTAAAGTCGAAAAGATGAGATTAAAGTCAGAAGTCGCGATTAAAGGTGACATTTCAAAAATATTCTCAAAAAACAATATCGTGATGAAATGGACAAGAATTAGGGTCAATTTTAATGGAGAAAATTATTTTGAGGAAATCAAGAATAAAATTGAAATGTCGAGTTTAAAGTAAAAAACACAAGATTTAAAGTTAAAATTTCCAAAATAAACTCACGTTTGTTGTCATATGGTGAATTGGCCCTCGGCAACTTCCGTAGTTTTGATTTTATTAGCAAACCTTCGACTTTTATCACAATATTGTATTTTCAGTACATTTTAGACATTTTGACTTGAATCTCGTTTTTCGACATGACTCTCGACATTATGTTTCAACTTTATTTTCAAAATTTAAACTTTAATCTCAACATTCCGACTTTAATCAAAAATATTTTCTCCATCAAAAATTGTCCCTAATCTTCTTCCGTAGTCTAGAGTGTGAAAGTGGGAGGTTTCATGGATATGAAGTCTGGGCGTCTCAGTGGATTTTGGAATGTAGTTTTATTTTTGACGTTTCTGGCTATATGCAGATTAGTTGCCATGGTGCGTCAAAGCTGAGTTTTCAGCCTCATTTAATGAGAATAAAGACTTGCTTCTTTTTTTCCCTTTGATTTTCCATGATTGCTGAAAACAGACGGGAAAAAAACCCACAATTCACAGCTAGAAATGTAAAAATCATTATTTTTCATCTATCTTTTCCTGTGTCTCTCATAACAAACGTTCTTTGCCTCTTGATGACGACGTTTTATCCACATTATGTAAATTTCCGTGTTCAACAGTGGAATCTACTTTCATTGGTTGATTCTGTGATTCCGTTAACGCATTAATCATAGGGCCCTACTGATGGTGGGTTCTTCACTTACCGCTACTCCATCAAGTTTCATCTACCCATAGATTTTCATCATGATTTTTTTGAAGAAATGTGGGTGTCCATATACATTTGGACCTACTATATGGTTTTTAATGGGGATAGACATTTCTTCCAAGCCTTTAAAGTGGTTCCATGATCAGGATCATTGATCTAGATAACTACCAATATCTGATAAAGAAGAGATTTGGTTCTCGACTCTTATCTTGTTGTGTTGCATTGGGTAAAGTATTCTTGTCGCTTGAATAAAACGTGTATTTTGTCGTCTTCCTCAAAGGTGGCTGTACATTTGAGGAGTCCTACAGCAGCTGTGGATACAGCGTCTCTCTGGGAACCAATGGATTCACCTGGGAACAGGTCAATTCCTGGGAAAAACCCACCATGGATCCTGCCTTACCTACAGGTACGTCTGCATTTCATTTCTCTGTAGCCCTTAGTACTACACCATCATCCATCCATCCATCCATCCATCCATCCATCCATCCATCCATCCATCCATCCATCCATCCATCCATCCATGCTCCAAACCTAACTCCTAAAAACAACTGCAGTAATAGATATGCAAGTATTGCGTATTGAAGGTGAATTATTCTTTGTATAGTTAATTCTTTTAAAAGGTACTCTCCTTTTCTTTGGCATATAACAATTATGACTAAGGTATGAATTTGTGTATTAGATGTTTTTTTTTTTTTTTTTTATCGCAGCAAGTTTAAATGACATTAAAACAACTTATAAAGTTAAAATATCATAAAAATGATCATATCTCAACAGGTCAAATAGATAAATTGTTTAAATCACTATTGGAGTGTTCAGAAATCTTTTGTTTAATTTTCTACTTTCAGAAATCTTTTGGATCAATGTGTATATTTACTAAATATAATAAAGAAACATTTCAGGTTTTTGCATTTTCATGCCAATTATGACACAATTTTAACACTTTTATCTTTTTTCATTTTCTACATTCAGAAATCTTTTGGATCAATGTGTTTATTGTGTTTATTTACTAAATATAATGAAAACAAAAACAAAGACCACAATAAATGGCATCAGAATGAGCAAAAATACAATGTTCTTTTACTATTGCAGTCATCAGGGGTTTAAAACTTCTTAGTAAATTAAAAAACAAACCTATTATGTCATTTATAAATAATGTAAAATAGAATTTAATGCCATTTTCTTCCTTAAATCAAAGTTTTTTTTTTTTTTCCTACATCTGCTTGTGACTGCCCACATTTGGTGATCTTTGATTTAGACATACTTTCAAAGTTTTAGAATAAAACTTCAACATTTCCTTCTGACTAAGTATGAAAATGTTGCTAAGTTGAGTCGTTTGATTTGAGGCAGAATAAATAGACAGTTACACGTGACCCCAGTGGAGTTCCTCTCAACGCTTGTCAAACACCAAATGGCGATCAGGCAGCCTGTCTATCTTTCTCATTCTCTCACACAGCTTTGCCCTTTTGTTCTTATACTCTCTCGCCCACTTTCTTACTGTCAAACACACACACACACACACACACACACACACACACACACACAGAAAACATGCGCTTCTTTTCACACTTTGCATTTTCTTCTTCTTTCTTACGTCTCGAGTCACAACTTTTCCAGTTTACTTTGTTGAATGACATTTGTTTTTGCTAGAATGGAAAATCATTTGCATGTATGCAAATGATTTTCAAAAAGGATAATGTGTTTTTTCCAGCTGCAACAACTCTCTGTAAATAATTAATTATTAAAACCTTAATGGCATTTTTTATCAGAAATACATAAAGTTACTGTATATATTCTTCTTTTCAGTTTGTGCTTAAACTTTATCATATTAACAGATATATGAAGAAATCTGGTTTAATGTATTTATTTAAAACAACAATTACAAAAATTTTATTTAAAGAAAAACATTTTTTACTACAAAATAATTGTTCCAAGTAAAAGATTAACCAGAATTCTTCAAATTATTGTTTTTAATTAGCATAGCATAGCATAGCATAGCATAGCATAGCATTCAAATTATCCTAGCATTAACATAACATAGCCTAGCATTAACATAACATAGCCTAGCATTAGCATTAACCTAACATTGGCATTAGCTTAGCATTAACTTAGCAATAACCTTGCATTAGCATAACATTAGCTAATATTAGTATTCGCCCAGCATTATCATTAGCCTAGCATTAACATAGCATTAGCCTAACATTAATATTAGCTAGCTCTAGCATTAACTTAGCATTGACATAAATTAAACATTAGCCTATCATTAGCCTAACATTAGTATTAGCTTATCATTAGTCTAGTACTAACAATAATTTAGCCTTGCGTTAGCCTACCATTAGCATGAGCATAGCATTAACATCATATTAGCATTAATTAAGGATTAGCAATAACCTAGCACTAACCTTGCATTTACTTTACTACCTTATTGTATTTGTACTTTTACGTAGTTATTTTTCCAGGTACTTTATAAACCTCTGCCACACACACACAGTGGAAACTTACACATTGACTTTAATGGAAACGCATCAGCTGTTGCTGTTACGCAGCAGTTACGCATCCAGTAGAAATTAGAGTAAAACACATTTTTGACTCTTAAAGCATAGATTGAGTTATTTATTGTTGCTACTTTAATTCCATATTGCACTACAGGGAGAGTTACAGAGAATCTAACAGTTATATATTATATAACCATATCCAAACCCAAGCTGTCATTCTTCATGTCTCTATATCTGCCTATAATAATAACCACTCCTCCTCCTCCTCCTCATACATAACACTATCTCTGTCTGTGGCTGCCATACATCATGATGATCATCATCTGTCCCTCTTTTCCTTTTCCCATCGTTGTCTCTGACACATCAGACGTGTTAGCCTCAACCTCCACTAGCTACATGATCTAGTCCTGAGATAAGATACGACCCGGCGAGCACCAACACCCCGTCACATCGTCCCCAGTATACTGTATACGTCTCATGTCAGTCATTTGTCTCTCCAGTCGTTAAAGGCGGTGTTTAAAGGGGTGGTACCATCATGGCCTTTAAGTCCTCATCATAACGGACGGATGTACTTATCAATCATGTGCTCACGGTCCTGACATGGAGGGATCGGAAAAGTCTTTTTCTCTTTTTCTCTCTGGATGTTTCTCAATCATTTTCTTAATCATTTGCTTCATTTTTGCACAAACGCAAACTATACACACTAAAGTTTGTTCTTCTCAGTTTGTGCTTAAATTTTAACATACGTATTATAAAGAAGTTTGTTCATATTCATTTATTTAAAACAATAATTTAAAAAAGTTGTATTTAAAGGCAAAAAAGTGTATTACAAAATAATAGTTCCAGCTGAAAGATTGAGGGAAATTCTTAAAATTATTGTTTTTGATTTAATTAAAAGCATTAGCCTAATATTTGCATTAGTTGGCGTTAGCATTTACCTAGCATACGCATTAGCCTAACATTAGCTTGACATTGGTGTTAGTTTAGAATTAGCCTAGCATTAGCTAGCATTAACAGGAACATTAGCTACAGTTATCTTTAGTCTAGCATTATCCCTAATATAGCATTAGCCTACTATTAGCTTAGCATTAGCAAAACTTTAATTAGCATTACCCTAGAATTAACATTAGCTAGCATTGGCATTAGCATTCGCCTAGTGTTAGCATGGCATTGATATTAGCTTAGAATTAACCTAACATTACCCTAGCATTAAGTAGCATTAGCTAGCATTAACAGTAACATTAGCTACAGTTAGCTTAGCCTAGCATTATCTTTAGTATAGCATTAGCTTAGCATTAGCAAAACTTTAATTAGCATTACCCTAGCATTGACATTAGCTTGTGTTGGTTAGCATTAGCATTAACCTAGCATTCAAATTAGCATAGCATTAGCTAGCAATAGTATTCACATGGCATAAGCAAAACATTAGCATAGCATTACCCTAACATTAGCATTAACTAAGCATTAACCTACTATTAGCATTAACTTAACCTTGCATTAGCCTAACATTATTCCAGTTTATCATTAACATTATATTAGCGATAGCTAAGGATTAGCATTAGCTTAGCATTAACCTAGCCAACAAACCCTCTGTGAAATAATACAAAAGATATAATTAATAGGATAAATGAACAAATGTGTACTTATTTGTACTAAATGTGCTTAGTTTTCCTCAGTGAACGACACAGTTATCATTTTGTTCTTCATCTGAACCTGTTTCAGTGATGGTGTGGTTGAGAGAGCCGTCATAAAGTGAACGTATTGATTGGTCCTTTTCATTGTCATATAGTTGATAGTCTTAACGCTTTGCAGATTCCACTGCAATAAAATCACTTCTGTAATTTCTTCTGTGTATTGACGTGTTAATGATATAATTCAGACTTATGTCATAGTGGAGCTAAGCTTTATTATGAACACTTGTGCACACACTGAATAAAATGCATTAACTCACAGTATCCACAGTATAAATATTTAACCATTAATTCAGTGTTTAGAAACCATTTTAGAACATTTTACACACTGACACGAGCTCTCATATTCATATCTGATTCATACATAAACAAATACAGTGTCTTACTCAACACCTCACTATCCAAAACCAGGATGAGACCAAAACCTTGGGAGTCAAGACCATAAAAACCAATTTACAGTAAAAACCATGACGAGGTTGAATAGTTAAAAACATTGTCTTTTAAACACATTGGGTTGGGGTCAATTACATTTTAAAATTACAATTTCGTCTTCAAATATCCATGTTCATGTTGGGAAAAGTTGACATGAAACGTATTTTAATATTTAACTACATATGTGTAAACCCTAGAACTGTAACATGGTTCCATAGGTTTGTGTTTATTTGAATTGTAATTGACATGTTTTAATAGAAATCCCATGCCAATTACAAAGTCAATTATCTGAACTTAATTCAAATTCAATTGCTATTGCTTGGCAAATGCTAATGCTAGACTAATGCTAATGCAACGTTAGTGCTATTTCTAAAACTAGGTTAAGTCTATTACTAGGTTAATGCTAATGTTAGGCTAATGCTAGATTAGTGGTGTGGTAATGTTAGTGGTAATGCTAGGCTAATGTTAACGCTAGGCTAATGCTAGCGCCATCACATTTTAAATGCAATATTTCACCGGTTTTTCCACCAATTTGCACCAAATTTGTTCAAATTGACCCTAATCCCCAACATTGGGTTAGCGACCCCGGCAACTTCTTTGGACCCTGTGACGCCACTTGTGGCTTTTATAAATTATAGACCACATGTGTCAAACTCAAGGCCAGGGGCCAAAGCTGGCCGTTTAGACCATCCAATTCGGCCTGCAGGAGAAAGTGAAAAAATAAATAAAAATAATTCAGTTGTAGATAGGCCTGGGCCGATAACAGGTTTTGCTGGACGATACATTGTCCCACAAATTATTGCAGATAAACGATATTATTCTCGACATTTTTTTTTAGACCAAATTAACCACTAATGTAATGATAACATATCATAATAATGCAAGTACACCCTTTCAAATGCAATGAACTTGTATTTCTCAATTAAAATTAAATGGACTCACACAAATAAACCAAACAGAATGGACTGAATAGTTTCTAGTTTCTACGTTCATTCTGCTATGGAACAAACATGCAGGTGTTGAGGGTGAACCCACTTATCATGGAGGCTAAAGACGAGGAAAACAAAATACTTAGACGTAGCTTGGTTGCTAGCCCCGCTCGGAATCCCCACTTCTGCTTCTGATCACACCACTTACAGTCCTCCGCTGGCGGACATCGCGGATAAGAGGCTCCGCTGCTCCACAGGCCTCTGGGTGTAGCCGGCGTAGCAACCAAGTAAGTCCAGAGTTGCCGCATCTACCGGACTATGTTTGATTTACCTAAATCTAGGACTGCCTGGCGGAGGTATATTATTTTAGAATAATTACGCTGCAGGTTCACTGAGAAATTATTAGAACTGACTGAGTTATCTGCTGTTTAATATCTGTTGTTAACGCTAACCTCTGCAGCCGCAGCCGACAGGCGCGCCGCCAGATACGCATGAATATGGCAAAATACAGAGGCCGGAAAACTTACCGAGTTCATTTTCATTTACTGTCTGCTTAATTGATTTATCAAATATTGACCCAGGCCTAGTTGTAGATATCTTAGACCTTCAAAATACACTAATTCAATGAAACTCTACAATATTTGGTGGATCGGAATTTTCCCATGCTTTTATCACGACTGCAGTCATTTTAAATATCAAATTGTTCAAAGGACTCAATTTTCCTGAAATTAAATAAAAAATAATCAATAAAATGTAAAAGAAAAAACCTGGCTGGGACTGATCTAGTATCTGTCACTCATTGCTTGGATATTGTCGGTGCCTTTCATACTTTACGTATCATTTATACACCAAAGTGCAGATTTGGCCCACGTCAGATCAAACTACTTTTTGTTTGGCCCCTGAACTAAAATGCGACCCCTGTCCTAGACCTTTAGAATGTGGTCAGGAGACCAAGACCGGTCTCAGATACTCCAACACAAACTTGTCGATATATCCAGTATTGATCTAAAGAATCACATTCTTCTTCAAACAGACGTGAGACATAAACATCATGTTGACGACATTGGGCGTCCACATTAACACACGTCGCCTGATTTGAACAAAACAATAAAGTCAATGAAGTCACAGCTGTGAGTCTCTTTTCCTTTAACTTTATGGAGCCTGTAAAACTGAGAAAGTGTGACTCTACTGGTGCCCACCCTCCCTGTTACCTTCAAACCTCAGGCTGAACGAGACAAACTCCGACAAGCTGCAAACATCAAAGCCAGTAAATGTTTTCAGCACCCTTCAACACGGCTGCAGCCTGAGACGTGAATAATGATCTGAGAGAGCGAGCGATGCTGCTGTTAAAGTGATGTAAAGCTTTAATGATGAGGAGACGGATGGAAACAACGCAACGGGAGGGAGGGAGGGAGAGTTTAGAGGGTGATGGAGCGCAGGAAATCACTGTCTGTGTGTGTGTGTGTGTGTGTGTGTGTGTAATCTACTCACAGCAAAGTGAGCCTCTGTGTGTCTGATTGGGATTTGACACACTGGGAAAAGTGCTTCACAAAGACAAAGTAATAGACGTCGTTAAAATGCAGGAAAATAACGAGTGGTAGTGTTTTATTCCTTAGAAAAGGAAAGAAAAGAAACAAGAAAAATACAGAGTTGTCGTCGTTTAACAATTCTGTTATCCTCAGATATTACTAACACATTTTACCCATGGGGTCAATCTGACCCCAGGGATATTTGCCTCCAGAAAATGATTGAGCATGAAGCTGATACCAACCTACGACTACTGAAAAATCTCAAACAGCTTTTCACACCCTTAGGTGTATGTCGTAGTACAAAGCAGGGTCGGGGTCAATTATAATTGTAATTGCGTTATTGATAATTAGTTACAATTATTACTTAATTAGGGCCTGAGCACAACGGCGCGTAGGACCCTATTGTAATGCACCTCATTTTATTATTATTATTATTATTATTATTATTATTATTATTATTATTATTATTTTATTTTACGACCAAATGATAACATTTTTAAAAGTCTAAACACGTTAAAAAACTGATGAAAATTTGTACGCATATTAGGACTGGCGAAAATTTTGACATTTTGGGGTAATTGCACATGTGAATGGCAAAATGACTCAATAGCGCCCCCTTGAAAATTGTATCGGCCCCCAGCTTAGACTGATTACATCATCACTGGGGAAGAGTGATGATGTCATAATTGTACAGTGTACTGCAGAACTATTACTTCAGTACACTGAGGATTTCCCTGATCTGGGTAAATACTGTTATTTATTTCTATCACAAACATTGTTCTCACCAGTCATTTCTCACAGCATTGGGGGGGGGGCGTGTGGCGCGAGTGAGCGCGAAGCTTATGATAGTTATTATGGGTTGGCCCAAAAAATGAGTTATGGTTTAACCCAACCGTCATTCATAGTCATAGCGCCACCTATTGGTAAAAGGAAATCATAGACATTATATTTGCACAGAACACTGCAGGAAAGATTGTGATATAATCATCAACACTTTAACATTTCTGCCACACCCCGACATGCAACACACCTCAACGTGCGCCACTTTCACATGCGTGTGGTCCCGTTCATCGCTGCTATCAGCTTTAAATATAATTTTAATTGTAATTTAAAAAATATGTTGCTGTCGTAATCGGAATTAAATTGTAATTGAGTTTCGACAAATGACTGTAATTGTAATTACCATGAAAACTCTATAGAAATTGTTAATTATAATTTAACGCAAAACTGAAAAATCAAGTTACAGTTCTAGGTACAGTTCTACACACATGTAATTAACAATTATTAAAATATGTTTTATATCAAGCTTTCCCACATTTTACTATTAAAAATAAATAAATAAATACATACATACATCTAGGGGTTTGCTGACACAAAAGAGGCTCAAACGCCCACATCAAAAATATTAAAACCTATGTTTTTATTGATTAGGAAGCCTAACAATGTAACCAAGACAATAGGAAAGAAATGACAGTGAAAGAGCTGACAGACAGACAAGTTTTACACTGCCAAAACAGCTTGGGGTCAAATTGACCCCAGAGGAACACCAATGCATGCAATATGTGTTCAGCACATATTGCATTATAAAGTTTTTTTTGAATGATAAACGTTAAACGGGGTCAAATTGACCCCAATGATCCATAATAGGAGGGTTAATTGAGAAAAAAAAAAGCATGGACTAAGATGGATGGATGAAGATATAAAAAACATGTCATCCTTCATTTTAAATTGTTGTGCTTGTGTTAAAAAGGAAAGAGTGAGTGCAGACATTAGACGACTGACAAACAGGCCTTTGTTTGTTGTAGATTAGAAACAAAAGAAATGAGGAGCATTTAAATGAAGGAAAGGAAGTTGTTAAAGACGCAAAAGGAAATGCAACAAAGAGACACAATGACAAGCATTTCTCTCTCATGATCAGAATACAGATGTTAGTATAATGAATCCTCAAAACACATCAGGTGATCAAAGTAAATTTCCTGTAAAAAGTTGCCTGAATAAATTAAACCAAGTCCTAGTTGGTGATGCCCAGAAATATCTCCTCAGGACACATCAAAGTGATCAGCATACGGACGCCTCTGAGAAAGACTGACAGTTGGCAGTCGAAACATGTCAGGTGATCAAAGTAAATGTCAAAGTAAATTTCCTGAATAAATTAAACCGGGTCCCAGTTTGCCACGCCCAGAAAGAACACCTAAGGACCCATCAAAGTGATCAGCAGACGCCTCTGAGGAAAACTGACAGTTGGCGGTTGAAACACGTCAGGAGATCAAAGTACATTTCCTGAAATAAATTGCCTGAATAAATTAAACCAGTCCCCAGTTGGCCACGCCCAGAAAGAACTCCCAAGGACACATTAAAGTGATCAGCAATAGAAACAATAAAGTTAATGTTTACATGATAATTTATAAATATTCCTTCAAAGCGTGAAACTCAAATACTAACAAACGTCGGAACAAACAATTCCCACAGTGAGACGAGCAATCTTAATTTAAAAAGGCAAATAAGAATATCTGACAGCCTTTTATATTTCCCTCAAACTAAAATAATAGATTTAAAAAGTCAAAAAAATTTAGACTGACTCGCAATTTTTGTTGCTGTTTAGATCAGTGCTTCAAAGTGTGGGGCGGAAGTATGACATGTGGGGTGCACATCTCCTGCCAAGCTTCTCAAAAACCTTTCTTTAATGACAATAAATCTTTAACACTAAACACACAAAGAAAGTAACAATTAAAAGCCTATAAATGTAGCAGAAATTAAAAGAATTATTAGAATGCATTATACATGAGACTGGGAACAAAATATAATGTGGAACTAAAGTGTAAAAATAATGATTTACGTCAGCATGTGAAGTGGAGCGGAAAAACAGAACAAACTTTTTTAGTTTTCAGAAGCTTTTCGCCACAGATTGCAAACAATGTTTTATTTCCTATATTTTTGAATGCTGCACTTTTACATTTGTTATTCATTCAATTTAATTCAATTCAACTTTATTTGTTTAGCGCAATTTTACATCAAAGTCAATGCGCTTATCAAAATATATTGAGATGCGCTCATGCAGGAGGTGATTAGTTTAATTTAGCTTTTTATTTATTATGTTCTAAAAAAGTTTGAGAATCACTGGTTCAGCTACAGAATAATGCAGCCCCGTAGGAATGTGCGATATTTTATCATTTATGATTTATCGTCAAAAACATTCTCACCTGTAAGAATTTGTCATCCCTTGATATAAACGATAAATTCTCATGTCTGAAATTAGCGAGTGCCATGGGCAATTTGTCCCTCATTTTAGCCAAGAATGTCCCAAAAAAACGCGTTAAACGAGCCAAAACTGCCCTGTTTGTTGTCAACTTATTATTCTCTGGAGCAGAACGTTGTTTACGGAAGCTCTGACGTGCACCGCCACCCCCCCTTCATACACCGTCTGTCTGTGTGTGTGTGTGTGTGAGGTGATCGTCACAGCTACCTGAAGCTACCGTGCTGTGATACATCATGGACCACTACTGGGTTAAAACCAGACAACCATCAAACAAAGGGAACCAATCCTAGTTCCTCCATCAGATCCACCCAAAGTTCCACAAACACAGAGACAGAGCTGAACCTGTAGCAACGATTATGAACTGGAAACTCAACTAAAGCTAACTATGCTAAGCTAACCCACCGACACACTGACTGAGCTAACGCTAACGCTAACCACTCCATATAAGGAATAATAGACCAAATACAAACAACACGTCTTACTGTCATAAAACCACAGAGATTCACTGATTTGTTTATGGTCAGATTTAACACTTGTATGGAAGAATAAAAGCTAAACATGTCACACGTTGTGTGAAATTAATGTTAGCATAAATAATAATGTCACTATTCATTCATCCCAATTTGTGAAACACAAGATATTTTAAGTATATTACGTCAGCAGTAAAAACACTATTGAAGTTTTTATTTTTTTTAATAATTTTATTTCAAGTGAGGAAATAAATGAATTACATACAATAACACTAATAGAGTGACCCACATGCACAAATATATTCCATAAAATATCAGCTCATCAACTGTTTGAGTCGGCAGTTATTGTAGCCTTTGTGTCTAATGTTGATGTATTCACATTTATTTGTGTTTGTAAAGAACCTGTTTACACTAAGTTGTGATTTTTTTTATTTATTTTTTTTATTTATAGTTTTTATTTATCGTGATATTTTTATCGTTATCATGATAAATACTAGAAATTATCGGGATACATTGTTTTTGTCAATAACGCCCATACCTACAGCCGAGGCTTAGATACTGTATCTACTGGTAATGATTTGTACCAACTCAACACAACCAACCTGGAGCTGTGTTCAGTCCTTTCCTTCAAAATAACAGCGCGTGTATTGACGCATGAGACTAGTGTCACTCATAAATGATGACTATGTGCTCAGTTATCCGTCACTCTGTGCTAAAGCTGAGCTGATCTGTTAATTATGTCACCTAAAATAATCCATCCACGAGTCACAGGCAGATATTAAAGCATCTGCAGCAGCTGCTGCGTGGGAAGAAATGTGCCAGTCAATTGTAGCACACGCCACCCACGCAGTCAGTCAGGCAGAGGCGTCCAATCAGGTGCACGTGTGAAAACATCTGGGTGCTAAATGTGTCATCACATGTCATTTTTCCATCTGTGTGGGAATACAAGCTTCCACCAATCACAAATCTGTACGAAAGAGAAACTTATTTTTCTAAATTTGCACTAATCAAAGCTTAACCTCTTTACACGTTTATCCTAAAGTTTCCCTATTTTACAGAGTCTCAAAAAGCCTAAAATACTAAGTTGTGTATCTCTGATTTTTACCATTTTTATATAAAAAAGTCCGACAATTTTGTAACTTGATTATTTGCATTTCCCTGAAGAAAATGCAAGTGATGATGCAGGTGCTATCCTGCGTTGCATGCATTAGCTTAACATTAGCATTAGCATTAACATTAGATAGCTAGCACTAGCTAGCATTAGCATGAACTAGCATTAACATTCCCTAGCATTGTTAATAACCTAGCATTAGCCAAACATTAGCCTAGTGTTGAACATTTGCCTAGCATCAGCATTGACTTCGCATTAGCTTTAACATAGCATTAGCATTGACCAAGCATTAACATTAACCTAGCATTGGCACTAACCTAGCATTAGCATTCACCGAGCATCCGCACAAACTTAGCTTTAGCATTCACCTAGCTATAGCATTAGTTGAGCCATACCATTAGCCTAGCATTAGCATTCACATAGCATTGGCACTAACCTAGCATTAACCAAACGTTGCCATTAACCTAGCAATAGCATTCACCTAGCATTACCATTAACCTAGCAATAGCATTATCCTAGCATTACATTAACTTAGCAATAGCATTAACCTAGCATTAGCTTAACCTAGCAATAACTAACATTAGGAATACAGTTAATATTACAAATGAAAATGTATTTATTTCAAGCTTCATCAGAAACTATTTCATAATCTTTACTATTGATTAATCCAAAGAAAACTTCTTAAGAAGGAAGAATAAAAGCAAATGAGATTCATTCTCACCTTGGAGTGAATCAGATTATTCACCAACCTGCCATATTCCAGCATAATGTTTTCAATAGAAATCAATGTAATACTGCACTGTGACGCTTAGGGATTTATTAGGATTGACTTGGTCGGAGGCCAAAGCTGATAACGTTCCAAAGGTATAAATGATTCACACGGCTGCCACAGCTGTGCAGTGCATCTCTTCTTCTTCTGTATTTATCTACAATTTGATTTCAGATTATTGTTCATTTATTTTTGTCATACTTAATCCACGTTTTTCTGTCCTTTGGTGCTTTTGTCTAAAGTTGAACGGTTTGATTAAATATATTCAGGTTTTCCTTTTTGCCCGCTTAAATGTTTTACATGTAAACAACATGACAAAAATCACAACATACAAATGTAAAGAAGAATAGATACACTAAATGACAACAAATACTGTATACTCAGACTGTCAAAGAATTACAAAACATCAAAAAAACTAATGAAAAAATGACTCCAAAAACAAACAAAATCTACACAAAATGTCTCCAAAAAACATACTTTTTAACCCAAAAAAAAATGCAAAAGGACAACAGAAAAACATAAAATAAGCAACAATAAGCATACACAAAAAACTTAAAAATGTACAAAACTTTAAATTAAAAGATAAATGTTTCCAAAATCTACACAAAATGTCTCCAAAAAACATACTTTTTAACCCAAAAAAATTATGCAAAACACAAAATTCTTCTTCTTCGTCTTCGTCTTCTTCTTCACTGTGTTTTCCCTTTTCTGCGTGTCTTTCTGTGAGTTTTCTCTCTCACGTGCAGGGCTTCTTTTTTTTTTTTTTTTTTTCCAGAGGCTGAAAACAAATCAACTGTAATCAGATTGCACTCTATAATTCAGTTGTGACACTTGTACACACGTCGTGCATGTGTGTGATTTACATGCACTATCTCGCCCTGTTTGGTCGGCCATCATTACCAGCCTTCTAAATAATAGAGTATCATCGACGCTATGAGATTGTGCACGTTGTGTGTTTGCCTAGTGGCTGCTGATTGGTGCCGCAGGTTAAATACAGCGTCTGCTTTTTCCCCACTCTCTACTGGTGATTTGAGGACCCTTGTCAGAGCCAACTTGATTGCGTTTGGGATTTGTGGGCAGGCACAAAGTAAAGAGCTGCTGTTGAAGAAATAACACGCGTTACAAAGGCAACAATGGCGCATTGACAGACGGACGAAGTGTAAACACTGACATGTTTTGAAGTGTTAACTGCAGAAAAAAGGCTACGAGCGCTTTTCTTCAGAGTTTTGTTCGACACTGACGTGGGAATAAGTCTCAGACGAAGTGTCAAAGTCATTGGTGGAGTTTGAGATTGTTTGTGGGGGGGAGAAAATATAAAATTAAATATATAAACGTCTCAGATTCATTGCATCCCTCACATTTAAAGCAATGCCATGTCTGATTGAAATCATTTATTCTATCAAAAATGGTCTCAAAATCTTCCCAAGACATTTAAAAATCCGATGAATCTCAGCATTCTTCACTATTTACATTATGAAGAAGAATTGCACAACAGAAGAAGAACCAACCTAAAATCTTAAAAGTTTGGGACTATTTCACCAAAATGTATACTACACATCTGAGGTCGGGCTAACATCTGTGACGCAACAAACAGGAGAACCTGAAACAAAAGATAACCCACGACCTCGCTACATGTAATCATAATTGATGTCTCAGGCTGTCAATCACGCTTGGATCTGGAGTTCCTCTGCTGGGATTTCTATTATTAAAAGAAATTCAATATTTCTTCCTTCTATGATGCTGAAGTAATAAACACAAGAAACCCACTAAAAAAAAACCTAAATAATAAATGATGTTACGTTCTAAAACCAGTCCAATAACCAAAGATGAGTTCATTCTCATTCCTGCTGAATTTGAGAAGGTGAAAAATAAATGATCTATATAATTTATCACCTTAATAATTATCAAGTCATTGGCTGTGTTCAAATCGCATACACTACACACTCAATGAGTATATACTGTCTACTCTGTACGATGAATATCATTAGTATACTTTTTGCATTTGGAACCTACATATCGTTCATTCTACACTTTTACTTTGAAAGTTCTGAAAACATTTTAAGTGAGAAAGTGACCAAGTAGAATATCAACAACCCTCAGAAACACATTCCATATTGTCCACCATTTACCACTGACAAAACTTCCTGTTAACTTCAAAACAAGAGCCCTATTTACAAAAGAGTTAAAAACTAATGGAAGACAAGAAGAGACACTTTTATTCTGAAAGAGGATGTTTGATTTTAAGCTTGCAGCCGGTCCAAGGACCATTTTACGTTCCACTCACATTGCATCTTGTTACAAAATGTCCCCATGTGGTATACATACAGACGTACTCAATCATTCCATATCTAATGTGAACACACTATTTACTAATTTTGACGTCAGACTTGGTATGAGTAGTACTTTAGTACTGGACTTCAGACACAGCCATTGTTTCCATGAAAAGATGTTTTGAGGAGAGACGTGAACATTTCAGCTGCACTTTTCTTTGAGAAGAGGCCGATGTGATTTAAAAAGTGCTTTGAGAGCAGCTCTGAGCTGTCACTGTCACTCAGAGTGAAGCGGCGGCGTTTCCACAGAGAGCAGCAGATGAAGATAGATGGGCCCACTGACTGATCCAGGCTCTTCGTTACCTCGACCTGAGCTGATGAAGCTGTCAGTGACAGACACACAGCTGGCACCGCCACAATAAATAAACCAATGAGGGAAAGGAAAATGGAGAGCTTGGATGAAAAGAAAGGAGGTGGTTGGTTTAAAGTTTGTGCCTTTATATGATGTTTTTGGCTTTCTGCTAGCATTAGTTCAAATCCCGATAGCCTCTAAACATTAACATTAACATAATAGATCAGTCATAGCAGGGTTTGGTATCATTAGTTCAGTGCAATGTGTGTGTGTGTGGGGATTAACTGGCAACCGAAACCCCACTCTGCGCCGGCAGGTGAAGTTCATACGATTCATGGAGAGGTTCAGACTATTTCATCCAGAAAGATCTTTGGTTAGCTAGCTCATTTAAAACATGGAAACTTTTTGGATAATCGGTATCAGGAATTGTTAGGAATCGGGAATCGTAAGGAATCAGAATCGAAAAGAGGAATCGGAACTGGAATTCTTCTCCTTCTCCTTCTCCTCCTTCTTCTGCTCATAAACAGTAAATGTAGCGTTAACTTCATGATGCCAACTTTAATTTAGTTCTGTTATGTTTTATCTTCAGCAGTAATCCACTATGTACAGTATTGATGTATGTGGAGTGGTGGTGGTGGTGGTGGTGGTGGACGTCTTTGAAGAGAGAGCAAAAACGAAAGCAAAAAAAGAATGAATAACACATTTAAACACAATTTATCAGAGGGAGCAATAAATGTCCGTTCTAGGGCCGAGCCACTGTATAAAAGCTTTGGATCAGAAGTGATGTGTCCCTTAAGGCCAGTGATAACTCCCCGTTTATAAGTGAGTGTGTGTGAGAGGGAGAGACAGACGGAGAGAGGGAAACAAACACAGAGAGGCAATAATATCTGTAAAAATGCTGAAGAGAGAGATGATGGCGGAGGGAAAGACAGAGCGAGCTCACTTTCATTTTCCATCTTTGCCAACTCCATCTGATCCCAGGCGCTGATGTGTTTCTTTCTTCATTTGCAGTTAGCGGCTAGATTACATGGCATACTCTCAGCTGTGGGTCTCCAAATGACTTGTGAACGAGTGAATGAGTGGAATGCGGCTTTGAGTACACCCGTGTGTGTGTGTGTGTGTGTACCTGTGTGCATGTGTGCTTTGTGTGAATCCACCTAGCAGAGCTCATGTGGGGCCGTAAAAATAGCCGTAATTATCCCTGACTGATTCTCTCCTGAGGTGAATGTGGGGGGAAATGAGCTTTTTGTGAAAATAGGCGCCTGCATCTCATGCTGCGTATGCAGCGAGTAAATCAGTCCCATTTATTCTCAATGGTCAAAAAGATTAAACAAAACTTTAAGGTCACAACTTCTGGCTGATTAATTGTACAATGAATTAATGACTTTATTTTTAGGTGTAAAAGTCAAACATTGTTAAAGCTGCTACGTCTGATCATTTTAATTAGATAAAATCATAGTTTGAACATACTATACATACATACTCCAAAAAGAAAAAAAATTGACGTAAAGGTACACAAAATAACAACAAATGTAAAGCAAAAAAATAAATAAATAAATCAAAAAACAAATAAAATGACTCAAAAAACATAAAAAAAAACATATACAAATACTTTAAAAAACACAGAAAATGACATAAAGGTACACAAAATCAACCAAAAAAAAGGCTCAAAACATAACAGAAAAACAAACAAAAATACCTGACCTAAAGGTACGCAAAATGACAACAAATATATGAAATTACTGAAAAATAATATATAACATGCACAATGCACAAAATGACCAGGACACCATACTTAAAACAACAAAACAAAATAAAATTACTCAAAAAAAAAAAAAACATGGCAACAACAACAAAAATATGAAATGACTGAAGAATAAATAAAACAAAAAAACACAAACAGCATGACTCAAAAAACATGAAAAAAAAACGTACAAAAATACATCAAAAACACACAAAATGGCATAAAGGTACACCAAATGGTAACACATATAAAATGACTACAAAATAATATATAACACGGCAAAAAAACATCCAAATATATCAAAAACACACAAAAAGACAATGAAAACATATACAAATACGACCACAACACTTTGTTTTTTTCTTCTATCTTTGTTACTTTTTGCTCTTTGTTGAGCTTTGACCAACACAAACAGTTCCACCTTCTCTCTGCGTGAATTCTTAAATAATCCTCGGGAGGCCAAACGACGAAGAAAGAAACGTATGGGAGAACAGAGTCATTAAAAAGCCAATTACCCACAGGTTTGGTGCTGCAGGGAGGAAAACAGTAGAGTTTATGGAAACATACGTGTGTGTAGTCGATATTTTATGTGTGTTTTAGTCCGCTCTAAAAATACTTTAGTGCCCCATGTAGAGCAGGATAAAAAGGTAAAAAGTCTTAAAAGGCAATAAGTTCATGAATGTAAAAATAAGGCTTTAATTATCATTAAAATGTCTTCAATCAACGTTTCAAAAGTCTTAAATTTTAACACAATACGTATGATTTTATGATTGTAATTAGTCTCGCATTTAAAAATAAATGGTAATATTCATTTTAAAATATATGTATATATATATATATATATAAAAACAACATTGCCTGTCCAACAAAGATTTTTTTTCAAAAGTTTTTATTTTTTTATTTTTGTAGTCGTCATGTGTTTTTGGAGTGATTTTGATTTATTTAGTGGGTTTTTTGTGTATTTTACTGTCATTTTGTGTACTTTCGTATCTATATTTACTGTGAAGTTGGTCTTAAATTTTATTTCAAATGGCAATAAAAAGTCTCAAAAAATCTCAAATTTGATTGGACTGCAGCTGTAGGAACCCTGTAGACGTGTGTTATGCATGTGCGTATGTCTTTAAAAGCAGATCTTTAATTCAGCGTCTCATAAATCTGTTTCAACCTAATTACAGCTTTTTAATGTAATTTAACGGTACCTGGGGGGGTCTCGCTCATCGATCATTCTCATACACGTGTAGGCGTGGATCGGCTGAATGCAATTAGAGAAAATACACTTGTATTGCTTCATAATGTGCGTGGATTAGCGCATACACACACACACACACACACGAACACGTCTCCTTACACAATGTGGTCTAACAGTGGATTTGGACTTTCTTATCATGTCTGCTTTCAGAATGACTGTATTTAGTTTATTTTAATGTTTAAAATACAACCATTACTATGGGACGTTAAAGTCTGTGTAAAGCAAATTATTGTAAAGACGTTTTCTTCTAAACACATTAAATATGTCATAAATGTTTTCCTTGAAACATGTAAAAAGCCATTCAACACATTAATAATGTAATTGTGGAGCTTCAAATTTCTGTGTTCAAGATTTAATGGGCGGGTCAGAAATCATAGTCGCGCTACATAACGGAGCCATCGTTAGCATTAACCCGACCCTGCTCCAGGAGGCGCAATTCGACCCCTAGTCAAAAACAAACCACATATTCAGACTCGAGGGAATAAAACGCGGTTCTGACTCCACCCAGGAGAGATGCACACATTCAGACTCGGGCGGAGCAGACCTTTCTGCTGACACATCATTTGGCCCCATACGACCACTTTTGGAAAACCAATGGGAGAAGCAGTATCAACGCTGGAGCCACTTTCACACTGCTCTCTCCCATAGACACAGTACACGGAGACAGCGCCCTTCCCACGTGTGGGCGTGGTTCCAGCCCCTCTAGCTGACACGCCCCCAGAGCAGAGAGAAGTGCTTTTTTCCCTTTCTTTTAAATTTGTCTCAGTGGTCAACGACACGTTTCTGTGGTGTGACAAACTCATAGCACACATTTATTTCTGCTTTACACGACTTTAAACAAGTTCCTTCACCCTAACACATTGTGTTGTACATGACTTTGGATAAAAGTGTCTGATAATTGAAACCGTAATCTTATAATTAAACATGGTGTCAAAGGCAATGATGCTAAATGATGGATAAGTGATGACACAGACCTCTGTTACACTAGTACACTGGGAAGGCAAAGCTCATTTTTGAATAGATCTTAGCAGTTCAGAACTAAGTCATGGAAATTTGGTAAAACATTTTTTAAAAAGTTCTGGAAACGTTTTGAAAAATCATTGTGGATAAAGTGTGGGAACCCTGAGCTACTCATACTAAGTTTGTAGTGCGTTCACATTCAGAATCAGAAATGCTTTATTTATCCCAGGGTGAAATTATGTCACAGAGGCTCAAAAAATATTACAAATGAAAAGAATAAACACCAAAGAAAGAAAGGAAAAAGAAAGTAAATACTGTTATTAAATTATGATTAAATAATACAAGTGCACACATTACAGTAGAAACAATATACAAAAAAATACAGATGTATACAAGAATCAAAAAAGTGTTTGAGTGATGAGTTAGTATGGAAAGATTGAGTACACGAGAAATCCTCAGATGTATACTATATGGGGACATTTTTTGAGTATGCACGGTGGGCACATTAGTCATACTCAGCCGTCCCATGATGCATTGCGAGCAGAATGTAAAATGGTCCTGGGACCGGCTTCAAGCTAAAAATCAAACATTCCCTTTCAAAATAAAAGCATCTCTTTTCGTCTTCCATTAGTTTTTAACTCTTGTAAATTGGGCTCTTGTTTTGAAGTTCACAGGAAGTTTAGTCAGTAGCACAAAGAAAGGTCTCTGAAAATCTCTGAATTGTGTGAATGAAATGTGTTTCTGTGAGTTTTATGGATCAAATGAGCACATGTATTCTACTTCAGAGGGGCCACGGGGTTTGTTTGATCGAGGGCCACGTTATGTCGGCTGCATTTAGAAAAATAACCAATCTGAGCATTAAAGAGTTTTTACCATTCTGTGCATTTCTTTAGTCCTTTTGTGTATTTTTCCTGTAAAATATATGTTTTTAGGAGTCATATTGTGTATTTGTGCTGTCATTTTGTGTTTTTTGGAATAATTTTTGTGCATTTCTGTTGTCATTTTCCTTGTTCGTTAGTACTGTGGGTTTGCAGAGTCATTTTTCATGTTTTTCTTGTCTTTTTGTGTACTTTTCTTGTTAATTTCTGTCATTTTATATATTTTTCTGAGTAATTTTGTGTATAACTTTTGTCATTTTCTGTGTTTTTCTGTGTCTTTTACTGTATTTTCCCACAATATTGTCATTATATGTTTTTCTGAATGTATTCTTGCTTTTGTTTTGTGAATTTTGTACGTTTACTTTGGGGGCCGCCACATGTGACCCCCGGGCCGCCAGTTGCCTATGTCTGTTCCACTTGGTCACTTTCTCACTTAAAATGTTTTCAGAACTTTCAAAGTAAAGGTGGAGAATCAACAGGAGATTTAGCCTCAGTGTGAACGAGGTTTTTGTCCTTGTAGGTTCCAAATGCATCTTGGGAAACTTGGAAGTATACTTCAGTGGGAACGCTCACCATACTAATCATACTAATAGTATATAGTTGCCAGTATATACTCATTGAGTTTGTATGGAGTGTGCCATTTCCAGCACAGCCACAGACTTGGTCTACTCGTGCACGTAGACACAATAATTGATGAAAGCCTTGGGGAAAACAAGCCAGAGATGACCTCCCATCCATTGTCTTAATGTCACCAGTCACATGATCAATCTTTGATCTCCTATAGGTCAAACCAACCAACCAGCGGTGGAGAAAGCAAAGGCTTTTGGGATTTAGAGTTCCCCTGGGTTACGCTACTTTCTGCACCAGGATTTACTGTGTGTGTGCGTGTGTGTGTGTGTGTGTGCGTGTGTGTGAGACTTACAGCCTTTTGTATTGAATATCCATCAGAGTAGAAACAAGAGATGCTGCCCCTGAAGGCCTGATCAATACTGCCAATCACACTGTCTTTAGCACCTTATTAGGAACGGATTACTGGTCGCCTTCAGGGCCTGGAGGCCTATGTTTATGTATGTGAGATAACTCATTCATCCGTTTCCTGTTAAACAGAAGAAAAAACCCCTAGAAACCAGCTTTCATACTCGTTATTAACTCATCAAAGGTAGATTTACTTTGTCGTTGTCGTCTTTTTTTCTTCAGATGATTTAGACGCCTCTGACGTTTCCCTGATTTTCATGGATCACAAAATGTTTCTCATTAAACAACATGGTTTAACTTTTCCTTGACTGGCAGCTTACTAATTGAAAACACACACACGCACGCACGCGCACACACACACTGTATGAGGCTAAACATATTATATTTATTATTTGATTTATCTACCCACATTAATATTGTTGCAGCTCAGGTGATTCATCTAATTAATTAACTAGTTAATTTCTTCATCAATGACAACTTTAAATAAAAAAGTCTTACAAAATGTCCTAATAATCATCGTCAGAGCCGTTTCTGCCTATATGTGGACTTTGTGATTGCGATGGGCCGTGTTAGCTACACAGTCTTTTGTCCTTTGTTCTTTGGTTCTCACTTCTGGGATAAAATAAAGTATCATCTAATCTTCTCTTTATCCCAAACATGCTTGGACATAAATATAGGATATCAGTCAGTCTATGTTTTGGTCATTGAATTTTCTGAAATGGAAAAACAAAAAAACAACAGGTTATTTGAAGTTTGTTTTCATATTAAAATTGAAATTCAAGGCTTTTTTTTTACCAGGGTCAAGAAGGGATAAACAAACAAATTATATGAATTATCTTTATATTTTCCCTGCTGTTTAAATATGTATTTTGAACCGTACTTCAAAATCATTTTTGAAATGGCAAAACAAGGCTCGTCATCTGCAGAAATTGCTGCATATTTATATCACACTGAAGTGGGAGTGGAAGGGATTTTATATATATATATATTTTTTTTTTTCAAGGTTACCATGATATACAGTTTTGGTCATAATGCACAGCCCTAGATGGAAGCACCCCTATGCGCCATATTTTGGCTTCAAAAACGACTACAGTGCACGTCCACTGTGAATTACTCACAGTATAATTCCAATAAAGAAAGGAGGAGTTGAAAAACAGTGCCTGAAGCTTCCTGATAGACATTTCCAGGCCGTGAGTGGACTTGATCCTATCTCAACTTATCACCATATCACATCTCTGTCTCTGGATTTCAAGAAAGTGAGTGAATATGTGAAAATTCAGAATTTATACCGAGCCCTTTAGAAGCTGAAAGAGCAGCGTCAGATCTTTAGCTCAGAGCTGAGAACGCGCCGTAATCCACAGACACAAAAACACCCGATAGAAGAACGAAAGAGAGATGAACGCGACACAGAAGCTCTGAGCAGAGACCTCCAGGGAGCCATTTGAGTGCCACGTATCACATCCACGCCGTGTTCCAACAGAAAATGTGGAAATGTAACAGATCTGTTTAAGAGCAATTTAGTCTGAGTTTCTTTCTTCTGTGTTTCATCCTTCAACTTTAAAAATGCTACTGGAAGCCAAAAAGGTTCATGAGATGTTTCTTCTTCCTCTTCAAGGTGATTGTTTGAGTAGTGGCCAGTTTGTTCGGTATAAAAATAACAATGTTCATTATCTATTTTCATTACGGACGGTAGTAACTTGGCATGTTTGCAATATCTGGATATTCTAACCAAACTGTCCTTCTGTTCTTCATATTTATCTCACAAACTCCTGTTTCAAAGTGACTTTCCAGTGTTTTTACAAATGTAGCCTAAAACCTTTGAAATGTATATATGTGCAACAAAATACATTATTATGCACCATATTCAATCACATGATTGATGATGTCACACGGCCCCACTGCCTGTAAACATCCCATTGTTTTTTTTTAGATCATTTAGCAGCTTTTTACATAATTGATCAGCTTTTAAGATCATTTAGCAGCTTTTTACATAATTGATCAGCTTTTAAGATCATTTAGCAGCTTTTTACATAATTGATCAGCTTTTAAGATCATTTAGCAGCTTTTTACATAATTGATCAGCTTTTAAGATCATTTAGCAGCTTTTTACATAATTGATCAGCTTTTAAGATCATTTAGCAGCTTTTTCAGTCAAAATGACAACTTGTGCTGTTTTTGGTTGCTCTAAATAATCAGGAAAAATTAAACATGTTGATATAAACCTCTTTCGTTTACCGAAAGAGGATACAAACCCAAAAAATAATTTGTGGCCACAGGGGGCGACAGTTCCAACTCTGCAGTCTGGTAGTAGACAATGAAGCAGAGAAGGAGAGCTCTCCTAAGGGGCCTTTACTCTCCCTTAAACAGTGTGCTGACACGCTCTGGTGGCTGAAGTTAGCAAGTAAATCAAGGACTGTTGAAGACAAACAAATCCTGAGAATAGAAGTCTATTTGGGAAAGAGTTCTTCAACAGACCTTGGTTTACTTGCTAACTTCAGCCACCATAGCATGTCAGCGCACACAACACAACACAAAATGCCCTGACAAACCCCACAACACAACACAAAATCAAAGTGCATACAAATACAAACCCCACAACATAATACTAATAATAATAGTGGCTTGGATTTAGACTCAAAACGCATACAGAAACCATTATTCACTCACATGAGTTATACTGGTGGTGGCAAGCTACAATGTAGCCACAGGTGCCTTGGGGCATACTGACATTCATGCACAATTCATACCCATTCGTAGGCAATGTGGGTAAAGTACCTTGCCCAAGGACACGGTGACAATGACTTGGCTAGAGCGGGATTCCAACCCCCACCCTTCAGTTATTGGACCAAACCCACTTTACCACTGAGCCATGGTCTCCTACAACACAACACAACACAACACAACACAACACAACACAACACAACACAACACAACACAACACAACACAACACAACACAACACAACACAACACAACACAACACAACACAACACAACACAAAAACCCATCCAAATTCAAACTACAACACAATAGAAGCCTGACAAAAACCAACAACAGAAATAAAAATCCTCAAAGAAGAGTTATTGTTAAGTTTTAAGGCTTTTCGTCATTCTGTGTTGTGTTGTGTTGTGTTGTGTTGTGTTGTGTTGTGTTGTGTTGTGAGCTTTCAGGGCCACCGTAATCATGGGTTCATCTTTGGAATCTTTTAAAGTATGGCAGGTCTGTCAGACAACACGTGGAACACTAGGAATACACCTCATCAGCTAATCAAAGTGTTTTGGAATTCTAAGTTGATGAAACATTAATCAATAGATTTGATCAGCATGTAAAGTGTGTTTCTGCTGCTGGTTGGAGGCTTTTATTCCTTTGCCTCAGGGCGGCTGTGGTTGTAGGTAGAATGTTACCATCACTGTGACTGCTATGAATACATAGTAGTGTTTATATAAAGACCTTTATAAGTCTATATACTTATGTGTGTGTGTGTGTGTATAGAGATGGGCGATATAGATATGAAAAAAAAAAAATCTAGATAATTTCTGTTATTTATTACTTTAACGATGAATAAAAACAATAAATAAATAAATAAATATGTAAATACAACAATTCCCAACTTAAGGTGTAAAATAGCTCTGTACAAGTTGAGAATATTACACTCCAAATGTCTTTGACAATTAGACTTTTATGGTTTTCCTTTAATAAAATCTGTAGAAACTTTAAACGTGTGTAAGCTGCTACTTTAGGTCAGTGTTATTTGTGTTTTTATTATTTATTTTTTTATTTTTTTAAACATGGCTGGAAATTGTATTTTAAAACTCATGCTATGTATCATAACAGTTCTGTATCAATAATAGTACAGTTTAATCCATTCCTCTAAAAGGCAAATGGAAGCTTTTGCCCAAAGGCACTTCAATAGCAGTGTTATAGATTTAAAAATCTGTTGCTCTTTGATTTCTACTGCTTTGGAGATGAAAAGGAAAAAAAAGGAGGAAACATCTGCTCTCATTGCAGTCAGTTTGTTGGGCTGAACTGACCCACTTATATTGATGTACGTTAAACTGTGTGTGTGTGTGTGTGTGTGTGTGTTTACACAGTCGACTGATTCTCACGTTAACAGATTAACGCTCACTGACCTCACATCTGGCTAATGGTGTGAAATGTTGGTTTAACTCTCGTCTTCTTGGCTTCATCACTTATTTTTACTTTGACGTGATCGTACGTGTTTGAATAATATTGTGTATTTTCTTATACATGTTTGTTAACTGTTAGAAAACGTTGTAATATACACAGTATATACAGTATAGTGTGGTTTATCGGCTGCTGGTAATCAGTGAGTGCCCCTAGTGGTCAGTGAAGTAACTCTGTGACTAACAAGTTTATTAAAGGTCCATATCATGTTATTTTTCACCGTCATCTCCATTTGTTCTAAGAACCCCAAAAATATAGTCTTTGAAGTTTATTTTCCCAAACTCGCCTGTTTTCCAGAGTTTTAGCCTCTAAAAACTCCTCACAAACAGGCTGATTTGCGTCCTACTTATGCTATTCATGAGTGGGCGTGTCTATAGATGGGACACTGACTTCCTCTTCCCTGCACGGTGAAGTAGGGCCCACCCACTCTGTACTGAGCTCATGCTGCTTTATAAACACAGACAGAGTGTGGAGGCGGGGCGTTCACCGGTACATACATAGACCGTAGAAAATACATACATAGCACTGAGCGAAGGACGCAGAATTACTAACCTTTGTGGGCGTGTCTGTTTACATGTCAATCACGGCAGAGAGCTTCCTGGAGGCGTGGCTTCTCCCGCTCAATGCCGCGTCAAATTCGTCATCAAAGTGGGAACGAGTCATCAAATTGTAGCACAGAAAAGTTCATTTAGCTTAACATGGGCCCTTTAAAGATAAAACTGTTTCCCAAGTATTCACAACAACAAGTGGGATTGTTTTTTTACACTTTTGTTGGCGTAGCATATCTGTTGGATTGTGATGTTTAATCAGAACTGGAAGTCAGACAATAATATGGTGCAAAAATAGTCACTTTACAAAGGGAGACATTTTCAAACATGGAAACAAGCTCTAATTTTTAGTTTGGCTGATAAAGTTGTCATTTTGCTCTGGCTATGGTATAGTATACCTGTATATAGTACAGTAGATCTCAGTATAATGAGAAACCTTGTCTAATAGATTTTTGCAATGTTATCAGTCAGATATTTTCAAGCCTAGACCTGTAAACATGCACTGTGACTTTATTTTTCTTATTTATCTTTATCTGCTTTTTAAAAATGTGATTTAAAATATCTATATTTTGTTAAATTGTTGTGAGTTGGAGTTTTTTTCTGTTTGTGGAAGAATTCAAAGGTAATCAGGTCAATTTTCAAAAAAGCAAACAAACAAAAACAGCTGTTTATGCAGAGTTATGGAGAAAATCATAGTAAAGTCTTAAAATATTGCAACTTTTGCTGCAAAATCAGGCGTTTTGTTGCAACATTTACACAAATTTGCAACATAATCCTGCAGAGACTGTTAAATGTAACGATAGACTGCAGGTATCAGGTCCAAAGTGCTCTTTGAGTCCAGGATAATTTGATATTCAGGTTTTAGATCAACTTATATTAACTTATTTATGATAAAATGCTTTAGTTTTTGTGAGATAAATACAAAACTGGAATTCAGTGTGGAGAATTTGATATGTATTACTGTAGTGGCGTTTTATTATGGAATCAGAATTGTGTCAAAAAGAAAGAAACAAAAATGTGTGAATTGCAACAACAAATAAGACGTTGCAAAAAAAAAAAAAAAAAAAAAAAAGAATACAATGTATTACTTATAATGTGAATATATGATGGAATTATGTAAATATTTCTCAACTGAATTCATGTAAACTTTTAGTGTGAATGAGAGGCCATTTGGAAGTTGTAGATGCAACAAAACTGGCTTATGAATGTTGACGTGTCAAAATCCGTCCACCAGGATCTTCCTAATCATCATGACATCACGAAGGATCTTGATGATGTGTAACTAGCACAAAACTCCTCAAATTGAAATAATATTTCACCATAAACTCTCCATGGGAGCACAAATATTAATAATTAGCCTGACATGACCACAACATGATATGTGAACGCTGTGAAATCTCTAAAATGGCGACGCCAACATACGAAGGGATCGTATGTGTGTTTGAGGCTAAATGGGTATATACGTATATATTTATATATATATTTATTTAACTCCCAAAAACCTTTCTGACACAAGCTAGTAATAAAGCACAGATCATCTAAAGCAGTGGTTCTCAAACTTAAAGACCATATTGAAGTTGTGAATGACACATATTTTAAATCATCTTCTTTTGTAAAAACTGAAAGTGGAATGGAAGTTATTAGTGAATTGATTCCTAACTTTTTGAGACCCCGTATCAATAACAAAAATTTCAAGCCAAAATCACTGATTTAATGCCTCCTGAACTAGCTGGGCTAACGCTATTAGCATAGCTCCTAATCAAAATAGAAAGATGTCGACACAGGAGGATGGTTCACGTGCCTTTAACTCTTTTACTCGTGTTGCAAAAACGGCAAAAGTCGCACAACGACATAATGGCCGCAGCATTACTATACCAAAAGAACGTTTTCACCAGCAGAGCCATGTTGTTGTTGCAGCAGCGTCTTTGCGGCGCATGGCGATGACGACATCATCATTTGTTACAGTGTGATTGGCTAAAATAAATCATGGTGGACAGGAAATTTGCCCAATCAGCTTCAAGCATTTTGTTCATGTCCCTCCCTGGTTATGAAAGGGTTCACCAGACATAGATCTAGATCAATGTGGAGAACTGGAGTTAGAGGGAGGGGCTACACATCACATCTCCCACCTGGCACGGGACCAGGACTGACACTTGTGTTTTCAGTTCATGTTTCAATCAAGATCATAAAACCCCGTATTTTTAATACTTTTCCACTCTCTCTCTCTTTCTCAAGTACCCCCTGTAGTGCCATCACGTACCCCCATTTGAGAAACATAGATTTAAAGTGTTTGAACCCATCCAGTGACTGTCCCAGTCAGTGTAAACAGAGTACTGGTACTTCTCCTTCTCTAACTTTCTCTGACTCTGTTAAAGCTACAGTCACACCTGCTTGATTCGCTAGCTTTTCACTTTCCTGCCAAAGCGTCTCCCAGTCACTGAGTCTAATGCAGCAGGTCAGATAAAGTGGGCCCATAAAACTTCCTCCTCCTCCGTCCGTCTGCCATAAAGTAAAAAATAAAATCACACTTTCAGCCAGAAGCCGACAAAGAAACGGTTTTATATTAGTTAGCCTCGACCCGCAGGCTGGAGATCATTAAAAAAGCAGATAAATGATAAAAATGCCGTTTTGCTTTTTCACTGCATTAAGCGCTAAATGTATCGCCAACACTATCAATATAGTAACACATCGTTTCTTTGTAATTAGCAGCTTTTTCCACACATTTATTACACATTTTTATCAGCTTTTATACACTGTCACATTAAAGGTTCTGAGCTGCCAAGCACTGATTGTCTTTGTCATTTTTATGAGTCATTTTGTAGATTCTCTCAATTTGTATGTTTATGTTGTTGTTTTGAATGCTTTTTAATGTAATTTTATGTTTTTGGACTAATTTAGTGCATACTTTGACTTGTTCCTGCTCTTTTATTGTGACTATTCCAGGTTCGTTCATGGTGGTGAACGCGTCGGGTCAAGCGTCGGGTCAGAAAGCTCACCTCTACATGCCCACCCTGAAGGAAAACGACACCCACTGCATCGACTTTCTTTACTCGCTATCCAGCCGGGACGGAGCCAGCCCTGGCACGCTCAATGTCTACATCAAGGTGTGTGTGTGTGCGTGTGCGTGAGCGTGTGTGTGAGCGTGTGTGTGAGCGTGTGTGTGAGTGTGTGTGTGTGTGTGTGTGTATCTCACAAATTTAAAGAGCGTTAGTGAATAACAGAACTTGAATGATAGAAACCAAACAGAATGTAAAGTCGGACGATACACTGAGTTCATGATTCAATACACGATAACGGGACAACGAAAATGATACATTAGGGATGTCGACATTAGCGTTTTTTGCCGATATTAGATATGCTGATATTGTCTGACACTAAACTTCTGGTATTAATCGATTTCTTTATATATATATACAAAGACTGCCCCTCCCCCCAGCCTAATCATTTTAAGTCTCATGGAAATAACAGGCTAAGCGTACTTTAAATGGAAAAAGTGTCAATAATTCCTAATGTTGTGTATGGAGTGCCAAATGTAAAAACTCAAACAGCATGTTCTATATCGTTGAAAAAGAAATCTAAATCTAAATGTAAAATCCTAATGTAAATGTAAAATCCTAATGTAAATGTTAAATCTAATTGTAAATGTTAAATCTAAATGTAAATAATAAATATAAATATACATGTTAAATCTAAATGTCAATGTTGAATGTAAATGTAAATGTAAATGATAAATCTTAATGTAAATGTTAAATCTAAATGTAAATAATAAATAGAAATGTTCAATCTTAATGTAAATGTTAAATCTAAATGTAAATGTTGAATTTTAATGTAAATGTTAAATCTTTAATTTAAATGTTAAATCTAAATCTTATATTTAAATCTAAATTTTAAATCTAAATGTAATCAATATATATAGATATAAATGTATTTATTTTTGTAAAAACTCAAACAGCATGTTCTATATCATTGAAAAATAAATCTAAATGTGAATGTCAAGAATAAATCTTAATGTTAAATCAATCGCCAAGTGTAAATCTAAATGTTTAGAAAATATGCAAAGTGTGTGTGTGTGTGCGTGCATGCGTGGGTGTGGGGAGGGGGGTAATCGACATGCGCTGACTTGCCCACTTTGTATATTTTCAAAACATTTAGTTTTACACTTGTTGACATTTGAGATTTAGATTTAACATTTAGATTTAGATTTAACATGAAGATTAATATGAAAATTGAGATTTAACATGAATATTTAGATTTAGCATGAATATTTAGATTTAACATTTACATTTAGATTTATTTTCCATGTTCACACATTTCTAACAATGATATAGAAGATTCTGTTTTGCATGAATTTGTTTTGAGCTAAATGTTAAAGAAAGTGAGTTAAATGAACAACAACATAATTAGTCCTGATGTGTAAATGATTGACCTATTGCAGGTGAATGGAGGAGCTCAGGGTAACCCTGTGTGGAACGCCTCTGATACTGTCACTGAGGGCTGGGTGAAGTCAGAACTCGCCATTTCCACATTTTGGCCAAACTCCTACCAGGTAACAGCTTATTTATTCTACACCATTAAACATCTATACATTTAAATCATGTGTTTTAGACAAATCAAACAATAGCCTTAAATCTACCTCACCACATATGATGTAGATACTGTCTCATGACTTTCATGTACATTATAAACATGTTTCTTTTTGAAACCATAAAAAGTTTTTTTTACATTTAAAAACATGTCATTTGAGTGTTAAATTTAATTGAAAAAGGGGCTGGATTTCACTCAACAATTAAGTGTGTCATTTTGTTTATTTTTGTCATATTGTGTATTTTGTTGCCATATTGTTTACACTTTTCTATTATTTTGTATGATTTATGTTGTTTTATGTCTTTTTGTTATAATTTTGTGTTTTTTGAGTCATTTTGTATATTTTTGTTGCCATATTATATATTTTTTAAATTATTTTGTATGATTTTTGTTGTTTTATATGTTTTTTACGTTTTTGTCTTTTTGTTGTAATTTGTATGTGTCATTTTGTATATTCTCGTATGTTTATGTTTATGTTGTTGTTGTTTTGTATGCATTTTAATGTCATTTTGTGTTTTTTGAATAATTTAGTCTGCATGTTTTTTTCCTATATGTTGTTGTCTTGTGTGTTTTTGTTGTTTTTTTGTATATTTATAGGCACATTGTGAGTTTTTTTTTTAATTAGTTTATTTCCTCCATTATTTAATGTTATGTTGTGTTTTCTTCTTTAGTTTGATGTGATATGACATGCCCTCCTCTACTACCTGTCTATAGTGAATAAAAATAACGCTCCGGTCACAGATGTGTTGGTGATAATGAGTGAAAATATAAAAGAGATATAGCTTCGCTGTTGTCTCAGTGAAATGAGTGTGTGAACATGTGTGTTGGATCTTTTTAAGGTGGTTTTATTTTTATTATTTGTGTGTGACCTCACGGAACTGCTGCAGCATTCCAAACACCCGTGTGTCCCTGTGCTCATTTCCACCTCTAATGAGGATTCACCTCCTGTGTAGAAATGACACTTTGTTTGAGAGAAAAACAACAAAGAAACAACACATTGTCTTATTAACATTCTAACTGCTGAAGGGCACTAAAGGCCACAGGGAACAATTCAAGCATCACACGCACACTTTAGAATTAGTCCTAGCAATGGAGATAAACTCCAAACTGTATTTTCTAACACATAGTAAGTATGGAAAGCCAGAAATAAGATTGAATGAATGGCCAAAGATCACACTTTTTAGGTGTAAGAACACCTCCAGGTTTTTGCTGATCTGCCACTCGCGTGAATTTTAAATCAATTTGTCTCTAAGACAGAAATCTTGCGTTATCAAACGAGATCTAGCAATTAAATTCAACTAGCGCAGCGTCCGTAGGAAGTACAGTATGTATTACTCTAGAAAAGTGGGAGGTTCAGTAGCTTCTTCATGGATGGTTAAATGAGGTTGTGTTTGAAGGTCAGGGACATTTAGGTTTGTTGTGAAATATGTAGAGTGATAACTATTGTGTTTTCATATATTTTAACAAGGACACTGTAGGGAGTTGAACCTCATCTATTCTGATGCCAGTTTTTTGTCCTCGTGGATCCAGATCTCCTCAGACTGGTACAGATTCAGTCCGGACTCGTTTAGTGTCATTAATCCACAACAGTCAGTTTAGACGCACATGGAATTGGTAAAGCATTTATGAAATAATTTATTAACGGTATCATTGCAGTCCAAACAAATCCGATGTCACACACCCTTGAACCAAGCGGCAGCCATGTTGAAAGTCTCATTGCGGTCTGATCCTGATCCACAGAGGTATTTAATGAACACACAGACAGAGATTCCTTGAATAATCACAACAATCTTCATCTCATAACAATGTGATCTAATGCTGTGTTCCAAGCAAATTGGAACTCTAAACATCCCTACTTCCTACTTGAAAAAGTGACTTGGAACGCCACCTGAAGTCGGAGCTCCCCGTCAGTAAATATATTTTCTAGCGGTCAGCCCTGTTGGAGATATTTCCATGTGCTTCTTCTGAATTCGGAGATCGGAAATGTTCACCTGGGAAAAGCAGAGTTCCGAGTGGTCTTGAACCCAACGTTTAATATTTACGATTGTCGGCCCGTCCTGTTTTGAGGACAATTATTCGGACTAGATCACATGATTGCATCACATGTAGATACACTCACAGGAGAAGAGTGACGTTCCTTTGTTACATTCTGTTGCTCTGTCTTAACGAGGGGAAATCAGGTCAAAAACAGCTCAAAATCCCCCAGAAACTTAGTTTGTGTTCTTAAAAAAAATAAAAACATTCACATTAGACCAAACCAAACACATTTCCTGGAGCTGTTAAACCACTTTAAGATTCACCGTCTGGACCTCATCCCTAAAGTCAAGTTTGGTTTAGTTAACATGTATCTAAGTAAACACATTGAAGTGTCTTTGACCTGAACTCAGTGGACTCTGATCACGTAGAGGAGGTGTAGTGTAGTAGTGTTGGTATTTCAAAGAAGAAGAAGAAGAAGAAGAGTGCAGATACTTCCCATCAGTCTTTAGTATTCACACTGAGTCACAGCTCGTACTGTGGAGAAGGCTGACAAGTAAGGTTTGTTTGTGTGTGTGTGGTGGGGGGGGTGGGGGGGGGTGGGGGGGCATCAGGGCAAAAACAAAATCAACTGAAAATGAAACAAAAAAGTGACAAGCTGTGAAGAACATTGGAGCCGATGAAGATGTGAGGAAGAGGAGAAGATGATGAAGAGGAGAATGTGCAGCATATGTCTACAGCATAAGGATAGAAACGATGTTGAGTTCTACTGGAAATCCCCCCGAGGGATTCATCTGATACATAGACATGATGCTGTCCAATCCGTGTATCATTCCTTTTTCATTATGTAACAAAAACATGAAAAAACGAAAAAAAAAAAAAAACAAAGTACGAAGTGTACTCTCATCCGACGCTAACGGCTATGCTAACGGCAGTTCAGCGTGACAACTGTGCATCAGAAACGTGTCCTTTTCGCTTTAGATGGTGTTGGACACAGAACCTCCTCACGGACATTTAGGAGGATTTAGAGACTCTTAAGTGTTGCAGAGCTAACGATATCACGGAATGTGTAACGCTTCACTTCCGGGTCACGTACTTTTCAAAACGGTAATGGAGAAAACGAATAAAGATGTTCGTTTTCTGTTTTTCGTTTTCTGTATCGAATTAAAAGAGCTTGAATTTGAAAAACAAGGCGTTTTCCATTTTTTCATTTTGGTTCTGGAAACAAATATCAAATAATGAGTGTTTTTTTAATTTTTCATGTTTTTGTTACATAATGAAAAACGAATGATCCACGGATTCTGTCCTTTCTTTCTTTCTTTCTTTCTTTCTTTCTTTCTTTCTTTCTTTCTTTCTTTCTTTCTTTCTTTCTTTCTTTCTTTCTTTCTTTCTTTCTTTCTTTCTTTCTTTTTTTCTTTCTTTCTTTCTTTCTTGACAACATTATGTCAGTAGTTCTGGTTGCCAGAATTTTATCATAAAAAGTACAGTGAGAAATTTAAAAATAGTTGTGTTGCTGTGTTAGTTGTGAACTATTCTTCCTTTTGTTTTCTTACTGTACAAATAAATGTTTTAATCTTCTATTAAAATAAAGATTGTCTGAATTTCTTTGAAATACATAATTCACTGTTTATATCATAAATACAACAGAGAAATGACTGAAGTAACTAAACGTTAGATTTTTGTGTAAACGGTGGCATTTCCTGTCTGATCGTCCATGACACTGTGTTTTATTTTCTTTGTTAAAATGTAAAGTGTTTAATTTGTGTTTTTCTCTCAGGTTATATTTGAAGCTGTGTCCGTCCAAGGCCATCCTGGATTCATCGGTGTCGACGACATCAGAGTTCTGGCTCACCCCTGCCGTACGTAGAACAGAAAATTACACTTTTAGTTTTTGGAGAACAATTTTAACAGTTTGGATTTTGCAGGTTTTTTTACTTTCAAAGTGTTGACAAACAATAAAGTCCCTGTATGTAATTAATCTGTCGCTTTGGTTATTCAGATTCCTCATGTTTTTGTTTTTCCATCACTATTTCCCTTTTGGTTTTAAATCTGTAAAACTAAATATTTGTTTCTTTGATTTGAACTGGAATAAACATTGTGGAGTGTCGTTCATTTTGTTTTTTTATTTGTTTTAATTGGAATCTATCCGGAACTAAACTTCATGTTACTTCATGGTTATGATTCTTGTATTTTTTTTAATATTTGAAATAATAATGATATTGTGTGAAAAAGACAAACAAAATCCTACCACGGGCCAAAGTGAAGGCTCTGGTGGGCCGGATTTGGCCTGCGGGCCACAAGTTTGACACCCCTGGTTTAAACTATTTAAACCAGTACATTTTTGAATAATATTTGGAGTTTCATGTATGAGCTAAAGGTAAAATATTCCAATAAATGTTTAATGTTCCCCTTTAACTCAACCCGCCCTGTACTGTATGTTTAGTTTGATTTAGTTTAATTTTGTATTTGGCGTTAAAACGTTTGCGCTTCTGTACCAACGACTTATTTAATCAACCAAAAGTGTTGGAAACAGAACGAAACAGACACATTACAGTGACTGAAAAACATCAAAACAAATCATATCAATAGAGGGTGAACACATCAGATGTAACCAGAAGGGACACAAGGGAATAAAGTAATCATAATGCAATCCTCACATTGTACGTCAGAATAAACAGCTAATTAATTAGTGTCGAGCTGAATTATCATCTCATGATTGATGTTGTGTGCATGTTCTCAGAGAACCAGAGTTCAGCATCTATTCTTTATCTGGATCTGTTTCAGCTTTTAGCACAGTGGGCATCAATACAGGAAATAACTAAAGTTTCTGTCTGTATTTACTAATGTTTTTGTCGTTATTTTTTGTTTTTTGTAATCCTTTTGTGTATCGTTCTGCTTATTTCTGTACTTGCTTTGCGTATTTTTGTGGAATTTCATACTTTTTTGAGTCGTTTGTATTCTCTTCATCGTTTTGTAAATTTTACTGATGTTTTTGTTGTTATTTTGTGTTTTTTTTTTGTTTTGCTTTTATGTATTTTTCTGGAATTTTGTATGTTTTTTCAGTCATTATGTGTATTTCCTCAGCTTTTTGGATATTTTACTGATATTTTTGTAGTTATTTTGAGTTTTTTGTTCTCCTGTTGTGTATCGTTCTTTTGTTTTTGTTTATTTCTCTACATGTTTTGTGTGTTTTTCTAGAATTTCATATTATTTCAGTCATGTGTATTTTCCTCATCGTTTTGTATATTTTACTGATATATTTTTTAAATATTTTACAATTTTTTTATATATTTGACTGATATGTAATTATTTTGTTATTTATATCTTTGCTTATTTCAGAACTCATTTTGTGCATTCTTGTGGAATTTTGTCTGTTTTTGAAGTGATTCTTGTGCATATTATTGGTTATCGTTTTGCATATTCTGTTATTTTTCTGTGTTTTGGTGGTAACTTTTGGGGCCTGACTAAATTTGACCAAGGGCCGCTTGTGGCCCCTGGGCCGCCAGGTGCCCATGCCTGAGATATAGCAACAGCATACTAAAAAATATCTAAAAAGCATATTACAAGTTGTAAAAAATAGACACATGTATTTATGAAACTATTTTAGTTCTAGGATGGATTAAGTCATATATTCATGCCTCTACTGTCTACGTTAAAGGTTTAACGTGCATGTGCTGCTGCACATTTCTTTTTTTAACAATGCGTTACTGTTTTTTCTTGCAGGAAAAGCTCCTCATTTCTTGCGACTGCAGAACGTGGAGGTGAACGTGGGTCAGAATGCTACGTTCCAGTGTACAGCCGGAGGGAAGTGGTCCCAGCATGATAAACTCTGGCTTCAGGTTGGTTCATTCTTAGTGATTTCTGCTAAAATGTGTGAGACGAAAAAGAAAAAGGTTTGAATGTTGTAAATGTTGTGCTCTCAAGCCATTTAGAATGTGTTTTATTAAATGTACATGAGAAAACTCATGAAGTACTATAGTTACTTGTGTGCCAATGTCTATGTATTATTTATAGATGTTTGCAGAAACAACTGAAGTGATATATTTCTATCTTTACAGTTATGCTATTAAGTTTATGCATTTTCCATCCTATTACAGCTAAAAACAGCATTTTATTATTAACTTTGTTAGTACACAATGTTTGACTTCTCATACATAACATTTAAAACATGGCTCAGTTCTAGGAAAATGAATAAAATAAAATAAAATACAGTGATGTTTTGCAAGTGTTTATCACTTGCAAAACAATGGCTTTATTCAAATTTTTGTCATTTATGCAATAATACAGAACAGAAAAGGGTTTTGGTTGTTCTTTTTGTAATTCTTGTTACTTTTATTTTGAGTTTGTTTGCTGTTGTTTTGTGTTTTCAAAGTCATTTTGTATATTTTTGGAGTCGTTTTGTGTGTTGTGCGTGTAATTTTGTGCATTTTTTTGTTATTATAGTTTGTGTTTTTAGGCTCATTTTGTGTATTTTTGCTGTTTTGTATGTTTTGGCATCATTTTGTGCATCTACTGTGAGAATTAGCCCATGTCTTATATATATTTATATATATATATATATATATATATATATATATATATATATATATATATATATACAGCTGTAGCAAAGCCTTTTTTTTAAATATTTGTCTTCTACTTAATAGAAAAAAAATCATAATAGATAAATAAATTAAAAAAAGCAACAGCTGGTGGGAAGCATTCCCAGTGCTCCCAGCTCCATTTCAGATTCGATTAAAAGTCCTTGTTCTGCTTTGCATCACTGACTCCATTTTTGCAGAAGTGACTTGTTCGACAAGGGTAACAAGGATATACTGTATGTGACCTGCAACCATGCATTTATATTTAATTTGGAATACATTACCATGTGTTCGTAAAGTCGCCTGTTTTTATTCCCATGGAGCTTGTTGTGCACAAAACAGAGGGGAATTAGAAGCAAATGAGAAAAGCAAAATAATTTCACCAGTTTGTTCCTCTTTTAGTACAATTACATCAAAATTATTTCACTGATTTTGACAAAATTGTATGCAAATATTGACCTTATGCCATGGAAGGTTCCATTAAATAATAAATAGTAATCATTATCAATATACTGATTCTGGATCAGTTTCAATAATCAAAAAAATCGCTCTCTGTTATTATTTGGTTGCTTTATTGGACAAAAAAAAAATTAGGGGTGCTTCTTCTTTAAAAGAAGAAAAAAAAAGTTATGAATGTTTGAAACTTAAACTATTATCATTATATTTCACATATATATATATATATATATTCTTCATTGTGCTCTGTGTGTATTCCAATCTGCACACTCTCTCTCTTGAAAATGTCCTCTAGGAAAAGGTTTGCTTTGAATGAGGTTTTGGAACAGCTCTTTCACAGTAAAAGTGACGTACAGGGAAATGTGCCTGAAACTTTATAGTTTACAAAATGGAGATTAAAAATAAATAAATACATGTTTATGAGAGAAAAGGGGGGACAACAACATCAACCAACATGGTTAATTCTCTGAGAGTCATTAATGTGCACCCCAAATTACAAAATAGTTGGATGTGGATACCATCTCCACAACCAATAGGGTTCATACTCTAGTGGTCATTAATGTTCTCAGTGAATTTGGGAAGATTTAGATGAAAACTATTCAAAATAAATTAATTCTGATGTAAAAATTGTCCTGATGGTGGCGCTAGAGAACTGGTCGCGGTTTTATTATCAAGGGCTTATTTAAACAAAGTGTCTGACACAAAAACTTGGTCAACAATTTTCTGAAAATCATTTTCTAGAGGCAAATATCCCAGATTGACCCCACAGCTAAAATATGATATATTGTAATATTTGAGGATAATAGGAGGTTTAAAACAAGGTATATCTTCACATCGGTTCATGCAGGAAGTGCCTCTGGTCTCTGTTCAGTTACAACGTTTGAACTTCTTCTGCTGCTGTTTTCTTTTCTGCAGCAGTGGAACGGTAAAGACACGGCGCTGATGGTGACCCGCGTGGTTAACCACAGACGCTTTTCCGCCACCGTCAGCGTTGGGGACACCTCACAGCGAAGCACGAGCCGCTACCGCTGCGTCATCCGCTCAGACGGCGGCTCGGGGGTCTCCAACTACGCTGACCTCATCGTCAAAGGTGCGTTTTAGCTGCTCTGTGTGTGTGTTCTTTCTATATGTATGACATAATGCAGTAAAAATACAAAACCTTTCAATAAATGTTATTTATATCCAGTTGTGTGTAAAAGCAAATAATAATTGCCTCTGATCAGTAGAGAGAACTTAATTAGGCGTCGGCTTGTCACTTTTTCTTCATTAAGTTTTATAATCAAGATGCTCCGTGACATTTATTTCCTTTAATTACCTCATTTCACTTTCAAAACACATTAATTAAGTCCCTCATCATAACTAAATGAAATATTGATTTAAATCTGTTAGGAGCTTATATTTAGACAATTTCTCAAACTGTTGATTTAATTCAGAAAGTAAGTGTTGTGGCAGGTTTGAACGAATGAGACGGAGTCCGACTTTAGGGTTGCTGGTCAGACGCTGACTCAGGGTTTATTTAGTCGAAGGGTTTTTGGGAACAAAGCGGTCTTGGATTCAGAGGTAAACTATGGGGCCAATAATGTAACAAAACAATTTGTGTGACGTGTTTTGATTTGTGTGTAGAATTAGGATTTGTAAACAAAGTTGTATGTGCGTAATCCAGTCTGTGTGCTTGTATTAACATCCGTATGCGTGTGTCATTGAACCGGGACACTCGATTGGCTGTCTCTGTGCACGGGACTTTAGGAACACATTTGGCGAATGCAATCTGTAACTTTTAAATTTATAACTTGTGCAATATTGCTAGAAACTACCATTTGTTGCTGCTACCAAGTGACAGACCCTCCAATAGGAGGCAAACTTCAAAAAAAAAAAAAAAAGATATATATATATATATATATATATATATATATATATAATGCATTTATACAGACTCATTTGTACAGCTGTAGATAAATTTGGGGTTTTGTTGTTCTTCATTTACGTTCAGCTCTTCTACAATCAGATTTAAAAGCGGTGGCCTTGGTGAACGCTATCAGTGCACGATGGTATCTGGCCTGCTTAGGGCAGTCTGACCGGAACTGATGAAGAGAGAATTCTTTAATTACATATCAAATATATATTTTTATGTGTAGAGCTACACATTTTGTTTTTTCTAATGTCTTTTATCACTTATTTTTCCTTGTTTGTACTGCTCCACAAAGCCTTTTTGTTGCTGTTTTTTTTTTTTTTTTTTTGAAATCCTCTAATGTGATCTCTCACCGTTGACAAAAAACACAAAGTACTATCTGTGATGTAGCATTTAGCGTCTCTCCCTTTATCGTATGCTTCATGTGAGCAGGAAATAAAGGGCTGTCTCAGTGAGCAGGATATTGATGTACTAAGCAGCAGAAGAATAATTCTATCAAAGGCTTTTACAAGTACGTTAGCCAAGCCTTTATTTTATTTTATCTCATATATAATTTCATCGCTTTACTTCAGCCACTCAACTTCTGCTTTACTCATTGTTTCAAATCTGATCTGTAAACTAATCCCATAAATCCAGCTTCAACTGGGGACTCACTTTATCTTTTAAGGATCTACCATTTTACACATTTAGTTCCTCTTCAGATGTATTTAATGCGTCTACATTGTCATCGCTGTCACTGGAATGATAAATACCGCTCAGTGTTTCCTCTACAACTGAGATGGGCATCATGGGGGCCACAAACGTGTGTTTGTCTGATTCGAGGGTCACATTATCTACATTCATTTCAGCATTTAGAATAATGACTGAGAATCTGAGAAATTACAGGAAACAACAAAAGGTTTGTGTATATTTCTCTAATTTTATTGTTTGATGTGTTTTTGGAGTCATTTTGTGCGTTTTATGAGTAAATCTGTGTATTTTTGCTGTTGTTCAGTGTTTTTTTTTTTTTTTTGGTCCTTTTGTGAATTTCTTTGTTTTGTTTGTATTTGGGGTAATTTATTTGTGCTTCTTTGAGTAAATTGTGTATTTTTGTTGTCGTTTTGTGGAGTAATTTTGTGTATTTTTGTCATCATTTTGTGTGGTTCTGGAGTCATTTTGTTGCCTTGTTTTGTTTTTGGTGTCCTTTTGTGTATTTCTTTGTTTAGTGTGCATTTGGAAAACTTTTTTATGTTTCTTTGAGTAAATTGTGTATTTTCTGTGTTTTGCATATTTTGTGATTTGGTTGTCATCTTCAATTCAATTAAATTAGATTCAACTTTATTTATATTGCGCAAATTATAACAATAGTCATCTTTAGGAGCTATTGGAATCTAAAATTCTTAATTCTTGTGTGTTTTTGTGTATTTCTTTGTTTTGTGTGTATTTGGAGTAATTCATTGTGTTTCTTTCAGTAATTTAGTGTTTTACAAAAAATACAAAAATCCTGTGTTAATGCTCACATTGGTGATTATTCTGAATGTTGACATGGATGTCGATCATGTGATCACAACATTATGTATTTGTGGTCCCCGCTGTGATAAACGTTGCCAGTCTTACTCAGAGGAGAAAACATCAGTGATATCTGGTATAGTCTGATAGAGAATCCAGGCTAACTTTAGCTTAGCCGTGCCATAATAGAACCTCTTTTTCCTCGTGCATCTCTGCTGAACGTCCGATTCTCTGACCTTTGGACGCGACACTGAAGCCCTTTGTGTTTATTGGCTGTCAAGCTCAGTTTCTGCTTGGTCGCTTGACATTTTGTCTCCTGACGGCATCTCGTCTTGCACCGTCACTTAAAAATGGTTTCTTATGAAACAAGTTTGCTTTACAAATAATAATGTCAGTGAAATACATTTGTATGCAAAATATTGAAGCAGAATCTTAGCTGTTTGTATTGATATTTAGAGAAATTACAATTGCGTACCATGAATGTCCATTAAATGATGCATATTTTGGTTTGATTTAGTACATGGGTGTCAAACTCATTTTAGTTCAGGGGCCAAATACGGAGCAGTTTGATCTCAAGTGGGCCACAGATTTAATACGTAAAAACAAGTAACTTCAGCTTTATTGTGCCCTAGTTTGCACTTCTACTGATACATAAAGTACAAAATAAGTGAGAAACCAACATTATCCAAGCAATAAGTGACAGATATCAGTCACAACAGGGTCTTCACTTGAAATTTCCCAAATTGCGTGACCAATTTCTGTTTAATTAAGGGAATTATTTCAAGAGTTTAACATTAAAAACTACTGTAAATATGCAATATGAACACCGGTAAAACTGTAAGCCCCTGCAAATAATGTTGAGTTTTGTTTACACAATGATCCATGTTTTCTCTGTTAAGTTTCTTTTCTCCTGCGGGCCAAATTGGATGCTTCAAAGGGCCGGATTTGGCCCCCGGGCCTTGAGTTTGACACATGAGAATTAGTGTGTTAACCTTATTTGGTATGAAGGATGTTTTTAATCTGCAGAGATGCTGAGGTGTGAGTGTGTGCGTCAGGTGTGTGTGTGTGTGTGTGTGTGTGTGTGTGCAGTTTTGATTAGACGATAGTACAGGGACTGAAACTGTCATTACCATCTGTTAGCAGAACACACACACTTTACTCCTGGGACCATCCCAACATGCGCATGTGTGTGTGTAGCGGTGTGTGTCGTTGGGAGTGTGTGAAGCTCAGGTGCTGTCAGCCATGCGTCCTGCCAGGGGAATAACTCATGCCAGCGCGGTGAACGAGAGGAGGAAGCTGAAAAATTAAACACATGTGCCTGCACGGATGGAGATCATGTGATTGATGATGTCACACGGCCCCACTGCCTGTAAACATCCCATTGTTTTCTATTGGAGTGAAGCATTCAGCCTAATTTATAGACGATTTAGTAGATTTTTAGATCATTTATCAGCTTTTTCAGTCAAAATGACAGTTTGTGCTGCTTTTAGTTGATCTAAATAATCAGGAAAAGTGAAGGATGTCGATGTAAAACTGTTTTGTTCACAGAAAGAGGATAAAACTGTTGTGACCCAAAAAAAAATCTGTAACCGCAGGGGGTGACAGTTCCAACTCTGCAGTTTTGTAGTAGACAATGAAGCAGAGATGAAGAGCTCTCCTAAGGGACCTTTACTCTTCCTTAAACAGTGTGCTGACATGCTCTGGTGGTTGAAATTAGAGCGTAATTAAGACACACAAACCCAGAGAATAGAAGGACTTCAGCCCAAAAGGAATCCTATTATTGCTCTATAATTTACACGTTAACGGAATCGCGGCTGGAATCATGGAATCGACCATATATATATATATATATATAGTCTTGAATTGGTCTGGATTCCAAAACTCTTTTCTAGTCTTGTTAAAGATTAGCTGTGTTGTAAATGTCATACTAACGTACTATTATACTGTCTGATGCCAGAATGAGTATGTATTGCATTCACATTGGATAGTATGAAAAGATTGAGTATGTGAGAAATACCTATATATATATATATATATATATATATATATATGGGGACATTTTTAAGTATGAACGGTGTGCACACACAAGGTTTTTTACGCTGTAGGTTCCAAATGCATCTTGGGAAACTTGAAAGTATACTTATAGTATATATTAGATGAGTATTTCCAGTATTACCAGAAGGTGGAACATAGGTTTTAAAACTGTAAAGTAGTTGCATATTTATTAATAATAATAATAATAATAATAATAATAATAATAATAATAATAATAATAATAATGTGTTTTGTTAGAAATTGATCTTCTAATAAGTACATTTCAAAGACTTTAGGCCACATTTGTAAAATTAGTGGAGGATCCCTTTAAAGCAGACAAACACGTGCACATTGTTCTGGGTTTTGTACATTTATCACATTTAAATGAATCTGGTTGAACAGATTCAGTCCAAACGTGTGTGTGTGTGTGTGTGTGTGTGTGTGTGTGTGTGTGTGTGTGTGTGTGTGTGTGTGTGGTGTGTGTGTGTGTGTGTGTGTGTGTGTGTGTGTGTGTGTGTGTGTGTGTGTGTGTGTGTGTGTGTGTGTGTGTGTGGTGTGTGTGTGTGTGTGTGTGTGTGTGTGTGTGTGTGTGTTGCGTGCGTGCGCGTTAGAGGTGAGAATGATGGTATGCTGTGTGTTTTGGTGGGATTTAGACATCGATGTGTGTGTGTGTGTGTTCTGTCTGTCAGAGATAAGACTCAGTGGGGCGTAGCAGAGATCCAGAAGAGCCACTGTCAGCCGGCGCCCAATGGACATCAAGTGGAGTGTGCGTAGTGTGAGTGTGCGTAGTGTGCATACTGTGTGTGCATGCTAACCGGGAACGTGGGCACACTTTCTCCCTTGTCTCCCAGGGTGGCCACAAAAATGATTGTAGTGCAAGATTTAGACACAGCTATGGCTCTACATGATAAAAGTGCACGTGTGTGTGAGACAGTGCACGTGCCCGTTGAGCCGTCTGCTGCCCAGAGCTCATTCTCTCCATCTTCAGTGTGTCTTTCTCCTGATAAGGACGTCGATACGTGTCAGTGGACGGATCAGCTTTAGGCGTCAGACGCTCTCAGATCCTACAGGTGGAGACAGAGAAACCCAAAGAAAAGCATTTCAAAAGAAAGTTAGAGGTGAAATACGGACCCCACGAACCATCTTGTAAAGATTGTGACTAATTGTACACAAGGTTGTCTTGATTAGTGCAGCTTGCATCAGAGTCGTTTCTGTTTTAATACAAATGAGGAATGTTGCCTTTAATTGATGAGAAACTCAACAAAACACAGTATTTTCTTCAAGAGTCACTAATCCCCAAAACCTTTTTCTGCTTAAAACAAATGTATTTGGGTATTAAGTAGCTATTTGGCTAAGAATGGAGGTTTGTGACATTTAAATACCATGTCTGTGTTGGTAATGTCACACTAACAAACTATACGCAATGAGTAAAACTAGTTGTGTTTCCATTTCCCTTAGAATACACAAAATCTATTAAAAACTGGTCTTGGAAACACCTGAAATTTGTGTCACAAAAGCGTCATGGAAACAGTTTTTCTGCAAATACACAGAATCACAGAATGTGACGTACCTGGTCACATGACCACTTCTCTCTGAGAAAACACGGCGCGGTACGTGTGAGCAGAAAAGCAGATATTTCTAGCTTTGGACTTTAACGTTATTACTGCCACATTAGACCAAAACAACTTTCAATGGAAACACACTCAAAACACAATTATACTTTGTCAAAACTTGAGAAATATTGCTTTTATTTTGTGAAAATCTTTAATGGAAACAGAGCTACTGTCTACTATATACTACTATACTAGTATGATCAGCGTTCCCACTGAAGTATACGTCTAAGTTTCCCAAGATGCATTTGGTACACTGTTGATTCTCCACCTTTACTTTGAAAGTTCTGACAACATTGTATGTGAGAAAGTGACCAAGTAGAATATCAACATGTGCTCATTTGATCCATAAAACTCACGTAAACACGTTTCATTCACACATTTTGGAGATTCCATATGGTTCTCTTTTTACTACTGATGAAACTTCCGGTTAATTTCAAAACAAGAGCCCTATTTACAAAACTACTAATGGGAGGCTTTTATTTTGGAAAGGGGAATGTTTGATTTTTAGTTTTTAGCCTGTCATTCTGCTCGCAATGCATCATGGGATGGTTGAGTATGACTAGTGTGCCCACCAAATGTCTTAACTGCTCTAGGAGCCCCGCCCATAATGAAGGCTTCTCAACTAGTTGCAGGTCAGCAAAAACCAGGTGGTTTTCCTGACCAACGTGTTCCATGGTTGATGATATTCCACGTTTGTATCTCTTTAATTCACACACACATTCTTTGTCTGTTTACAAATAATTTCCAATACGATCCATTACTAATGCATGAAGTTTGCAGAGTAAAGTTAGGAAAGTGTAAAACAGTGAATTCTAGGCAGTAGGAAGAAGCTCAGAGGGAAGCGACGAGAACAGAGCAGGGTTTGAAGGTTAAAAGTTGAAATCAAAGACATGCAAACAGAAAGAGGTGAAAACCAGGGATTGGAGCGAAAGAGAGAAAAACAAGAAAATATGCAGTAACTGAAGAAGTAAAGCCCTGGCATTCCAGTGATTATACATCAACAAAGGTCACGTTGGCGTCAATACCGTCTCTTCAATGTGTGGATGGATTACCAGCGTTATTTTGCAAAAATGTTTTATTTAAAGCACCTCAGGTTGTGTGTAAAATGTAGTGGAAAACACCTTGGAAATGTGTGTTTGTGTGAATTTAAATGTGCCTCGTATAGATGCATCATGAAAGAATTACTGAATAGTTTATACTGTGTAGCACGCCTTAGGGGATGTGGAGTGTACACACTCACACACGATACACACACACACACACAAAAATCATTGTTAAAGAAATCAGTAGATGATGGAGAAAACCAAACTACAATAGTTGCTTATCTGACTTTTAAATAGTACCTGTAGTGAAAAAATATATAATGTATTACTAATAAACAAAATATATGCACCTTTTTCTTTAAAAAACAAAAAAAAAAAACACACAAAGGACTTTTTAGAACAATTTTATACCTTGGAGCATAAACTATTCCTGTTAACTTTTGCTAGGCAACAGTGTTTCGTTAATCTGTAGTTTCTGAACAATGACGCGGTGTAAAGCCAACAATAAGAGAAAAAAACCAGCAGAAACATTTATTTAGCGTTTTTTTTTTTGTGATATACTTTAAAGAAACAAGTAGATGATGAAGAAAACCAAACTACGGTAGTTGCTTGTCTGAATTTTAATGTGACACACATGGTAGAAGATCACCACGTCTTTCTGCTGAAGATGAGTTCAATACGACACAGCAGTAACTGCTAAAAATCAGTGTCATCATAAATACATTCACTGTGATGGAAACGCCCACCTTGATGAGCACGAAGCCCTAAAAACTCCTGATTCACCGACACACACACACACGCACACTGGTCGAACGCGTACACACACACACACACGGGTCTAACACGTTACTGGGAGGCATGTCAACATGAGGCGTAGTGAGTGGGTTGTATATATGCTGTGTGACAGGTGAGTCAGACGGATCCCCCTCAGGTACAAATGTAGACAAAGTGATGAGAGATGATGGTTCTATTTCAACAAAAGTCAAAGCTCATCTTCTCAATCCTTTTTTTTTTTGTTAAATATGAAAAATCATGTTTAAAAACAAATAAATAAACTGTTTTCCTTCCTTTTGTGAACAATTGTGTAACTTCAATATTAGGAATGATCCTGTTCTGTATTCGCAAATGCAATATATTAGATATGCACATTATTATTAGCTCGTTATCGGTATTGGCTTTAAAATGTGATATTTCATCAATTTCAAAAGATTTGATTTCTTTCCATCATATGTAGCTTATGACACAGAATGTTTGGATCTGTTTCAAAATGATTAGTTTTTATTCTCAAATACACAATTTAGGTAAGTAAATATAACAGGGTATAAAAAAAAATAGATTCAGCGATATATCACAATGTTTCACAGCACGACCAAAACATGTTCAAATAGTTTTTTTAATCATGTTTTTAACAAAATAATCATAATAATCATAATAATAGCACTTGAATTACAGTTACTTGTTCTCACAAGTAATAAAAATAAATAAATCGTATTTCACACCATTTTGTACTTGTAAAAGTGAAATTTGTAATTATTGATATTGCGATGTATTGCAATGTATATCGTATTGTTTATTATGGGGATTTAATGGGATATATTGTGACATGCAAATTGTGAATCGTGTCATATCGTCAGATTCACAGCAATGCACATCACTAATAAATAGGTAATAACTGTTTAAAGTTGGATAGTCCATAAATATATTTTAATTGTTGGGTATTAAAACATAAGGCAGGGGTTCCCAAGCTTTTTTGTTGTCCCCCCTTTGAAGAATAAATAACTTTCAGCTGCTTCCAGTTCAACATTATTAAAAAAAATGTTTAAATGGATTAAAAAAAAAAAAAAAAAAGCTCTGACCTTTGGAAAAAATAAATAGATAAATTTGACTTTTCTTCTTCAGATCTTGTAAAAATATCACATATTTTAGAACAGCACTAAAGCTTTTTATTAATAAAATGCAAAGGAAAAAAAAAAAAAAACTAGTTTTTTTTCCACTCCCACCTTTCCCCCCTTTTTTGTTAATTCCACTACAGAAACTAGAAGATTTATCTATTTAGGTTTGTGTGGAGGCGTGAAGTATCCGTTATCAGCCAAATCAGTTGCAAAATAATGGCATAAAACGACATCCAATATCGTGCATCCCTACAAACAACTTGTCTTGATATACAGAGCATTAACCTTCCATCTCTTACTTCTATTGCTACAGTATATAAAGCACAACTTTCCCTCTTTTGGTTTATTTATACAGACACAGACACACTGCACATAATAAGCACCTTTCAAACTTCCAGTGCTAGTAAAACAGTGAAGAGCAGAAGTCGATCCACACACTGGGTTTCACTGGGATTTAGTGAGTTCGCTTTTGAATGCACGACGCGATTTCTGCCAACGAGGCTTAGTGATGTGCGAGATGAGAAATGGATGAGTTCTGACACAGTCGTGCTAACAGACAGGTTGAGAGCGCGGGGATACCCAATTTAAAGTTCTGCTTGTTCTCACTCCTCTGTAGTGAGAATCCTTCACAAACAGGGGATCCTGTGGGACTGAGGCAGAAACTGTTACTGTGTGTTTAGAATATACAGTATGTGTTATACTACGGTGACTATTTCCCTATTATTTTGATTTCCATTCAAGAGGACACTTGGTCCGACCTCGGCATACTCGGAGTACTCAGCATTTACTTAAATCTATTTGGTTACGGCAAAATTCAATATATTAAATAAACAAGTTGTTGTTACTCATTTAAACATATGTTTCTCTCTTTATACATAGTTCCCACAGGACACGTGACCTCCCCGGAGACGCCATCTCTGAGGGCAAGCTTAAAGGCACGCTTGTTTTTTTTTACCTGCTTCGCTGCATTCTTCTCCACAAAAGACGGTTAAAATGTCTTAGAAAACCGACACAAATGGCCGGTAAACCACTCAAAAAGCGGCACAGAGATGGTTTAGATAAACAAATGAGACACAGATACGACAGCATGACGGAATGCATCAGTATCGATCCGTCAAACCAAAATATTGCTGACCACAAATACCTTCCTACAATAACGTACATAGACATTCTGAACTATTTGGTTTGTTCCAAAAGTGCTTATACTATGGAAGAGTTAAAGGCTTTCAAATCACTGGAGGCGTAAAACCAGCCAAAGGGCCCGGCGACAACGGCGACGCCAAGGAGTTAGGGGGGAGCGCCTCCTGCGTGGCAAGGCAGGAGGGCGGTGGCTCCTCCAGCCACGGCACGACCCAGCCCTGCTTCGCACCCTAGGAGCGACTTGCCGACTTCCCTTACTAAAGAATCCACGTTTAACTGAAGTATCACGGTGATGAGTGCACCATTAACCCGACACGAAACTACCATGTTGTGCTCTTTTGGCTGTGAACAGAGGCTAAACTTGTTTCAGCTGCACACAGCAATGGTACCGGGTCGGGAAACGCCCCTATGTTGTGACATCATGTGGGAACTATGTATAAGAAAGACTTTAAACAATCTGAAATCAGTGGTGACCCAAGTCAATAATCTTTATTTCACATTATAATATTCTATACTTGAAAAATGTCATATAAACCTTCTTAAAATCTCTCATTCATTGAAACAAAGAGAAACATCTTCTCTTAGATATTTCATTGTTGTCTTTTTTCATTACTTTACTGAAAAAAACTAAACAAAAAAAACAAAAAACAACCGTGACTTTTGTACCGAGGTACTTACCGAACCGTGACTTTTGTGTACCGTTCCGCCCCTAATACCTATACTATGTTTATTCAAAATTAAATTATTAAAATAAATTGTTTTGTAAAGATACACAAAAGTCACTGTACGGTACGTACTTCGGTACAAAAGTCACAGTTGTTTTTATTTTTTATTTTGTTTAGTTTTTTTGGTAAAGTAATGAAAAAAACAACTATTAAATATCTTGTGCTTTATTGTTAACTTTATTAGCACGTAACAACACAGTAGCTTGTTCTTTTTTCCTCACAATATTTTTTCATTCAAACAATGCATAAATATGTTTTGACTACCACTATCAGTAGGGATGTAACGATTAATCGTAAGGCAGTTAAAAATCGATTCATAGGTATCATGGTTCATTTCGATTTTCTGAAAATTGAATCGCAGTACTTTTTTTAAACAGCAGATATATCTATCCTTCTCGTCCAAAAGCGTAGGCGGTGGGCAGAATATGCTACTACTTTCTTTCTGTCCACCTTCTACTCTTAAACATGTTCATAAATGATTCCTTACCCCTTTAGCACTGAAAGAATATCTGTAATATTATGTGAATATCTGTAAAAGTCATGTTTTTCTATTAGCTCTGTCTGCTAGCATAGCATCTCTTCTTCACTGCACAGAATAGCTGCATCCCAACCGACCACTGTGTTACCAGCGCCCTCTGCTGGTCCAAACTAATATCTGACGTAAATACAATGCAGGCTGGTTTTTTTCTAAAGTCCAATTGTTAAGAAAAATACATTTTCAGTTGCACTTTTAAAAAGAAAAGTAACTTTTATGCAGTTTTGCATTGTTTACTATAGAACCATAATTTAAATAATAGGCTTCTTCTTCATTTGTATTATTCCTTTATTTATTTCATTCAAGATTGATTTTTAGTTAAATTGCATTGTTCTGAATAGTTTATCAAGGGATTCTTTTGACAATGAAAACTAAAAATAAAACAGTACAGTATTTTCTAGTTTTTTTTTTCCTCAAGAAAATAATTGTATCGTGAACCCAGTATTGTGAATTGAATCGTATCGGGAGTTGAGTGAATCGTTACATTTCTAGCTATCAGCAAAAACGTAAGTACGTTACTGTCTAACATTAAGTGAGAAAATGACAAACTTGCTTGAAATATATTAATTTAAAAGAATGATTTACAATCTGAACGAGTTTCTGAAATTGTGGTCAATATATTTATCCAAATTTATAGTATAAAATGTGCTGTGCTGTATTTCTAAGAATGTGTCTTGCGTTGTCTTCTGGTTGGGGAGCAGGTTGTGTCCCACTGGGGGGTCTCTGTAAATGAGTTGGCGGAGGGAGGGAGAGCAGAGGGTAGAACAGCACAGACGGATGGTGGGAGGGAATGATTTGATTCGGCTTCTTCTTCTAATGGAATGTCATCAGCAGGAGTCGTCCAATATAAGTGACGTTAATGAAGATTTGTACGTTAATTCAGCACCTGCTAGAACAGGTTTAAGATGTTCAAACCATAGATGTAGATATATAGATATAGAGTAGAGAGGGAGGCCATGCTACCCAATGGACGCCATCTTACTTGGGAATAACTACACAGAGCAGCTTTTCTCTACTTCATAATCCATCATATTTAAATCTCCATTTACTGACATTTAACTATATTCATGACTTACCGTGTGTTCATTTATTGAATCACACATATTTAGTATTTTAATGCACATAATTATAGTGTAATATTTATTAATTACATGAGGGGGAAGGAGTTTAATAACAAATTGTGTAACACAATATGAATATTTGTTATACATTATAAATATTATGTAATCACATGTTAAGTTTTTTTCTAGGTGATTGCTTAGATGTAGCCAATAAACAGATGCCTCTGAGGAAGACTGACAGTTGGCAGTCGAAACATGTCAGGAGATTTATTTTCCTGGGGAAAAAAAAATGATTTGAATAAATGAAATTTTAACATTATTTATTATATAATGAATAATTGTCAAGTCAATCTCAATTTTTGTGCTGTTCCTGACTTGAGGGAACTGCTCTTTATTGGATGTGGATTCCTGGACTTCACTCAATGAACCAGCCCTTCAATTACTTTTCCTTTTTCTTTTTATTTCGTAATTTTTGTGGGTCGGAACATCAGTTCAGGTGAAAAACCTCAAAAAGAAAATAAACAGTACAAAACCAATTAGACAACCATTTGTTGGTTGAAATCAAATTTAGCTTTTCACCCTTTTTAACTAAATTCTTTAACAAAATCAGATTGTTAGTAGTAAGTTAACTTAGTACTTTTATCTCTGCAGTTAACATGGCACTGGAAATAAACATGATAACCCATTAAATTAAACAAGCATCAAACTCAATAATAATCCTTGCATTTGCCAGTAAACAGTAAATAAATTGCTAAACTTTATAAATAAATTAAGAAGAAAAAAATGCATTCAACTTAATTTTTCAATCCAAACAATGTCAATCCGTTTCCTGTCCATTTTAAATGAATTGTCCACCTAACAGAAGTTTTTTATGCTTGTGGTTATGTAGGTGCTTACCAGCTGCCCATCCATTCATAATAAGAGTTTTTGCACAAAGTTTAGTCCCAGCTGAGGAAACAGAACTTTCTTCTCTGAGGCATGCATTGCCATTGCCTCCATGCTCCCACAGTGGCTGGTTTGTGCTTAAAAAGAATCAGGTGTGCACACTCACATGTGGGAGGGGCTTCCACAAGGCCCCTCCCCTGCTTAGCAGGAGGGTGAAAGGCAGCTCACAGGCAGTTTGACAGAACACCTCCCACTCGGTCTTCATGCAGGAACTGCTGGGAAGACCGCACGAATCGACAACTGCAACCTGCCCATTAAAGTCCTTTGTGATGCTCCCCGTTGTCTTCATCTTGTTCCTCGATTGGTAGAAGAACCACCAGCCGCCGGACATCTCTATGTAGAATTGTAGATTGGATGCTCGGTCCGCTTTGGACCACTGGTTTGCGGGCCATGGAAGGTCGGGTTGTCGGGACGCAGGAGCTTTGAACCACCTTCACATGTACATCTCGGACGATGCCTTTTTGATCAGGGTTGACTTTCTCCACCCGTCCAAGTTTGAATTGGCCCCTCATGGCATTCTGATCACAGATCCACACAATATCACCAACAGCAATGTTCCTGTGCAAGGTATGCCACTTGCTTCTCACAAACAGATTAGGGCCCGCCAGCTGACTCCATGACCTCCAGAACTTGTTGACTTGGCACTGCATCTCTCTTAATCTTTTGTAAGAATAATTTGTAAAATCAAAGGTTTGGATATCGCCTCCTGGGGAGGCACGACCCAAGAGTAGCATGTTAGGAGTCACGTATTGTACTACATCTTCACGGCTCTGCACCCTGGCATCAATTGGACGTTCATTGGCGAGGTTGGCGGCAAGCTGTAAGGCAGTTTGAAATTCACTGAAAGTGAGTCCATTCTCTTTGTCTAAGCTTTGGAGTGCCTTTTTGACAACACGGACAGCCGCTTCAGCTGCCCCATTGCGGTGCGGAGAATCTGCCGGCTGGATCTGCCACTCCCAGATGGTGCTATTTTTCGCAGCTGTCTCTTCGAGAGCAGCTTTTTCTTGGTTTAGAAACTGGTAAAGTTCATTTAGAATAGGCTTTGCACCGACGAAATTTGTCCCAGCATCAGACCAGATCTTTCTTGGGTGCCCTCTAATTGCGGTAAACCTCTGGTATGCCATCAGGAAACTCCCTGTTGACATATTGCTCACCAGGTCTGTGTGGATAGCTCTGCTGGCCATACAGCTGAAAACAACACCCCATACTTTCAGTGTAACTCGTTTCCTGACATCGTCTTTGACCAAGTAAGGTCCAAAGAGATCAACTGCAGTGAACTCGAAGGGAGCGGTGGGACTGGATCTTTCATGTGGTAAGTGACCCATTACTTGTTGACATCTTTTTACTTTATACTTTCTGCAAGATACACAGCCTTCAACAACTTTTTTGGCTACTCTCCGCCCTTGAACGATCCAGGCTGTCTTCCTCATCTGCAGTAGAGTTGCAGCTATACCCTCGTGACCTTTGCTATGAGCCTCCCGTGCCAGTAATGTTGAGATCCATGCATCCGGTGGTAAGAGTGGGACTGTGACACCATCTTCTTTAAAGGCTTGAATTCTTCCACCGCAGGTTAGCAACCCAGTTTCTGGCTCTCTGTAAACTACCAAGCGGTCAGTTGTGGTGGCAGGGAAGATCACCCCATGCTGTGTTGCAAGGAAAATGTCTCTTAACGCATCTTGCCTTTCTGTGGCAGTGATAACTCCATCCTCCGGGATGGCCTCCCACTTTGGTGTTTTTAGGATTTGGCTGGAGCCTGCAAACTTTTTGGCTGCTCTCCAGACCAAGGCAACAGTCTTTAGAAGACGTGACAGGACACTGAATCGTCTTTCATTCAGTAAGTTCTGCACCGCTACCCCAGCAGGTGGCCGGTGACTTTTCTTTGGTGGGATTGCCTTTGCTTGAGCTCTGGTCAGTACTGCCACAAATGACTTTTTCTGTATTTGATTAACACCTTCTCTGACAGCTACAGACACATCTTTTGCCGACATAATTGGCCACTCATTTTCAGGGAGACTCAGGAACTTTGGCCCTTTCTGCCACTCTGAATCCTCGGCCAACTCTTTTGGCTCTGCCCCTCGAGTGATGATGTCAGCTATGTTGGCTTGTCCAGGGATCCACCACCAGTCCTGTACTTTCGTGCTACTCTGGATCTCTCCGATCCTGTTTGCAAAGAATGTTTGAAAACCATAACTTTCGCGTTGAATAGCACAAAGGACTGTTTGGCTGTCCACAAAATGGTACCACTGTTTGACTTTGATCTGCGAGTGTTGTTCGAAGTACTTTTTCAGGCGGCTGGCGAAGACAGCACCACACAATTCTGCCTTGACAGTGTCTCCCTTCTGGTTGAGAGGCGTCAATTTTGCTTTTGACTCCACGAGTCTAACTGTGATGCTTCCATTGCAACCCCATCGAAGATATAAGACAGCACCATAGGAAGACTCACTGCCGTCTGAGAAGGTTACTGCAAACGGCTCAGTTATGGCCCCAAGTGGTGTCAGGGCTCTGGTGAACTTGATTTGTCCTAATTGGACATATTCTTCAAACAAATTGATAGCGCATCTGCGGAGCTCGTCTGACAGGGGGAGGTCCCAAGTGTCTTTGGCAAAGCAGTTCTTTGGCTTTGCCTCCTGAAAAGCCCTTCTGACCAAAATTGCTCCCTTTTGCTTTGCAGGTGTCATCAAGCCAATTGGATCATAAAGTCCAGCAACTTGGCTGAGCAGTTCCCGCCTGTTCAGTGGGTCTGGTGTCTGATCTCTTACTTCCTTCAGCAAAAGGTCTTGCCCAAGTCTCATTTTCTTCTTCCGCTTTGAGAAGTTGATTTTCACCATGACATGTAGCTTGTCTTCACCCACTGTGTAGCCCAGACCAAGTGCTTTATTATCCTCGTCCTTCAGCTGATTTGGCAGGACAACTATTTTTGGCAAAACTTTTCTACTTTCCCCTTTACTTTGGCTTGAGAAGACCCAGGGTTTTAGGGTGAACCCACCAGCTTTCAGAATCAGCTCCACATTTTGTGTGATGGTCTTGAGCTTCTCCAGATCATTGTGGGACGTCAAAATGTCATCCACATAGCTGTGTTCTTGTAATACTTTCCTCTCATCTAGCAGGTGGCTGAACTGAGGTAGGTTTGCAGTTTCTCTCATGGCGAGTTGGGCTATACAACCTGCTGGCTTAGCTCCGATGTTGACTCTGGTGATAGCAAACTCCTCCAACTCTTCATCCTTCGAGTCACGCCATAGGAATCTGTGCAAATGGACTTCTTTCTCCTCAAGCCATACAGAGTTGTACATTTTACTGATGTCTCCTAGGGCAGCGTAGGAGCCTTGGCGAAACTTTAGGAGGACTACTCTGATTAGGTTCAGGACATCTGGACCTTTTAGCAGATGATCATTAAGACTCTGACCTTGGTATTTCTGACTGCTATTCCAGACAAGTCTGACCGGAGTTGTAACAGAGTGTGGGTTGGGAGCGATGAGGTGGCTTATGTACCAAAGAGGTCCAGTCCAAGTAAGTAGCTCTTCTCTGGACAGTTTCTTTGCTGCACGACGGTCAACCATTTCATGTATTTGAACAGTATAAGCTGCCTTCCACAGTGGTTCTTTGGCAAGCTTTCTTTCTGTTCTGAGGAAGGTTGCCTCCACTCCTCTTCTATTGTTTGGCAGAGTGGATGGATCATCGAGCCATGGATAGCTTGCATGCCAATGGGGATTTTCACTGTGTTCATCAGCACTGATATAGGTCAAACCACTCTTTACGACCTCCAATTCCCGCTCTTCTGCTAGGGTCATGTCCTTACCACCAGGTTGGCAGTTTCCACACCGACAACCGCCACATTTTGGATTGCAGGCAGTGCCGATACTATCCCACTTCCACCAGTTAAGGAAGTCTTGAGCAGTGGTTGTAGCGTATGAGTGCTTGATAGTAGGTGAGGAGTGGGTAAGTTCTTTGTAGTTTACAGCTGCTGTCCTCATTGATCTTGCAAAGTGGGTTTGCGATGCATGAGCTGAAATGGTGGTTTGTTCAGAAAGCTCAGGATGGCTGCCAGCAACTGTTTTCCCAAGTGGGCCGTCCCATAGCACAAGGTCTCCCACCATGCTCACCCTCTGAGGAGCCAGTCTACCTTCCTTGTGACTAATTAGAAGGTCTACTTCTTTTGGTCTTTGTAATTCAAAGAGGGGGATATCTGGGAAAAACTTCTGGAGTTGCTTGGCTGTGACAGGATGGTGGATGTCTGCGATATCATCAAGTCCATAGCAGACTAGCTGGTGGGAGTTATAGGTCGATTTGTCATTACGGACACGGATCTTTAGGAGGTATCGCATTGTTTTTACTGTGACCTCCATACCTCCAACTCCATGGACAACAAGAGTAATGGCTTCGCTTCTCAACTTTAAGCGCTTTGCCGCTTTGTGTGTGATGTAGTTGGTGTCTGACGCAAGGTCAATTAGGGTTCCAACCTTTTGACCTGCATTTGCAGTGACCTCAAGCAGCATCATGATTACTGGCCATTCTGCTATACCGTATTCTTCCAGGAGATTTCGTCGACTGGAGATCTGTACATTTCTTGATGCAGTGTTAGAAAAGACGTGTCGACACTGTTGGGCAAGTTCAGGAGGAAGTTTTTGAACAAATTCTTCTTGAGCTTCTGTATAACTCTTCCGGTTGTTGCCTCCTCCCACTGTTCCATGTTTAGCCTTCTCCCGATTTGGACATAGATAGATGTGATGCCCAGAACTTCCCTTGCAGCTTGGATCTTTGCAGATGAACTCAGTCTTGGAACAGCCATCACAATCTGAATGAACTTCAAGGCATCTTTTGCATCCTCCAAGCTTTCTCACTGCATCCTTCTTTTCAGACAGCTTTAGCACGCGGAATTTTCTGCAGAAGTAGAGCTTTCTTCTATGCCCTCCTTCTCCACAGACCACACATCCCAATGATTGGCTGCTGGCTTGGTTTGAGGCCCTGGTTCGGGCTTGTCTTTGTTCGGGCCTAGACTTGGGTGGCTCGTCACTTAACTGATCCAGCTGTTCATAAATGACTTCCTGGCTCTTAAGGAAAGTGAGGAGATAGTCAAACCTTCGTGCTTGAGTTAGGGCATTGCCTTTTTCTGCTGCATGAAGAAGCCACTCCTTCTTTAGCACATCAGGGAGCTTACTTTCAATAGACCTGATGACAAGTGGATTTTTTATTGCACCAACTTCATCAAGGTCACTCAGGTCTGAGAGGGCTTTCTCAACTGTCTGTATGAGCTCAATTATTTTCTTTGGTTGATTAGATCTAATAACCGGGGTACTTTGGATTTCTTCCACAATCTCAATAGCAATACTTGTTTTGTTACCAAAACGGTTTTCCATGACACGAAATATGTCATCTGCGGTGTTGTGACTTGAGAGACGAAGATCTTTTATAACTCTCTCATCAATGCTGTCGATGAGCTGGAATTTCTTTATTTCTCTTGACCCCGATGGTTCACCTTGAGCTTGGAGTGACTCCCAGTCCCTCCTCCAGCGATAGAACTCACGTCTAACTCCAGTAAATTTGGGCAGGGATGCTGGTTTTAGTCTGATGATTGGGGTTGAGTAGTTGACCAAAGATGCATCCATCAATCTTGATGACTCTTTTCTGGCCTTTGCTCGAATGAAGTCTGCCTTCCTTGATGTGAGCTTGGGGAGGATAACCTCAAGTTCTCTGATTCGACCATGAAACTCCTTATGCTCTGCAGGGGGCGCCCAGCATTTCCACTTTATTTGTGACTTCTTTGCAGTCTCCACCATGCTCTTGAGATGCTCAACCATGAAATCAAAGGCTTCTTTGTCTTCACTGGGTTCAATGGTCATCACACGTTCTGCCTCGGTCTCTGCTGTCTGCACTGCCAGCGTCAGCTCATCTTCTCCATAGTTGGCCCACAATGTACTCTGAATTAAGTCTTTCAGCTCTTTTAGTTTCTTTTCACACTCAGTTGCAGTTTTCTCTAAGTCGGCTTTTTGCGCCTCATCTAGCGCTTCTTCGTTCCGCTCAGATTCATTTTCTGCCATGTACTGGGCTTCGACATCATCATTAGCTTCAATGACTTTGTTTGTCTCTAGTGTGAGTTTTGTGAAACTGTCTTTGAGCTCCTCCTCGGACATCAAAGTGTGCATTCTGGTCATATTATTTGCCAATCGGGAGAATTGACGTTTTGCAGATGTTCGGCTGGCTTTTAGTTGCTGCAAATTTATAGAGGCTGCCATTTTAGGTCTCACTGCTCTCAGGCCAGTACTTGAAGTTTTCTTCCCTCTGGACCTTGCAGATTCACCACAACTTATTCTGGTTCTTATCCAGTATTTACTGGTTTTTCACTGTCAAGTCAATCTCAATTTTTGTGCTGTTCCTGACTTGAGGGAACTGCTCTTTATTGGATGTGGATTCCTGGACTTCACTCAATGAACCAGCCCTTCAATTACTTTTCCTTTTTCTTTTTATTTCGTAATTTTTGTGGGTCGGAACATCAGTTCAGGTGAAAAACCTCAAAAAGAAAATAAACAGTACAAAACCAATTAGACAACCATTTGTTGGTTGAAATCAAATTTAGCTTTTCACCCTTTTTAACTAAATTCTTTAACAAAATCAGATTGTTAGTAGTAAGTTAACTTAGTACTTTTATCTCTGCAGTTAACATGGCACTGGAAATAAACATGATAACCCATTAAATTAAACAAGCATCAAACTCAATAATAATCCTTGCATTTGCCAGTAAACAGTAAATAAATTGCTAAACTTTATAAATAAATTAAGAAGAAAAAAATGCATTCAACTTAATTTTTCAATCCAAACAATGTCAATCCGTTTCCTGTCCATTTTAAATGAATTGTCCACCTAACAGAAGTTTTTTATGCTTGTGGTTATGTAGGTGCTTACCAGCTGCCCATCCATTCATAATAAGAGTTTTTGCACAAAGTTTAGTCCCAGCTGAGGAAACAGAACTTTCTTCTCTGAGGCATGCATTGCCATTGCCTCCATGCTCCCACAGTGGCTGGTTTGTGCTTAAAAAGAATCAGGTGTGCACACTCACATGTGGGAGGGGCTTCCACAAGGCCCCTCCCCTGCTTAGCAGGAGGGTGAAAGGCAGCTCACAGGCAGTTTGACAGAACAATAATATACTATGATATATTACAATGTGAATATACGGGTGCTGGTCATGTAATTAGAATATCATGATAAAGTTGATTTAATTCAGTAATTCCATTCAAAAAGTGAAACTTGTATAATATCTACATTTATTTCACACAGACTGACATATTTCAAGTGTTTTCAAGATACTGAATTTGGGATTTTCATTAGTTTTCAGTTATAATCATCAAAATTAAAATAAACATTTAAAACATTTACCTATATACATACATATATGTAAATGTCACTTTAAAAAAAGGCACTTTTTTCTCTACTGCGTATGATTGAGAGAGAGATTTTTTGTCATGTTGTTGATGATTTAATGTGTTTGTTGATGATTTAAATTGATTTTACTGATGATTTTAAATGTTCTTATTGATTTTAAACAATTGAATGTTTTATCATGCAAAGCACATTGAGTTGCCTTGTGTATGAAATGCGCTATACAAATAAATTTGCCTTGCCTTTAAAAAAATATTGCACTAAAATAATGTAAATCAAACCATTACACCTGTTATTTATTTGTAATGTAATGTCATGTGTTTGATCGTTTATATATGAAGAAGCTGGTTTCTATGCAATTAATGAAGATCTCTTTTGGAATGATTAATTGAACAATTTAAATCTTAAAAGGCCAATAGAACAATGCTAGTATGTTTATTTATTTATGACAAATTGTCCATATCTCAGCGACTATTATGTTTCTATGGCTTTGTTTTTCTCTTTCTTCACCTAAAAATGCTTTGAACCTTCTTTTAAAACAGTGCATTGGAATTTCTCTTTATTACAAGATAGACATTTCTATTAAAAACATATTTCGTTGATCTCCTATACGCACAACTGTTGTTTGCCTATTTCCCGTGACTCTTCTCTGCTCTCATAAATTCACACACATGCTGACTCAATTGATTCATCGGTGCTGCCGTCACTCGTACATAACCTAAAAGAGCCGTGAGAGAAGTGAAATACTCCCAGCGTGAATTCATGACAAGGCTGTTATACAGCAGGAAAAGAGCCATTAGTCTTAGCTAGCATAATGCAGCTTTCAACCAACAAAAGCACCTGTCGGGATGACTAAGATTTAGAACAAAGTCGTCCTTCACTTCACACCTCCTTTAATTCCTACACTTTTAGGAGGTTTCAGTCGTGAAGAATTTAGAATTTAAAGTCTTTGTTAATGCCTTTGTTAAATAAGCTAGTCTGGATGTGTCAGACAAAATGTACAGTTATGTAACACGTTCTAGTCCAGACATGGTCAACTGGTGGCCAAACGCATTCCATAAACACATTAAATGACAGAAGCACAAGATCAACAAAAATACACAGAAATTACATAAAAAAGATAGAAAGCAACAGCAAAAATACATGAAAATGACTAATATACCAAAATACACAGAATGGCTTAAAAACATACAAAACAACCAAAAAACATGACTCTAAAAACACACAAACCTTTCCTGCATTAAAGGTGCAGTCCGCAACTCTCTTGCCCTGCCTCCAAACTTTCCAAAGCCCCTCCCTCAGAGGAGCTAACAAGCTAACGTGAGCCAGACAGCAACATCACAGTAATCTAACATGCTCTGTTAAAAGAATATTACTGCAGCGCTTCTCTCTCTCTATGTGCACACACCTCAGCAGCAGCAACAACACAGTGTCACTTACAGCAGCCATACGGAGGCTGCTGCGCGCACACACACAAACAACACATGCACCACAGAGTTCTAGAGTAACAATTACAAATCAAACATAATGTAAATCAAGCAGCAGTAATTACATTTCAAGCAGAAAAGTCACCAATTCCATCTTCTACTCCTCCAGAACAAAAGAAAAGATTGCACTACAATTCTTATCGATGTCTAGAGCCATTTGGTGCACGGACTAAAAACAGGAAGTGTATCAGAGATGACGTAGAGCACACGGCATTGTGGGTGGTCAGGAGCACCGGCGATGACACAAAACAGGGCATTAAAAGCACCAAAAGTACGTCAACTTGTTGAATTCGTGTACGTGTTTTGTTCTTTGGACTTAAAACCAAAACATAAATACAGTGAAATCAAAAAGCAGATTTAAAATTCATATCCTAAATGCACACCTCCCATATTTATTGGTAATAAATCTTGGTACGGGTCCCTTGCGTACAGTAAACATCTTATGTATAAACTTAAAAGGAAGAATCACAATTGGAACGTCATTAACTTTCCACTTAAACATCTGGATAAAATAAAAGGTTTGTCAAAATGTAAATGTATTTTTTTTTAAAATAAAATAACACCAATTAATTCAATTAAAAATGAACCATTACATTTAATCTGATTGGTCGTCTGTGATCATGTGATGCATTTGATTGTTGTCTGCTGTTATCTATAATAATAATTTATTCAGTAATGGTTGGGTGTATAAATGTATTGAATTAATTTACCTAATTTAAAATGTATTTAAGTAAAAGTAAAATTACTGATTAAGAAATATACTAAAAAAGTAGAAGTACCCATAAAAGCAACTCAGTTACATTAACGTGAGTACTTGTGTTTTTTTTTTTTAGCTCTTAGTGTTTCATACTTTCTTAAAAAGTCGCTGCATGTTCTTGTTTTACTCAACTCGTCTATTGAATCTGTGCATTTCCTCTTTTCATATGGATATTGGATATTTTACTTTGAAAAAAGCTGCTCACATGAAAAAAAAAGAAAGGAAAAGTAAGCGTGGTTCCTGAGAAATAAGGTAACGGCCAATAAAACATGGTATGCTTTTAGCCTCTGACAGAGGCCATTATTTTCAAGTAGCAGCATTATGTTAACGCTGAGAGGGAAAAGGAGCTGTCAGCAACATGTCAACGTTCTGGACCCAGAGAGCGGAGTTCACTCATGCATTAAAAGCAGTAAAAAAAAAAGCCTTTGGTTATGAAACACATTGGATTTAATGTGTTGAGTTTACAGCAGTAAGAGCATAATGTGCTTTCAGTCCCAAAACAACGCGTCAGATGAACCAAACTCCAGATATGGACCATAGATTTAAAGCTGCTACTCACAATAATTATGACTGTATATATATATCAATTAATCAAAAATAATTTACTCTAAAAAAATGGAAAAAAGGTTGAAATTGCTGCGTGAAAGTTTGTTTTAATCTCCACTCCAAAAATATTCAAAATCACACACAAAATCACTGCAAAAATACACACAAATGTACAAAACAACAACAGAAAATACATGAAAATGCCTAATAACACATAGAAACAAAGCAAACAAATTGGCGGTTAATGTGATTTCTTGACATATTTTAGTTCTGGTTTATTCTCTGTGATTTACACCTTTTACGTCTTTTTTTTCTCCAGTAAATGATTTCATGTCCAGAAGCTTTGATTGAGGATGAAAAGTCACACTGTCCTACCTAAAGCTAAATTTAACTAATCTCATGTGTGGCTCTTTTTTTCCAGCTCCGCCCACTCCCATCGCACCACCGGAGCTCCTGGCCGTCGGTGCCACCTACCTGTGGATCAAACCCAACGCTAATAGCATCATCGGGGACGGACCCATCATCCTGAAGGAAGTGGAGTATCGAACCACCTCTGGGAACTGGGCGGAGACCCATGTGGTGGACGCTCCCACCTATAAACTGTGGCACTTGGACCCCGATGTGGAGTATGAGATCAAGGTCCTGCTGTCCAGACCTGGAGAGGGGGGCACGGGGCCAGCGGGGCCCTCACTGGTGACCCGGACCAAGTGTGCGGGTGAGTACGGCAGATGTTTTATCTGGACGTTTTCATTTACGGTCATATCGTATGTTAGAATAGAGTGAAATTACTCTCTCGTTCACATCTGGAGTGGACTGGCCATCTGGTATACCGTATCGTACTGGTGGGCACTACGGGCTGGTCTGATACGCTTTGGACAAGCAAGTGGAGGCAGAAAAAAGTGGGAAAAACGTAGCAAGAAAAGAGTGAAAAGTGACTAAAATGGACCAAAAGCAGTCGAGGAACCATGTGGTACAGTATGTAATGGCAAAGGGAAGATTTAATGAGGAAAAGGTGGCAAACGGTGAAAAAAGGCAAAAATGTGGAACAAAAAGAGGAAAAATATAGGGCTTATTTGGATGAAAAGTGGCCCAAAAACTGGATAAAAGTATCAAAAAAAACTTTCAAAAAATATGAAAAAAAGGATATTTATTGGCAAACGAGGTTAAAGTCTGAAAAAAGTGTCAGAACTTTTTGAAAAAGGGGCAAAAATGGGACAAAAGAAATGGGTTCCCACATGTTAATAATTAAAATCTAGGCATAAAGAGCCACATGTTGAGAATCACTGACTTAATAACAGTTTCTACATGGTGGCTGATTACTGTATGTAGTGGGCGGAATTTTTGTCCCATTTCACCCCTGGTTCACGTGTCAAACTCATGGCCCGGGGGCCAAATCCGGCCCTTAGGAGCATCCTATTCGGCCCGCAGGAGAAAGTAAAAATGACAGAAAAAATGAATAATTGTGTAAATGAAACTCAACAATATTTCAAAGGATCACAGTTTTCCTGGTGCTTATATCACATGATGGCTGTCCTTTTTAATGTTACAGTCTCACAAAATCAACTTTTCCTGAGATTGTTACATAATGTTTCCCTTAATTAAATACAAATTGGTCACAAATCTGGGAAATTTGAAGTGAAGATGCTGTTGGGACTGATACAGTATCTGTCACTTATTGCTTGGATATTGTCAGTTTCTCTCTTATTATTTATTGTGGAAGTATAAACTATGGTACAATAATGTTGAATTTTCTCATTTTCCCACATAAAATCTGTGGCCCTTTGGAGATGGAGAAAGTGAAAATGACAGAGAAAACATGACTCATATTTGATGTAAAAGCCCAACTCAGCAATAACTATAAACTCTTTGTACAAAACATCACTTAAATTCACTATAAAATTGTCTTGTTACATTAAAAATGTTTCTATTATATCCTAAATAACTCTTCACACCAGTATTGAGTGTGAAAATTCACTCACAGGTGGTGGTAAAACTGAATTTAAAACATATTTTAATATTTCCTAACTACTTATGTGTAAGCTATAGACCTGTTTTGCATTTCATTAAATTGTAATGGAAAGTTTCCTGATGAATTTCCATGGTAATTACAAATACAAAGTCAATTATCTTAACTCAATTCCAATTCAGTTACGATTACAATGGTGACAGATTCTTAAAACTACAAATACGATTATAATTATAATTTACCTCAACCCTACTATGTACTATAAGGACATTTAGTATAAGGATAAAGATTTATCGTAGAAAGTGTTTGTTTGGGTGCCGTACGGACAACCCCCGGTGCTATTGGTACGGTTACTGAAATACATAAACGTAGTGTCTTAGGTTTAGTCTTAGTCACATGACCTAAACTGGCTAAATAGGGGCGCTGCGTACAGATAGAATGTCGGTATATTGATACGACAATCGTACTGATAGCTACTGTCATTATAGTGTTTGTTAAAGTGGACAATATTTGACATGATAATAGGAATAAACACCCATGTGTTGTTGAAATGAGGACAAAGTCATCGTTAAGGGTTAAATCGTAGCAGTTGGAGCTGAAATAAAGTCTTTGTTGGTGTAAATGTGGAAAAGTTGGAGAGACGTCTCACAGCGTGACGGAGACGATCAAGACACGGAAAAGTAGAAAAACACGTTCTCTTGTTACGACGGTAAAAGGTAATGATAATTGGGGTGTTTAGAATGTCCCCCACAGATGAAGATGAAGGAGGGCTGGAGTGTGAGGTTGGAGGAGGTGAAGGAGGAAGGAGAAGATGGGGGAGGTTGGATGGGGGCAATCACGGCTGATAATGACCGTCCCAGCGGGGGCGGAAGGACACGACGAGTGGCCGTTCATTTGATTAAGTGACAGCTCATCACATCTCTACTGGGCTTATTTAGTGTGTGTGCGTGTGTGTGTGCGTGTGTGTGCGTGTGTGTGTGCGTGTGTGTGCGTGTGTGTGCACGTTAAGAAGAAACCCAACAGTACAAAAAAATGTTTCCTTATTAATTCTTCTTGTTCCCATCTTGTATTTTTACCTTATCTTTACTTTTCTTGGTGACTTTGCCACTTCTTCATTTTATTGTGTAATTGTTTTTTTTTTTTTTCATAAAGTAAATGTTATTGTTACAAAACCGGACAACGTTAGCTATTTTTTCATTAAAGCAGAAACGCAATGAGATAACTAGCGGGAAACAAAAATGTCATAAATTCCCGTTTCAAGGTTTACCCATTTCTACGTCACTTTACGCTTTTCTCCGTTTCATCGACTTCATCTTTTTAGATGACTTTACTGGACAATAAACTTCACATAATTGTAGCAAAGATGCTAAATAGGGTCAACTAGCGTTATCAGTTTTACATTTGATATGCTTCAGAGCATTTACGTAAAACGCTGAAAAACTCACGAGATAACGTTATGAGAACAACGTTAGCCACACTGCTAACCCTCAGCCACACGTTTACCACAGAAACCACCATTACAATGTGTTGCATGCTCCCTAAATGTTATTTGTGAAACCTTTAACTACGCCAACAGTCGTAGTCATGTGACTAGAGGTGTAATGGTCGTTTATAATAATACATCATCAGCTTTGCATCACAATAAACCGAACACATTAAAAACACACTTCAGATGAAGCGTGTATTTTCAATCACAGGATAACATGGTCACTACTCGATCCGTGACACATAGCGAGATATTTTCAATGGGATCATGGGTGGAATTGGACTTATTTGTCACACTTGTCACATATTAGGGTGGGAACCTCTGGATACCTCACGATACGATACGATACTATACAAAGCTCACAACAGCGATTATCTCACAATATGACGACACTGCGATTATCGATGTACAGTATTGGTCAGAAATCAATCTATGATAATCTATGACATAACAAGAAAACAAAAAGATTAAGTGAAATAATACAATTTTTATTTCATATCTCTGAAAGTGTCCTATGAACAGTGCAACATTTCTGTCAATAAGCGTAAACATACCAATGTAAATAAATATGTATAATAGTGCTTTATGTAAACAATAAATGGTGTCTTTCTTACCAGTGACATCATTATAGTGAAATACTCTTGTAAACAATATATTGGTTCCTTCAACAAACAGTGACAACATTTCTGTGAAGACGTACCTGCACATTTTAGTGAAAAAGCAGAAAAGGTTTTAAAAAAAAAAATTATTCAAAAAATCTAAATAAAGAATTCAAAAAATGAATAAATCAAAAAAAAAAATTAAAAAAAATCGATACCTAGCGGGAGCATATCAGTAATCAATCGTGCAGAAAAATATCGCGATATATTGCTGTATCGAGACATCGTCACACTCCTACTTTATGGTAGGGCTGCACAATTGATGATATTTTTGGTTGCCACAAATAAACTAACCTGATCATCGGCAATATTTACATTTAAAATACAGTCTGTGCAATAGTGTAATTATTCAGTTAGTCTTTGGTACATTTAAAAACATGTTTTTATTATTATAATTCAATTTTAAAGTTTAATTTTGCACTGTAAACTGAAGACATATTGTTTGCATTAAAAACACAGATTCTTCCCTAATATGATAAAAAAAAAATTGTGATTATAATCGTGATTACAATATTGATCAAAATAATTATGATTATCATTTTGACCATAATCCTGCAGCCCTACTTTATACACATTCAATCGCAAATGTGTGATATTGTCGTGAGACACACACGTGAGGCATTTCCATGTCATAGTGTGGCAATTTGAAAAATAATAATTTTTCAAAAGGTGATTTTGATCATTTTCAGTTTCAGAACTTGTTTTTTCATGATCACAAACAATAGGAGCCACATGTTATATGTCCTATTGTATCGTGAGTTGACTATTTTGTTACATCCCTAGTGTCCAGTGGTCAATATCTCATGGATTAGTCAGTGCGTAAGATGTCAGAATAATTGAAATATGTGTATTTGTTTTTAATCTTTATTGTAGTTTGTATTGTGTGCATGTGTTTGTAGACTTGTCTGACATTTTAGTGTGTTTTGTATAAATCTAATTCTAGAGATAATAAATGTCCACAAACTGTTGATTTTTCTCTTTCCCTTTCAGATAAATTCCTCTTTTTGTTTTTTTCTTAATAAAAAGCTGATAATAATGTTACCATTGGTTAATACGCAGCCCTCTGTAAAGTCCTAATTCACCTGCGGACATTTACTCCAGCGTTCCACCTCCCTCGCCCCCTGTTTTTATGTAGTATATTTTAGTGTGAAGGATGGTAATGTGAGCGTTGGCTAATGTGCTACTCTATAAAAATGGATTTTTAATTCACCTGCAGGATATATACTGATTTGGCTGACACGGCTGCTTTATCATTCTGCCGAGCACAGCGTTATATAGACATTTAAGGCAGAATATGCTTTTAACATCAAAACCCACATGTTTTGAGCACTTTTACGGATTAGCAGGAATATTGAGTAACTGCCTGCATTAATGTATGTGTTTGGTAAACAGGGATTTTCAGTTAAAAAGCAAAGATCAGGTCACAGTTTGATGCTGTTTTAGAGTCACTCTAGACATTTTATTACCCAAAAAAATGATAAAAATGATGTATCTGTGTGGCTAATGAGTATTTGATCTATTTTTCAGTCATAATTAGTTTAATTAAAGGGTCCACAGACAACCACAACAAGGAATGTAGAATTAAATCAGAAATTAAATGAAACAAACGTGTGTAAAACATTGTGCAAGACTTTTTCGTGTCCTTCATTTTCACTGACAGGGTCATAAAAATTATATTTTTTTTACTCGTTATGTTAATTTTCAAAATAATAATACTACCATATTGAAAGATAGGCACCAGCAGACCCCTGGGATCCTAAAATAAAGGAACAAGCGGGTCAGAAAATGGATAGACAATAATAATGCATCAGTTTTATATAGCGTTTTATCATAGACACTCAAAGTCGCTTTACAGAATTAAGGCATTATTCTTTCACTCCACACTTTGTGGTGGTAAGCTACTATTGTAGCCACAGCTGCCCTGGGGCAGACTGATGGAAGCGAGGCTGCCATAGTGCGCCATCGGCCCCTCCGACCACCACCAACACTCACACACACACTACATTCATACTAGGCAATGTAGGTGAAGTGCCTTGCCCAAGGGCACACTGACAGATACCACTGTGGCACCTGGAATTCTCAGTGGTCTCCATCTAACTACTAACCAGGCCCAGACCTGCTTAGCTTCTGAGATCTAACGGGATCGGGCAATGACAGGCTGGTATGGATGAATGTGTTACATTTTCATGCATTTTTACTTAATAATCCGAACATGGTCATTGACTGAAAATCAGACAAACAACCTGCAAAAAGATTAAAATGCTAAATTTCACGTTAAGATAAATATCATCCTGGACTATTTAGGGTGTGTTATTGCATTTAGCAGCAAAAAAACCCCCCAAAAAACTGTGACACAGGGACCAGTTTGGAAACAATAACGTACGACTCATACTAAGTATACGAGAAATACCAGGATGTATACCAGTGACGTGCCATCAGGGTAGGCAAGGTAGGCAGTGCCTACCCAAGGGTGAATTAATATTTTGATTATTTAATTCTAATTTTTTTCTTTTTCTTTTTTTTTTAATTATAAATTATTTATTTTTCCATTTCCAACAGCCTACAGTACCTATAAGTTTGAAAGTGTCTGCATTTTGTGCGTTTCATAGCCCAAATTACTAAACAGCGCTGTTTCCTGGAACAGCTGCACAGTCTCATTCTGTTGTAAGGCAGAGGGAGGCCACGCCCCCTCCCAAAGGCACGTCACTCTTCTACCTCCGTTCCCATTGCGAGATTTTACGTGTTTGCGCATGCGCAGTCAGGTCCCCAATGTGACCTCAATTTACGCGTAAAGGCAGCGTAGAGACCTGCCTTTGTACGTAACTGTGCTATGCTAAATGCTATACGTAAATTCACTGTACATTAGTGAATTGATATCACGTGACTGCTGCTGCTACGTTCTGTAGCTAGTGGGCGGGATAACACTACAGTCAGGATGACAGTGATAGAGATGATAGAGAAACTTTGTTTTGAGGAAAAACAACAGCTTTTAAAAGTTGGAGACCAACACCTGAGCTACCAGAGCTTCAGCTAAGGTAAGATCAGAACATGTTTCATACTTTTCACAGTGAATAGAACAAAAGGAAGGATTGACTTTGTGGATGCTCCTCACTGAGGATGTTCTAAGTTGTCATTTTCTCTGTGTTTCTGTGTTTCAAACACAAACAATGGAAGCGCTGTCGTGTCATGAGATATATGTTGTTGGGAGAGTATGGAGGCTATATTTAATAATTATTTATGTTTCTTTAATGGTGTTTAAGATTTTGTGAGACGGCTAAACACTTGTTCATGTGGATCTTATTGGGTTTTTTCTTTCTTATTATGAATTTTATATTTTCACAAGCGCATTGAGATGACTTTGTTGGAAATTGCTTTATACGAATAAAATTGATTTGAATTGAATTGAATGAACACTTAACAGAAACATATGAAATTGTCATTGGTGGTCTCGATTTGCAACGTGCCTACCCAACCCTAGTGGTCACAGCACGTCACTGATGTATACTATATGGGGACATTTTTAAGTATGCACTTTAGGCACACTAGTCATACTCAACCGTCCCATGATGCATTGAGTGGAATGTAAAATGGTCCTGGTCCCATCTTCAACCTAAAAATCAAAAATCATTATTTAGAAAAATAAAATCCATTAGTTTTTTTTAATCTATTTTGTGAATAGGGCTCTTGTTTTGAAGTTAACAGGAAGTATAGTCTGTAGCACATCGGAGGGTCTCCGAAAATCTCTGAAATGTCGGCATGAGTTTTATTTTGTTTTTGTTGTCATTTTCTTTGTGTAAGTAGTTGTTTTATCTTTTTTTGTAATAATTTTCTGTATTTTTGGATTTTTTTTTGTGTACTTTTTGCATTTTGCTGTCGATTTTTGTGGTTTTTGGAGTTATTTTGTGTGTTATGTCGGGGTATGCATTCTTTTCTAATTCTTGAAATACAATTTTTGGGGATTTGTTTTGGGGGTCGCACACAACTAGCCCAAGGGCCACATATGGGCCCCCGCGTCACCAGTTGCCTATGTCTGGTGTAAGGCCTATCTTTGTCAAAAAAATAAATAAAAAAGAATCAAACATCCACTTTTCAAAATGAAAGCATATCTTTTTTTTTATTTATTTTTTTTAATTTATTTATTTTTACCTTTTTTGTAAATAAGGCTTTTTGTCAGCAGCACAATCGTGGGCAATATCCAAATCTCCAAAATGTGTGAATGAAATGTGTCTACGTGAGTTTTATGGATCAAATGAGCACATGTTGATATTCTACTTGGTCACTTTCTCACTTAAATGTTTTCAGAACTTTCAAAGTAAAGGTGGAGAATCAACAGATATTTATCCTCAGTGTGAACAAGGTTTTTGTCCTTGTAGGTTCCAAATGCATCTTGGGAAACTTGGAAGTATACTTCAGTGGGAACGCTCATCATCCTAATCATACTATTATAGTATATAGTAGACAGTCTACACTATAGTATATAGTAGACAGTATATACTATAGTATATAGTAGACAGTATACACTATAGTATATAGTAGACAGTATATACTATAGTATATAGTAGACAGTATATACTATAGTATATAGTAGACAGTTTGTACTATAGTATATAGTAGACAGTATATACTATAGTATATAGTAGACAGTATATACTATAGTATATAGTAGACAGTTTGTACTATAGTATATAGTAGACAGTATATACTATAGTATATAGTAGACAGTATATACTATAGTATATAGCAGACAGTATATACTATAGTATATAGCAGACAGTATATACTATAGTATATAGCAGACAGTATATACTATAGTATATAGCAGACAGTATATACTATAGTATATAGCAGACAGAACAGTATATACTATAGTGTATAGCAGACAGTATATACTATAGTATAGAGCAGACAGTATATACTATAGTATAGAGCAGACAGAACAGTATATACTATAGTATATACTGTAGCAGACAGTATATACTATAGTATAGAGCAGACAGTATATACTATAGTATATAGCAGACAGAACAGTATATACTATAGTATATACTGTAGCAGACAGCTCCAAAGTTGAGCATAACTAATACTGTTAGCAAAGTTATGCTTTTCAATAAAAGTGTGTGTGTGACTAAACCTCGATTAGATCTGATCCTCAAAAGATCCTGTGCTACAATGCGTCAACATTTTTAATGTTTTCTTGGTCTGATCAAGGATTGGATGAGAACACACACACACACACACACACACGTACTTTCTCACCTTGGGTGTTACTCACCCTGCTTGCTCACAGCTTTTCAAAGTGTTGATTACAAACGCTACACTGCTGTGAGTGTAAAGCGTGTGTCACTGTTTATTCAGTGTCAAACACACTCGTACTTCCTCCGACGTGTGAACGCATTTCATCTTTTCTATGTTTACATTTGCTACTACTGTGTTGTTTTTTTTTTAATACATTATCGTATATACTGTATGTGTGTGTGTCTGTTAGCCTGTGCTAAAGTGTGTCATTCATGTTTCTGTGTGTGTCGCGTAGGCAAACTTCTCCTCCGAGCTTTTAAGTCTCACTCAGATTTTTCGGCTGTTCTCACTTCATTTCTCAGACGTACAAACTTCACACCCGTGTACTCCCTCTTCTGCTTCATGACAAGCATCTAACAAAACCCTTGAAATAGAAACAGAAAGTCTGTTACCAGGAAGACTTTGATGTATTAATGGGTGTTTAGTGGATTCCTGTTGTTTGAGTTACAGAAAGAGCTTTGACTATTGGAATTGTTGAAATATTTTGTGCAGGAATCCACTGTTAAGCAGCAAATTTAACCAAAATGTAGCATCAAAAACTGAAGAAGTGTTTCTACATTTAAGATCATTGTATATTATGAAGTTTGTTACTGTTTTTACGTAAACAAAAACTTTTTAAACCTATATCTTCTCACAATTTTTGCTCAAGTTTGTGTTTTGTAAACAATTCAATCTTTATATTCTTCATTCATATTATACATTATGTTAGCACTCAGTGATGAATATAATAAACACTATTTTGGTGTTTAAGCTCATGTATTGCTTTCATTGGTTTATTCATATATCATAATACATTTAAAGTGAAAAACTGTGCTTTTAATGTCAAATATTGTTGTGAGATTAATAATTACAGATACTGTACATTTATTTAATGGAGTCCCACTTTTAGTTTTTAGACGTTGGATTTAATAAACCTGGCCTCGGGTCTTCATCTCAATAACTGAGTGTAAAATAGCGTTCATGTTTCAGCACAGCAACACTTACTTAGTGTGAGAGCGTCATAAAGAGGGAGTATAATAGTATAATATGTCAGCTCACTTTACAGGTTTTTAACTAGATTTTTAATTGTCACGTTAAGCTCCTAAATACTTAATATGAGTGTGGGGGGAAACTGTGCAATTATGCAAATTGATGTGGCTCTATTAAACTGACAGGATTTCATATCCTGACACATGTCCTAACAGAACGCACAAAGGCACCACGCTGGAACGATGACAAGACAAGAAAATTCATAAAAGGAAGTGTAAGACACGCTGTGGGAGTGTGTCTGGCTCAGCAGGTGAAGGACACCAGGTCAGATTTAAGGGAAGCAACGGAGGGGATAGAAAAGCTTTTTGAACAACTTTAAATGAACAGCTGGAAAATGAACAGCTGTTTAGAAACAGCAAAGAAAAAAAAAAAGTTTAGCAAAGTCGACATGAAAATGCACAGTGACGATGGCTGGGTTTGAAATCTCATACTAACGTTCATTTCATCCATCGAACTCGAGCAAAACACATTTCATGCCCACATTTTGAAGATGTTTGGAGACCCTCCGTTGTGCTACTGACTAAACTTCCTGTTCACTTCAAAACAAGAGCCCTTTTTACAAAAAGGTTAAAAAGCTAATTGAAGACAAGAACAGATGCTTTTATTTTGAAAAGGGGATGTTTGATTTTTAGCTTGAAGCCATTTTATAGTATAGGACCATTTTACATTCCACTCCCTATGCATCATTGGGTGTTTTAGTATGACTAGTGTGCACACCATGCATACTTAAAATATGTCCCTATATAGTATACATCCTGGTATTTCTCAATCTTCCCATACTATCTAATGTGAAGGTATAACATACTTCTTTTGACGTCAAACTTAGTATGAGTAGTATGTGTTAGTATGACATGTTGAACACACCTTTACTCTCCTTTAAACATTGTGCTGACACGCTCTGGTGGCTGAAGTTAGCGAGTAATTACAGACTGTTGAAGGATTTCTATTCTCAGGGTTTGTTGTGTCTTTAACAGTCTGTGATTTACTTGATAACTTTAAAGGTCCAGTATGATGCTATTTTTATATATCTCCATTTGTTTTAAGAACCCCAAAAACACAGTATTTGAGGTTTTTTCTCTCAAACTCGCCTTTTTTCTAGAGTTTTAGCCTCTGAAAAGTCAGTTTATTGATGCTTCTAAAAACAGGCTGTTTTGGGGCCTTCATGCACATGCATGAGTGGGCGTGTCTGTAGACGCGGACTTCATACCACAGCTTTAAAACCATAGTGGGTTTTTTTTAGCTATCCACACACTCTTGTTATTGTTTTTAGCCAAAAAAAACTGCACATTACAGTGAAACACATGGATATTTAAGAGGCTATTGTGATTGTGAGTCAGACAAACACTGTTTCAATGTGTGTGTTTATCACATCAGCAGCAGTGGAGTTAGTCAGCTGAGTCAGCTGTTTAAACACTCATTGGAGCTGCTACGTCACTTTCTTCTCCTCCTCTGTTCTACTGATTACAGGAATAGTCCATTCAAGGTGATCGTCCACTATTTTGTCCGACCACTGAGTCGTATTGGGTCAGATCATGTAAAAGACGATATGAGACGATATAACGGGTACTTAAAATGGAACTGATTGTAACTGTTCCCTGAGTTTTAGCTCTGAGGTTTTTTGAGAGGGAGGAGCTTACGTTCGTATTGGGTAGGAGGAGCCAGGATTGTCAGGAGGAGGAGTTTCCATAATGTGACGTACATCACGTGGTGAGAAAAATCTAACTCACCCTTTTGGAGCTGATTTTTTACAGAATGTGGAATAACAAGGAATGTATATCACTGTAGCAAAACCATTATAAAGTTATTTTTTTCCTAATACTGCCCCTTTAAGAAATAATGTATTTTCTGAGACATAGATATTTTAATAAGTACATGAAAAACAGACTTTAATGATGAAAAGAAGGAGAGGAACGCTGAGGGAGGAGAACGTGGATAAATAATAGATGGATTAAACTCCCTTTATGCAAACCTATTAGTAGTACATTAGTATGACATAACATGGCCATTATGACACAACGTTGACTTGTTTGACTCTATGACTTTGTCCCTCGCCTGAAGAGAATCTGGAGACATTTACAAGTTCATCTGATAAAAGTTTAAAAACAATGTAGGCCCATTATTATTCAAATGAGTGTTTGATAATGTATAAAAAATGAAAAATGCACACACTGAAAACATTACGTTAGCTAGTTAGCATAGCCCCTGTCAATGTGTAGTGTTCTTTTAATTTACCAGCTCAACCTAGCAGGCAATAGGCTGGCTGACTTACTCAGAAGACAATGCTTATCATATAAACCAGGGTTTCTCAAATGGGGGTACGTGTACACCAAAATGACAACAAAAACACACACAAAAATCAAAACAAAAGATTGTTACCAGCAACACACAAAATGACAGAGACACACTAAATGACAGAAAAATACACAAGATTACTGCAAAATACACAAAAAAATAAAAAAGATACAGAGAAACAAACTAAATGACATAAAAAAAAACAACCAAAAACACACACAGAGACAGAATAATTTCAATAATACCAACAACGCACAAAAACTACAACAAATACACACAAAATATACTGAATAAGTAAAAGAACAGACAAACAACAACAAATAACAAAAAATGAAACCAAAAACACACAAAATGACACAGAAATGATCTTGATTCGACCATGAACTGAAAATACAAGCATCAGTCTTGCTTCCACACCAGGCGGGAGATGACCAAAATGATTAAAAACGAAACAAAAATATAAATACATATATTTAGGAGGCATTAAATACTGTTTCTTTCCACCTATTTACAAAATTATATTTTTTAAAATGTGTCACTCATTCATTCCATCATTATGCTCTATAGTTGTTTTTATTTCATAGAATTCTGAGCAAAATGTTGAAGTCAGAAATCAAAGAAAGGGGTACTTGAGCTGATGTAAACCAGTGTGGATGTTGATTTAGACTGTAGTTACAGGCAGAAACCTTCGTTTAAGACAGAGCAACAGAATGTAACAAAGGAACGTCACTTTTCTCCTGTGAGTGTATCTCTGAACATCTTCATTATAATAAATCAAGAAATAGTTCCCAGACTCCATATCAGGCTCAGACCAATGACCTTCGAACCAATGCCACCCATTATTCTGTTGGTGGATCAATCAATAAATAAAGTTTCTAAGCTTTTAATTGACCTCTGCACACTATGATCATAGACGCAAGTTGTTCTGATTGACGTTGATGTGGGAGTACATTGGTTCACGTTTATATCTCAGAGGTCAGCAGCAGCTGTTGGTTTGTTTCAATCCGATGGGAACGATTCATTCACACGCTTTAGAGTCGGAAAACACACAAGTCAAATCCAAAGGAAGCTTTGCACACTTTACATAATATATAGTGGATGGTCAAGAGGGGCTATGGAGAGATCTGTGTGTGTGTGTGTGTGTGTGTGTGTGTGTGTGTGTGTGTGTGTGTGTGTGTGTGTGTGTGTGTGTGTGCGTGTGTGCGTGTGTGCGTGTGTGTGTGTGTGCGTGTGTGCGTGTGTGCGTGTGTGCGTGTGTGCGTGTGTGCGTGTGTGCGTGTGTGCGTGTGTTCTGTGCACGTTTTGTAAAAAGAAAAAAAAAAAAAAAAAGCAGAAAGAGACCCATTACATGAAATAGGTTGAGCTCTAATTGGACACTCTTTGCTAATTGACATATTGGGACATATTTGCGTTGTTTCCAGGGCAACAAGCCTGGATCTCTATCTGTGAGCAAAGCACGAGTGGAAAAGAAGAAAAAAAAAAAAGGGACAGAGGAAAACAGAAAGAGAAGTTAACTAGAGCTCAGCTCTGATTGGTTAATGTATCATTTTACCACCGGAAAGAAACAAATCCACAAAAATTGCATTTTAAGAATTTGGAAAGAATATATAGCTTCACATAATAACAAAATAACTCCAAAAACACACAAATTGACAGCAAAATGCAAAAAGTACACAAAACACACACACAAAAAAAATCCCAAAATACACAAAATGACCACAAAGAAAGATACAACAGCCACTTAAACAAACAAAATTACTACAAAAACATAAAAACAACAACATAAAACTCACGGAAACAAATTCAAGGCCGACGACTCAGAGATTTTTGGAGACCCTCCATTGCGCTACTGACTAAACTTCCTGTTCACTTCAAAACAAGAGTCCTATTTACAAAAGTGAAATAAAAAAAATGGAACTAATAGAAAACGAGAAGAGATGCTTTTATTTTTCTAAATAATGATTTTTGATTTTTAGCTTGAAGCTGGTTCCAGGACCATTTTATATTTCACTCGCAATGCATCATGGAATGGTTGAGTATGACTAGTGTGCCCACCGTGCATACTAATACAGTATATATGTCTCCATATAGTATACATCTGGGTATTTCTTACAGACTCAATCTTTCCATCTTTCCATATGTTAGTATGAGTAGTACGTTAGCATGAGTAGTACGTTAGTAAAAGTAGTACGTTAGTGTGAGTAGTACGTTAGTAAGAGTAGTACGTTAGTAAGAGTAGTACGTTAGTAAGAGTAGAACGTTAGTGTGAGTAATACGTGAGTGTGAGTAGTACGTTAGTGTGAGTAATACGTTAGTAAGAGTAGTACGTTGGTAAGAGTATTACGTTAGTGTGAGTAGTACGTTAGTAAGAGTAGTACGTTAGTATGAGTAGTGCGTTGGTGACAGTAGTACGTTAGTAAGAGTAGTACGTTAGTAAGAGTAGTACGTTAGTAAGAGTAGTACGTTAGTGTGAGTAGTACGTTAGTGTGAGTAGTACGTTAGTAAGAGTAGTACATTAGTAAGAGTAGTACGTTAGTAAGAGTAGTACGTTAGTGTGAGTAGTACGTTAGTAAGAGTAGTACGTTAGTAAGAGTAGTACGTTAGTAAGAGTAGTACGTTAGTGTGAGTAGTACGTTGGTAAGAGTAGTACGTTGGTAAGAGTAGTACGTTGGTAAGAGTAGTACGTTGGTAAGAGTATTACGTTAGTAAGAGTAGTACGTTAGTAAGAGTAGTACGTTAGTGTGAGTAGTACGTTGGTAAGAGTAGTACGTTAGTAAGAGTAGTACGTTAGTGTGAGTAGTACGTTAGTGTGAGTAGTACGTTAGTAAGAGTAGTACGTTAGTGTGAGTAGTACGTTAGTGTGAGTAGTACGTTAGTAAGAGTAGTACGTTAGTAAGAGTAGTACGTTAGTAAGAGTAGTACGTTAGTGTGAGTAGTACGTTAGTAAGAGTAGTACGTTAGTAAGAGTAGTACGTTAGTGTGAGTAGTACGTTAGTGTGAGTAGTACGTTAGTAAGAGTAGTACGTTAGTGTGAGTAGTACGTTAGTGTGAGTAGTACGTTAGTAAGAGTAGTACGTTAGTAAGAGTAGTACGTTAGTAAGAGTAATACGTTAGTGTGAGTAGTACGTTAGTGTGAGTAGTACGTTAGTGTGAGTCATCGTCTGCACAAACTTCCTGGTGATTGGAGATGAGTCAACCTTGGCTTTAGTCTTGTCTGGTTGGGGAGCTGAAAGGGAGATACTGTAAGCAATGTGTTTTTGATACAATCTATGTCAATGTTCCAATTGCCTTGTGTCCTGGGTCTCTGCTATAATCCAATGAGTGGTTTAACTTCTCCAAGTTGTTATCAGTAACGATAGGCGATCTGATATTGTTCAACACATGAGTTTCCTATCCACTTTTCCTTAACCCCTGGAAGTGTTTAAGTGGTGGCCATGATAAGGTGCGTTCCAATTCTCTAAAAGCTAAGGAAAGGAGGCTCAATGCTTCTTTTATAACCTCCTTTATTCTAGGATACACTGATGCATCCTTTACAAAAGGAGACCAGATAATCCTGACCCACAATTCCTTGTGGTGACAACATTTAAAGGGACCCACTCAGCCGAGTGTTCACAGAAACTCACGATGACATAAAACAGACACTGTTTTTTCACCACAGCAAATGTTCGCTTCTGACTGATTATTATGTCACCTGGTGAAAGTGCGTCTGATTGTTAAAACAACATTATGGCTTTTCCCCTAACTCCTTTAGGAAGTCCCCTAACACCTTTCCTTAACCCTGTGAAGGAGTTAAAGAAAAGTGGATAGGAAAGGAGATAGGAGGGAATATTCATAGTTGTTACCTGAAGAAAAGCCTGAACACAAACATTCAGAGGTTCATCTGATACAAGATTAAAATATAAAGATGTTTAAAAACAACTTAGGTGAATTATTACTAAAATAGGTGTTTTAAAATCAGTACCAAAACAAAAAAATACACACACCAAAGTCTAGATCCAATGCAGAGTTGTGATTGGCTGCCGTTGCTGATCCAACACAGCTGAGTTTGTCAACTAGTCAGAGCATGAAGACACTTCATAGAAACCATGAGCACAAGGACACGTGGAATCTTCTGGACCAGGTTTGGACACCATCACGTCTCTGATTACATTCAGCTCCATAATGGTTGTTCGTCGCAACAATAATCAAGTGGTTTGGTGATTAGAAGTTTGTTATCTGCATGATTGGAGCCTAATGAGGACTGTTGTGATGTTGTTTGTTAGAAAGGGTTGAACAAAGCACAGGTTTTATATGTTTGAATCAGAGATGAGCAACTTTTATCACTGAAATAGGATTGTCTGAGTCATGGTTCACGTTTAAAAAAGAAAATAAATCCTGTCAGCATTTAGAATAGAACTGAGTGTTCATAGTAGGAACCAAGGGTTGGGTTTTGTTTGTTTTCTTGTCATTTTAGTATATATATATTGTTTTGTTATGTGTGTTTTTGCATTCATGTGTCTTAGTTGCTCTTTTGTGTGTTTTTGGAAGGGTTTTTGTTTTTTCATGTGTATTTTTCTACATATTTTTTCTTTTGTGTGTTTTTACAATCATGTTGTCCCACTGTTGCTGTTTTGGGTGTTTTTTCCTGTCATTTTTGTACATAATTTATAGGCTGTTGTGTAGTTCCAGGGCTTTCTGTGCGCATGCGTGCGCAGTAAGCTGAACGCTGGGAGTTCCATCACTGCTTGACCTGTGGTGTTCATGCTATAGTTTTATTTTAGCCCTAACCCTAACTCTATCCCTAACCCAGGGGTCTAGAACCATAGACACGTCGTAATATGTATTTTGTGTGTGCTTTTACAATCATTTTGTGTTTTCGTGGAGTCATTTTGTCTTTTTTTGCCAATTTGTGTTTTTGTTGTTTTTTTTTGGTTTTTTTCCCCTTAACATTTTCCCATCAGTTTTGGATATTATTTTTTTGTGTGTGTGTGTTTTTACAATAGTTTTGTGTCACAGTTGCTATTTAGTATTTTTGGAGTCATTTTGTGTTTTTTTTTTCTTTTTCTTTTGTATATTCTTCTGCCATATTTGTATGTATTTCTGTTTTATGGTAATGTTTGCTTTGTGTGTTTTTGTTGTTGTGTTTTTTTTTTTAATGTTTTCCTGTTATTTTTGTCGACAATTTCAGTTTTGTGTGTTTTTACAATCATTCTGTGTCGTAGTTGCTGTTTAGTTCATTTTGTTTTTGTTTTTTTTTGTGTATTTTCCTGTCATTTTATTATACAATTTTTGCTTTGTGTTTTTGCTATAATTTTGTGCCAATATACAATCTATACAATCAATATTTGATAAAGATTTCTCATCTCCAGAGACTTTAACTGATCCTGTACCCCAGTTTGAGAACACCTGACTGATACAAAATCCTCTCACTTAAACATTTGCTCTTAAAAAATGTTTGGATGAGAACGAAAACATCTATTCATACCGATTCATTTTCAATGTGCTTTTCACTATCTTTTTCTTCTTTAGAAATCCTTGCCTTTGTATTTCTTTTCTTTTTTTAACTGAATATATGAAGGTAAACATGTGACGAACACTTCCTCCTCCACTCTATTAAGCAAACACAGTATTGATCGTTGGATAAGTGTGAGGAATCACTATCACTCTCGCTTCTCATCTTTCCTTTATCTCTCATTAGGCCTTCCCTTCAGGCCTCAAATGTGATGAAAAAGGATGGATCGAAATCCTAAGTCCATCATCTTGGCTAAAGTGAAAAAAAAATAATAAAAAATCTGACTGCTTCTTTTTTGCAGTTGCCATTAAGCAGTGCGTGTACACAGTGCAGACAGATCTCTTTTGAAGCTGTATCTGGCTCAGCAGTGGTGTTGAGGTTTTGTCCGTGGGTCACGATGGGGAGTCCCACCGGGGGTGCATTAAGGTTGGTCGACAGAGCAAAAAAGACGGAGGAAAACCTTTACAGGGAGAGGAAAACTTCAATCTGTCCTTTTTTCCCCGCACAGCTGGAGACGAGAAATGAATCTCCAGCGAAACACAGTCGATACCTGCTGAAAATAAACTTTTTTTTTTTGTTTTTTTTAAGGTGATCATTATCCGTGCTCAAATATATCCCGAGCACAGCTTGAAATAGGTGATATGATAATTTTGGCTTCTTTTTACTGTATTTCATACTGTTAGGTTTGTATAAAGGGAGTTTAATCCATCTATTATTTATCCACCTTCTCCTCCCTCCTCGCTCTCATTCTTTTAATCATTACATTAGTTTTTTTCATTGTGAGTTTCTTGTTTTAATCAAAAAATGAACAAATCTTCTAAATTATTGAAAAAGATGTTTTTTATTTTTTTTACGAATGTGGCTTAAACTCTTAAACTCATCAGATCTATGCCTAACAAAGCTCATTATTTGTTGAAGTTAGCGATGAAATTACAAACTGTTGAAGACCCACAAAGCCTGATAATAAATACAATAAGTGCTTTTGGGTGGAAGTTTTTCAACAGTCAATGATTACTCGCTAACTTCAGCCACCAGAGCATGTCAGCACAATGTTTAAAAGGAGAGTAAAGACTGTTTGAAATAGCATAGTAATGTACTATACACTACAAACTCAATGAGTATACACTGTCTACTATATACTATTAGTATGATGAGCGTTCCCACTCAATCATACTTCCAAGTTTCCCAAGATGCATTTGGAACCTACGAGGACAGAAACCTGAATCACACTGAGGCTAAATATCTGTTGATTCTTCACCTTTACTTTGAAAGTTCTGAAAACATTTTAAGTGAGAAAGTGAAGTAGAATATCAACATGTGCTCATTTGATCCATAAAAGTCACGTAGACACATTTCATTCCCACTTTTCGCAGACCCACAGTTATACTCCTGAATAAACTTCCTGTTAACTGTAAAACAAAAGCTCTATTTACAAAAGAGTTAAAAAACTAAAGGATGACATGAACAGATGCTTTTATATTGAAATGGGAATGTTTGACTTTTAGCTTGAAGCCTGTGTCACGGTCTGAGTTTACCTCTGTACTGAGATTATAACCCTAACATAATCCAATAAACAAATAAAACACACAGTGTCCGTACACTTTAAAAACAAAAATAAACAAAGACAATTTTTTTTTGAGCAAGAATTCATTTTTACGATAGTGCGCAATTTCAGTACGATGTGAACTCAGTACATGACACCGGTTCCAGGATGATTTTACATAGGGTGGTTGAGTATGACTACTGTGCCCACTGTGCATACTAAAAAAATGCCCCCATATAGTATACATCCTGGTATTTCTCACGTACTCAATCTTTTCATACTATCTAATGTGAACACTACCTACATAATCATTTCAAACCTAGTATGAGTAGTACGTTAGTATGACAATTCCAACACAGTCCGTGTTTACAGTGGGGGTCAAAACAAACATTCCAGCAGCAATTATAACATTTTGCATCTTTATTTATTGATCTATGAAGTCTACATTATGTCTATACTGTATATATACTGTGAGGGAGGGAGGGAGGGAGGGAGGGAGGGAGGGAGAGAGAGGGAGAGAGAGGGAGAGAGAGAGAGAGAGAGAGAGAGAAGAGAGAGAGAGAGAGAGAGAGAGAGAGAGAGAGAGAGAGAGAGAGAGAGAGAGAGAGGAGAGAGAGAGAGAGAGAGAGAGAGAGAGAGAGAGAGCAGCTTTAAGTGATTATCCTAAGATTAAATGCACCTACATTCAACAATATGATAACATAATATTTCAGTTGTGGCAACATTAATGCTATAGACAGCTAAATCCATATTCCATAAATGACAGAATCAATCTAAAAGGCAGCTTCACCTCCTTGTCCCTGCGTTCTATTGTTTTTGTTTGTTTGCTTGTTTTGCTTTTCTTACTAAAATCACAGCTATTCTCGTACACGCTCAGAAATCATAGGAGACGTTAAGTGTGTGAAGTGAAGAAAGCGGAGCGCAGGACTGAGATGGAACACAATCACACACAATTACAAGAACCCTGTAAATCAGCCTCAATCAGCTGCTCCAGCTTCCACACAGAGCACCTCTTTACACACACTAGCACATACCTGTGTCGTCGTGTTATTACCACCGTCTGTGGGAACAATCAGCCTTTTCTCCTTTGAAGTCTTCAAAGTCACAATTATTAGGACCAAACGTTGATTTGGTTGAAAGAATGATGCCCGTGTGTGTTTCTACTGCTCAGAGGAGAAGTGAGTGCTCTTAGTTGGGATGAAGTCTCCAACTTGATGTTGCGTTAGCATGAAAAACCCTGCTGTGTGCACATTTACTATCCCCTATTATAATCCAATCATTGCTAATGAGATCCTCCACTGTTTTTTTTTTTTTTAGAAATATGGCCTTAGATCTTTAACAAATGCATTATTTGACACTGTATTTGTTTTATAAATGTTTAAAAATGGGACAACTTTACAGTTTTAAAGCCTGTGTTCCTTAAATCTTGAAATCACATGATTGATGATGTCACACGGCCCTGCTGCCTGTAAACATCCCATTGTTTTCTATAGGAGAGAAAAATTCAGTCTGATTTATAGATCATTTAGTAGCTTTTGGTTAAAATACCAACTTGTGACGCTTTTGGTTGCTCTAAATAATCAGAAAAAGGTAAAGATACCGATATACACCGCTTTTGTTTCCTGAAAGAGAATACAAACTGTTATGACCAGAGAAAAATCTGTGACCTTAGGGGGCGACAGTTCCAACTCTGTGGTTTGGTAGTAGACAATGAAGCAGAGAAGAAGAGCTCTCCTAAGTGACTCACTAAATGAGTATGTAGTGTGTTCACATTAGATGGTTTGAAAAGATTGAGTAGGTGAGAAATACCAGGATGTATGGAGACATTTTTAAGTATGCACAGTGGGCACAGTAGTCATACTCAACATTCCCATGATGCTTTGCAAGCAGAATGTAAAATGGTCCTGGAAAAATATTTTCAAAATAAAAGTATTACTTCTTGTTTTTCATTATGTTTTTGTAAATAGAGCTCTTGTTTTGAAGTTAGTCAGAAACTTCATCTGTAGCACAATGGAGGGTCTCCGACAATCTCTGAAATATTGGCAAGAAAAGTGTTTTTATTTGCTGTCGACGTATTCATTTTTGTTGTTTTGTTGTGAATTAGTGTGTTTTTGGAGTAATTTTGTGTATACTGTATATGTGTGTTTTGGAAGACCTTTTGTGTATTTTCTATTTTAATTTTATTTCTGTGAGTTTTATGGATCAAGTGAGCACATGTTGATATTCTACTTGGTAACTTTCTCATTTCAAATGTTTTCAGAACTTTCAAAGTAAAGGTAAAGAATCAACAGAGATATTTAGCCTCAGTGTGAACAAGGTTTTTGTTATATTATGAGACATGGGTTGTGTATTGGCTTGGTTGTCATTACCAATAGATATCAGTGACCTCTCAGTTCTTGGTAGATCAGGATGATGAGAGATGGAGAAAAATCAACTGTTAAGTGGGTTTAAAGGGCATGGATGAGGACAAAAGCATGTGTGCACCAAAATGATTGCAGAGCAGAAGAAACAAACAACAGAGAAAGGACATTAAATGGGGCTATCTCCGTCTTCTTATGTTGTGTTTGTGGAATTAAAAGTTTTCCAATGGACTCATTGTTGTGCCAACCTGGATCTCAATCTATTTCTCTATCTCTATCTCTCTCTTCTCTTCCCTCTTTGAGTTCTGTGAATGATAAATGAGGCCCGTCCTATTCACTCTGCAACAGGGCAACAGACGAGGACCTGACATTTCAGTGGGGATGAAAGCCATGCTGATGAGTGCTTTGTTCACTCGTTTATTGAAAGCTTGCTCACTGCCTCGCAAAGGCATTTAGCATCAAATACACACTGTGTGTATGTCGAGTTTAGCACTAGCATGATTCACAAAATACTTCAAAGTAGCTCTCTGCAGGTCTACTGGTTTCAGACCACAAAGGTACAAATATGAACATTTTAGGACATGCTCATCAGATGAAACGGCCTCAGGTTTCAAAATAAAAGTCATCGAACTAAATGGTGTCAATTAAAACTGGCTGTAAAACTTGACATGACACTGTGTTTTGAAGAAACCAGAAATACACATGGCGTCAACAATATTTGCTGCCCTCGGATATGAGCGTAATTGCTATTTTCTATTTATTTTTAAAGGTTAAGTGTGGTTGGATAATTAGGATTTATTTTTCTTGTTTGGCTGGTGTAACATATTTACAGTGAATCCCCAAAACAGTAAACCATAAACTGAGCAAACACAAAAGAAAAGGGCATTTGGATCGTGAACACATCGACTTCACCCTCAGTCTGCTTTATCAGTTCTGCTGACTCATGGTTCCTCCCTCCAACTGAGGCTGGGCCTCCATTTATAGTCAGTCTATACCTGTAACTCCTCCCACAGGCAAACCAAACCCAATCTAAAATCAGTTCTCATACACAACATACAAAATGTGAATTATCCATCATACATTAATGTTAATTCATTCACCTCCAATGTTTAAAAAATTCATAACAAACAAAAATTACACAAACACCCCTGTACAGATGGTTTGTCCCAACACCAGCCCACCAGTCACCCCTATTTACATGACTTGGTTTGGTCCATCTGGTTTCCTGTAAACCTGGAGGTGTTGCTGTCCAAACGGTGGTGAGCTAGCTGCTAACGAACAAACACTAATGCTAGTAGGTCTTTCCCTGCACAGTGGAAGTTGTTTGACAGCTCACATAGTTATTGAAGAGGGTGAACCAGCATTATGAAACCAGAACCATAATAACATGATGGCAGCTGTCACCATTAGCTGATTGTGCTCACTACCTATAGTGTGAGCGTCACAGTAAGAAATATCAACATTTCATTAAACAATGTATTTATTAATCCAACAATACTTTGATATATCTTAACTTTTGAAAAATTAAAGGAAAGAACGGCTTTTCAACTTCGTCATGTGTACTTTCTGTACCTTCAAAATAAAACGCCATGTCCAGGCTGCTTCAACTGACGGAGGTTTTGCTGAGTCATGAGTTTGTTTTGTAAAATGACAGTGGTTTATCTGAGATCTGAGTATAGACGCATGGCTGATCCTACCATGACTGTGGCACGGTTCTCGTACAAAATCCCGAAACGCCGGAAGGCTAGACGCTGTGGTTTCTGGGTTCATGAGATCGTCATGAAGCGCTCAGAGCTCAGTGGTTTTCTCCAGTGACACAGCATTTACACAGCACTTGTCAAAGTTACTCGAAAAGTTAAACATGTTCAACTTTGAGCAACTTCCAGCGAGTCACCCACAAATTCCGCTGGATTCGGAACTGCTGCGTTACAGCAACAGAGCTGATACGTTTCCATTCTCGTCAATTGTCTATTTTTAGGCAAGGCTACACCCTGGACAGGGCGACAGTGGATTGTTTTTCACATATAAATATTGCACTTATCCATGTTTTAATCACAATATCCATCCATCTTCGACCACCTATCCGTAGTCGGGTTGCGGGGGCAGCATCCTTAGCAGAGATGCCCAAACTTCCCTCTCCCCGATGATCACAGTAATCTCCACAAAAGAGGAAAATATTCAGGGCACGACTGAGTCGATTTTCTTCTGCTCCAAGGACACAATGAACTGTTTGTATGGCTTTGTGCTTCTCTTTGTATTCACTACAACTCCATATAACACGCAAATACGCGTGAATTAGCGAGATCTCCTGAGTCCTCGCCGCAACAGATGCGCATCACAGACAGAAGCGGTGTGGATTGATGGACAGCGAGTTACGCCACAGCACTTACTCAGCAGAGACGTGACGGAGCAGTTAAATCCGGTGTTAGATCGCGCAATTCCAGCAACTCAATCGTACGTTGCATCATTTACCTTGACTTTGAATGTAATCTAGTTGCCAGAGTCGTTGAATGTCGCTTTTGATGTGAACGCAACCTTTACGTGACGGAAAATTTCACATATTACTGAAGTTGGAAAAACCTGCTTCAAACATCAATAAATGTTTTTTTTTTATTATTATTATTATTAATTTTACAAAAACAACCTACCTGAATTCAATAAGAAACTATTTTCGGTTGTATTGTCATTGAATTAGAGAAGGTCTGTCGATGGTGCCCTATTAAAGCTGCAGGACGAGAGAATAAACAGAGACACTTAACACTGGCACAAATGAGCCGAGACAAAGACGAGCACAAAGACTAATAGCTTTGCACTGCTGTGGCCTTTTCACCCTGTGACACATGCACACACAGTGTACGCAGGTGTGCATGTTGCATTGAAAAACACCCACAAAGACTCAGTGGGGGCATGGGGGAAGACGCTAGCTCGATGCAGGGCCACGGTTGTGACATTTGGAAAGAGACATCGCAGCATAAAGCCAAACAAGTTCTCTTCTTCTTGACTTTCCTCTCTTCGATCTGCACAGAGACGGAAAGAAACTAGCATTAAAGCAGAAATGACACGCTACTCCTAAACTCTGAATGTTTTGTTCACCTTTATCTATTTCTTTTTGGCGCGCGACGAGCTTAACATCTGTGGAAGAAGAACGGAGCAGCTGCTTAACGAGTGATGCTTCAAAACGTGCCTTTAGGTGGTAGTTTAAAGTAAAATGTGAGAGCTGTATTTTATGCTTGGAGTGTAGTTCTAATTCTAGTGTGTATTTCATGTGCTTTTTAAGCCATTATTACTTTGACATTATGATAGAGCGTTAGATGTGAACACTACTATGAATATTTTAAAAGACTCCAATTAACTTGATATATATTTCAAAGGGTTGTCGCAGATTTTTCGTGATTGTGGAAAAAACTGCATCCACGTTCTGAAATAGACCTTTTTGTTTTTCTATCTATTTAAAATGAAGCCCCAACATAAACAGGGAAATGCTTTACATGCACATTTTGGGATGATATCACACATTCATACACTGTTTTTCACAGGAAAACGAGTGATGAATGTGTGGAAAGTGTGACAGACGCTACGTGTTACGGCGATACTAGTGTATAAAGTGTGTTTTCATTCAATGTGTTTGTTCAGATTATTATGAATGCATTCAAATCTCAAAAAAAGCTCTGGTTCAAAGACCGGTTTAGCTGGTGTATCAGATGAACTGGTGATTGGTTTACCTGGTGACATCTGTCATTGTTTTGCTACAACTTGTGTCTCCTATGTGCTTGGAAAGACTTCGGGTACACTGTTACCTCCGAGGTAAGCTAATGCTATGCTAGTGCTAATGCTAATGCAGTGGTAGATTAATGTTGATGCTAGATTAATGCTAATTTTATTATTAGGCTGATGCTAAGGCTTATTTAACATTAAGGCTAGGCTATTGCTAGTTTAATCCTAGGCTAATTGTAATGTTAATGCTATTGTTTAGCTAATGCTTAGTTAATGCTAATGTTATTGTGAGGTTAATGCGAGGCTAATGTTAGTTTAATGTTAATGCTGAAGTTAATGGCATTGCTAGGCTAATGCTAAATGCTTGGTTAATGTTCTCCTGTGTGCTTGCGTGGTATTTCTCTGGGTATGCCGTTACCTCCTAAATAAGCTAATGTTATGCCAGTGCTAATGCTAATCCAGTGTAGGTGAATGGTAATACTAGGTTAATGCCAGGCAAATGGCAGTTGTATGCTAGGTTAATGTTATTGCTAATGTTAATGCTAATACTTAGTTAATGTAATGCTAGATTTATACTAATGCTAGGTTAATGTTAATGGTAATGCCAGGTTAATGGTAATTTTAATGCTTAGCTAATGCTTATGTTAATGCTAATACTAGTGCTTAAGTTATTGCTTGGCTTATGCAAGGTTAATGATAACGTTAATGTTATTGCTAGGCAGTGATGTGCAGTCAAGGTAGGCAAGGGAGGCAGTGCCTACCCAAGGGTGAATTGATATTTTGATTTTTTATTTTAATTATAATATGATTATATATTTTTTTTTCAATTTCCGATAGCCTACAGTACCTATAAGTTTGAAAGTGTCAGCACTTTGTGTGTTTCATAGCCCAAATGACTAAACATCACTATTTCTTGGTACGGCAGAGATGCTGCACAGTCTCACTCCGCTGTAAGGCAGAAGGAGGAGCCAGGAGGAGGCCACACCCTTTCTCAAAGGCACATTGCTGCTCTGCCTCTGTTCCCGTAGAGTGTGTTTATTTGTGTTTGCTTATGCGGAGTCAGTTCCTCAATATGAAAACCATTTACGTAAAAAGGCAGACAGCTACCTTGCCTTTAGACGTAACCATGCTATGCTAAATGCTATACATATGTTCACAGAGCATTAGTGAAATCATACAGCATGGCCGCTGCTACGTTCTCTAGCTAGTGGGCGGGATAACACTACAGTCAGGATGACAGCGCTAGAGACGATAAAAAAAACTTTATTTTAAGGAAAAACAACAGCTTTTAAAAAGATGGAGACCAACATCTGAGCTACCAGACCTTCAGCAAAGGTAAGGTCAGAACATTGTTGGTACTTTCTACAGTGAATGGAACAAAAGGAAGGATTGACTTTGTGGATGCTCCTCACTGAGGCTGTTATGAGTAGTTGTTGTTGTCATTTTCTCTGTGTTTCTAACACAATCAACGGATGTGCTGCCGTGTCATGAGATATATGTTGTTGGGAGAGTATGGAGGCTAAATTAAATCATTGTTTATGTTTCTTTAATGGTGTTTTACGACCTTGATTTTGTCAGATTAACACTTGCCAGCAGAAATATATGAAATTGTCATTGGTATCGACGTTGGTGGTCTCGATTTGCAACACCCTGCCTACCCAACCAAAGTGCTCAAGGCACGTCACTGTTGCTAGGCTAATGCTAATGCTTAGTTATGAGATTTTGAAATGGAAAATCAGAGACCCTACTTGTTCCAAAAACATAGACATTGTCTGTTCAACAAACTTTATTGCTTCATAAACCCCAAACCGATATTGTTCATTTATTGTTCTTTAACTGCTCAACCGTTGAATTTTGTGCTTAGACAGTTTAGACTGTTTCTAATTGTCCTTTTATTTTAAAGTAATGTTGGGGGACAGAACAAGGCAAAGTCAAACAAGTGATACATTTATTGTTGTAGTGTTTGGTTCAGTATGTTGATGTTTCTCTGCTAAAAGTAGACGATATAAACACCGGCTATGGCTCGCGTCCCATTAGCAGAAACTGGAACCAGAGACATAGAAATGGAGAGCAAACCCTGACAGGTGATTTGCTTTTCTTTGGCTGGTGAAACACTGCCATGTGTTTCTTTAACAATGATTTTAGCCACTCTCCTTAACCCAGCCTGGGAAATATCCAGAGCTGTGACACAATATTCTTTATCCTAATAAAAACGGGACTGAGAGATCTAGTTTGTAAATGTAGAGGGGCTGTGATCATTGTGAGACGTTCCTTATTTCTAACATGCTCTTCAATGATAACTTAAATAGGACTTTTTTTAGTCCTTCTTTACTTGTCTTTTGTTTGCCATCATTTCTGACCCAAGAACACGTTGTTCAGCAGTAAATTCTGCTCTTTTTCTTCACATTTGGTCTTCATTCTTACTGTGATTTCTTGTGTTTCTTCTCCAGACGAGGAAGGCAGTGATTGGCTTGACACCTTTTTATGTTAGTGCTAATGCTAATGTAAGGCAAATGCTAAGTTTATACTAGGTTAATGTTAAGCTAATGCTTAGTTAATGCTAATTCAGTGCTAGGCTAATGCCAGGTAAATGTTAATCTAAAGGTAATGTTAAGGTTATGCTAGCATAATGCTAGGTCAATGCTATATTAATGCTAAGGCTAATTCTAAATTACTCCTAATTATAGGGTAATGCTAGTGCTAGGTTAATGCTAGATTAATTCTAATGCCAATTAAAAGTTATTGCTAATTCTAGGTTAATGCTATGCTAATGTTAATGTTTAGAAAATGTTAATGCTAATGCTAGGAAAATTCTAATGTGGATGCTAATGCTTAGTTGATGCTAATGCTTATCTGATGTTAGGTTCATGCTAATGATAATGTTAGGTTAATGATAGCTTAATGTTAATGTTAGACCCATGCTGATGTTAATGTTAATGCCTAGCTAATGCTAATGTTGGGCTAATGTTTAGCTAATTCTAATGCTAATTCTAGGTTAATGCCAATGCTACGGCTGGCTACTGATTGGTGGATGTTGTTTTCCAGCTGGTAAATAGTGGTGTTTCATTTATTCATCCTCACTTGTATTTTCTTCAGTAAATTAAATTATTTTAGTTCTGAAATGTTATTAATATTAGAAATAAAGTGACAAATCTTTGCCATTGGTTACCTATTTGAAAATAAATAAATAAGTAAATAAATAAATAAATAAGTGGTTCCAACACTGGATTAAAAAGTAGTTTTTAAAGACAAACCAATGCAGAAACACATTCTTGAAGAGGCGTACTATTATCAGATATATCAAACTGTGAGAGCACTTCAGGTGATTTAATCTGATTGTTAGTGAAACATTAATGTCATTCAGCCAATTATAACCAGCAACTCTGTTCTTCTTTTTACTCTGCGCCCTTAAGCTTCATTGAATCTTTCACATGTTTCATGTTTCCTCAGCGTGGAGACGTTTCAGCGGGTTTTTTTTTTTCTAATCTCCAGATGAATACAATCACCCCACCCCCTCCTCCGCAGTCGCCCGTTCTTATCCGTCTCCTCTCGCAGGGCCACAGCCTGTGTCTCTGCCTGTCATTCTGGGCCAATTAGTGGCTGGCTCCAGGTATTTAACCCCTTAACCCCCCCATCCCCCTTAACCCTCCCTTAACCCCCCCCCTAACCCTGGGCCAGGCCATCAATGGCTCATTATGTTACTGCTTTAAATCTTTCTCTTGTCCGCCATCCATCCATCCATCCATCCAACCATCCATCCATCCATCCATTTATCCATCCATCCATTTATCCATCATTTCATCATTCATCTATTATCTATCCATCCATTTTTCCAATCGTCATCTATTCATCCTAACATCCATCTATCCATCCATCCATTTATCCATCATTCATCCATTATCTATCCATCCATTTATCCAATCATCATCCATTCATCCTATCATACATCAATTGTCCATCCATCCATCCATCCATCCATCCATCATCTATCCATCCATGTATCCATCATTTCATAATTCATCCATCAACCATCTATTATCCATTTATCCATCCATCATCATCCAGCTATCCATTCATTCATTTATCCATCATCCATCCACTCATCCATCCATCATCAATCTATCATCCATTTATCCAATTATTTATCATCCATCCATTTTTGCATCCAATCTTCCATTCATCTATCCATCCATGCATACATGCATGCATCCATCCATCCATTCATCCATCTATCATCCATGCATCCATGCATCCATCCATCCATTCATCCATCTATCCATCCATGCATACATGCATGCATCCATCCATCCATTCATCCATCTATCATCCATGCATCCATCCATCCATCCATTCATCCATCTATCATCCATGCATCCATCCATCCATCCATTCATCCAGCCGACAAAAAAATTCTGAGGGGTTTGTTTTAAATAATGAACAATTAATAGTTTTGCTCCTAAAAAATAAAGTTTGGGAAACAATGCTACTATAACAGTAAATATGTTCATAAATACAGTATTTAGTGTTTGCTGGTGCAGGATTGCACTAAAACATATTTAATTCACTGCATATACACACTTGTTTTTGTAATTTTGTAACATTTCTTTATTTTTTGTAATGTTTTAACGATTAAATTAGCTTTAACAGTGACAGCGCGAGCTGTAGAAGACTTGAACCATTAGGGCAGATGTTATGAGTTCTAGTTTAATTCTCAGCCGTTGGTTTCATGCAGCGAGACATAATTAAAATCTGCTACTAGAAGGTTTAATCCAATTTGTGGAAGACAGAGAGCTACAGGGTGTTGGCTCGTCTGCTGCTGGCCGTGCGCTCTGCTTCCTTCTTTTCCATTTGTCTTTTTGTCTGCATACAGTGTTGGTTTTTAATCTTTCATAAGGAGCCCTTTGGAACTACTTTGAGTTTTTAGTTCTTAGGAGATTTTGTTGGCCTTTAACACTGGTAGTTATTTAGAACGCTGTAAATTCTGTGTGGAGGAGGTGAATATACATAACATAGTTGATGTTCTACTGTTTTGGTGCATATGCATGCATATTCACACTTTAAATTCAACATTGGCAAAGAAATATAACTGATTCTTCCATAGCTTTTTTTTTTTTTAATGTTTCTTGTTTGTTTTTCAAGCTTTATTCAATTAAAAAAAGTAAATAAATGAGCCTGATAAAGAAAAAGTAGAAGCTGAAGATTTCTGAAAGTCTGAACAGTGAAAAAACTAATTTACAATGAAATGCACACACAGAAAAACTACACAAACACACAAAATGACAACAAAAATACACAAAAAAACACTACAAAAACACATTAGTTTGACAGCAACATGTACAAAATGACTCCAAGAACATAGAAAACTGCAACAAAATACACACAAATTGCGACAAAACCATACAAAAGATTGCAAAAAACACCATAAGTGGCTCTATAAACACATAGGACTCCAAAAAACACGCTTCAAAAATGCACAACATGACAACAAAAACACACAAATTGACTACATAATGCACAAAAAGCAGCAAAAAACATGAAACGGCTCCAAAAACAGGCAAACATTACAACAGAAACAAAAAAATGCTCCAAAAACATATAAAACTGCAACAAAAACACAAAACAATGAAAAATACACAATAATTGAAACAAAACTCACAAAAGATTCCAAAAACACACCTAATGTCTCCAAAAACACACAAAATGACAACAAAAACCAACAAATATAATAAATATCGAGAAGTGTAGATGGAAACAGAGCTGAGAGGTAAAAGTTCACATTAAATGAGATGGAAACTAAAATACAGTTATAAATGTATTCACATGATTGTTGAAAGTAAAGACATAAAGGAGTCTTGGCTAAAAACAAAGGGATTTTAGAGCCAATATAGAAAGGAAAAGAAAGTGCTGGGTGATAAAAAGATTGATTTCCATCCCTTGTCCTCCTTCCCTCTGCTGCTCTCTCTGAAATTGGCTCCCTAAAGTCTCTGGATTAATGGCTCCATGTTTGGCTCCCATTCATCAGAGTCAGGTGGAGCCTCTCACTGAGCTCCTTCCTGCTCCAGATACCACGGCAAAACATGGGCTTTTCATCTCAAACAAAGGCAAAACAGGTTTCTCTCTATACCTAGAGTGGAACCATCGTTCTCTGTGTTTTTGGAACAATTTTGAGTGTTTTTTGGAGGCTTAGTGGTTAGCATGTCCGCCTCACAGCTAGAAGGTCCTGGGTTCAAACCCTGGGTTGGACACTTGGGTCCTTTCTGTGTGGAGTTTGCATGTTCTACCCATGCTGCATGGGTTTCCTCTGAGTATTTCTCCCATGGAGACAATGTGTGTGTTTTTGGAATTGTGTTGTGTCATATTCGCTGTTAAGTGTGTTTTTTGGTCAGTTTGTGTGTTTTTAAAGTTTTTTTTTTTGTTTTTCAAATCATTTTGTGTCTTAGTTGCAGTTTTGTGTGTTTTGGGAGTTTTTATAAATATTTTTCTAACATTTCTGAAAGATACCCTAAATCAGACATGGTCATAGGGCGGACCGCAGACCACATGCAGCCCTCGCTCTACTCTTTAGCGGCCCCTGAAGTAAATATAAAATTACAAAAGGACGACTAAAACAAGTTTCTCTTTATTGTGGGTGGAATCAACAGGAAGTCCCAGCTATGGTTGGTCTATGTGTGTAGGACGGTGTGCACCGTGCTACAGGTGGAACAGTGGAGATGATCACAGATGTTGAGCTGGATCTGGGAATTATCAGTTGGAGACAAACATGTAGGAAATAACCATGATGCTAAGCTTTCTCTGACTGTTTTTGGCTCTCAGATCCTAAACCTGGTGACAGTCGAGTGTGGTTTACATTCTGCATTAAATATGCATGTGTTTCTGTCTCTTTTTTCTGCAGATGCAACATTATTTTGTCTACTTCAGCCTAAACTCATCTTTAGTTGACCTCTGATTCTGATTCTCACTCAGTATGCTGGAAAATCCAATAAATGCTGTTCTCCATATCAACCACATTTAGATTATATACATATATATATATTTATATATGACTCACATATTCTGCATTTATCCTGCTGACTCATGGTAATAAAATCACTGACACAGTTTCCACATCTGAATCAAACTAGAATACAAATGTTGTCCTTTATTCTGAGATGACTTTTACATTTTATTATTACCGAACTCTCATAACTTGCGGCCCTCAGTCAGATTTTGCTTGACCTCTAAAGCAACTGCACAAAATAACTACAGACGCACAAAACTGCAACAAAAACACACAAAGCAGCAACACAAACACACAAACTGTGTAATGCACAAAAAGCAACATGAACAAAAAATTACTCCAAGAAAATAGAAAACCCACAAAACAACAAAAGATAGACACAGAATGACTCTAAAAACACACAAAATGATTCTAAAAACAAACAAAATGACAACAAAACCAAAAAATGGCTCCAAGAAAATATAAAACTGTCATTAAAAACACAAAAAACAACAAAATAATACACACAATACACGATTGGTCTAAGTGGGCGTGGCTTATTACAACATAAACAACAAACATTTAATCTGCAGTATTATGTTGAGAGCTGTGAAATTTACAGGGTAGATATAGAACAGCACACAGATCACCCATACCAAATAGTGCACCACTAGGTGGCGCTATAATGGGTGTAAACACATCTTGGCCTGTAACTTTCACATTTTAAATCACATCTTTATAAACTTTATATCCACGTGTTCACTGCAAATGACACGTTGGCCTGTGTCCTGATGCTCACCACAAGCCGTCATCATTCGTGACGTACTTCCATGGGCTCAGCAAAACCTGGAGGCGGAGTCATGTGGGAAGGCCTGGCCCTCTTTTATAACTGCTTGCAGTTCTAGTTATTATTATTATTATTATTATTATTATTATTATTATTATTATTATTATTATTATTATTATTATTATTATCTCCTGCCATGAAGTGGAGAGGGGTTATAGGTTTGAGCTCTGTCCGTCCGTTTAAGAAACAGTAGTTATTAATTTTATATTCTGATGTGATAATATTTTCTTATGTGTACATATAAGTTCTTAGATTTAGGACATTTAGGAAAAGGTTGTGAGTTATAATGACAACCAATCTTGTGGGGGATGTTGATGATTGTGTTCTTGTTTTACATAATTTAAAATAGTAATATTGCTGTTTGTAGTGACACAGCAGGCTTGTGTGTGTGTGTGTGTGTGTGTGTGTGATGTAATCCACCACCTGTTCTTTCACAGAGCGCTATCGCTAACACATGCACCGTAGCAGAGCCTCTAGATAATGGCAACGGACATGTTTTATTGATTTATTTTTTATTCTAGGAGTAGTTTGTTTAAATTTGTCATATTGTTAGATAGATATGGAAGTTGTAGAGTAACTTGGCCAAAGTAGTGGATGTGGAGGAGATAAATCAGTCTGGAGCTAAAGCTAACCTGACATCACGGCTATAATTCATCAGCGTTTTCCCTAAAATATTAAAACGTTCACACGTAAACTCTATAAGAACTTTAAAGTGTTACATTTCTGATTTATTCTAAACTCTTTCTGATACAGATCTGTTTCTCCCATAATAATAATAATTAATAAAGGAGGTCATCTTTGTCTCTTTTATGATTTAACAGCTTTTTATTTTCCTTTGTTCCTGAGTTTTTACCAAAGTGAAATTAACAGTATTTCTGTATCAACATCTTCCAATACAGTATAATCCAGATTATTTTCCTCATATTCAATTACATTTATTTTTCTTCCTTCTTTGTTCCTTTCATGCACATTTAAAACATTAAACATTAAATTCAAGCTCTTTTTTAAATACTGCTGAAATGGTTGAAGTCATTAAATGTAGCCAAGTTTAACCATTTAATCATAGAGGAAATTACAATTAATTTAAATACATATTTCTTATTGTTACAAAGGGTTTCTGTAGCGTAAGTCTGCTGTAACGCCGTGAAAAAAGCACTATATAAATCTAAGCCCTCATAATTATTATAATTATTGTTATTATTATTATAAAAGGAGCAAATAAGTCGGAAAATGGATGGATAGATAATGACCCTCACCATTTATATATATACTGTATATATTATGATTTTTTTTGACAGAGAATGTAAAGTCTGTCACTTTGTTCGTGTTATTCCACAGTACACGACTCTAATACATGTTCAGTGGACAATAGGAACGCTGTGTGAAAGTAAAGCTCCCGCTGTAGTGACCTGAGGGTTTGGTTTATCCTTCACTTATGTCTTGTTGCCCCCCCCCCCCCCCCCCCCCCCCAATCCTCCAAACCCCCCATTGCTCTGTTGGCTGCCAAATGTCAGTCTGCCACCGTCTCATCCAGATATGTGAGATTAGTTCATCGGCTTTTGTCTCAGAAGTAGATATTACTTGTAGATACAAATTCTTCAAATAATGGAGCTCCACAGGAAGTCTGAAGTCTACACATAACAATAATAACAATACTAATAATACTACTAATAATAATAATAATAATAATAATAATAATAATAATAACATTTATTCATCACCATAGATAAATTATTTTCTTCATTTTTACCCATGTAGCAGTGGGCTGCCAACGTGGAGCAGTACGTCTGGGGTTGATGGTCTAGGTGAGATTCGAACCTGCAACCCTCCGATTACAAGCCCACCATCTTTAACCACTCACTACATTACATTAATTATAATTATTATGCCCCAGAAAAACTTAAAAAGGGGAAACAGTTTAACCCCTTTTTACTATTTCTCAACTTTTTTGTCCATTTTCATAAAGTATTGAACCTTTTTCAGACTCTAGCTTCCTTTTGCCATTAAAATAATCCTTTTTTTTCCATTTTTATCCATTTTCCAACACTTTATTCCATATTTTGTCCAATAAATACCACTTGTTTCCCTACATTTTGCCTCTTTTTGTTCCACATTTGCCCTTTTTCACTATTATTTGCCACAGTTTGCCCATTTAATCTGCCCTTTGCCTTTACACACCACCTGATTCTTCTTTATTTGCCCTTGTTAGTCACTTTTCATTCTATTCTTGCCACATTTTTGCCACTTTTAGATAATTTTTGGCCACTTGTTACCATGTCTGCCTCTACTCACTGATCATAAAAACACCGTAGCGGACCACCGGGACGATGCCTGGTATACCAGATGGTTAGTCCACCCCTGCACACAGATCAACACCTGAAAGCTACTTTTTATCATGTTTTTGTTAACAATTCATTTATTACATTTATTTGTTTAGATTCATCATTGAGCTCCAAAAACACAGTCACATGGTTTCACGCTAAAAGAACAGTGAACACAGATGGTGTGTGTGTTTAACCAACGTCTGATCTAATATTATCCACTTAGTGTGGGATTAAATGTATTAAGATAGAAACGAGCAACTTTTATCACAGCATATGTTCATTTAGAATAATGACCAATCTGAGCTTTAACACAAGAAGGGACATCGAGGTTTGTTTTTGTTGTTTTCTGTATATTTTCCTGTAATTGTAGAATATTTTTTTTTGTTTTGTGTGTTTTTGGAATCATTTTGTAGGTTTTTTTTTAATCATTTTGAGTGTTTTTGTTTGTGTTTATTTGGTGTTTTTCAAGTTGGGTTTTTGGGATCATTTTGCACATTTTTTCTAACTTTCTCTTGTTATTTTTTGAGTGTTTTGGGTGCAAGTTTTGTGTATTTCTGAATTAAACCCTAAATTAAACATGGGCAACTGGCAGCACGGGGGCCACATGCGAACCTTGTTCTAAGCGTAAATTTACAAAATGAGTTAAAAACAGCAACAACAAAAAGTAGAAAACAAAATCAGAGAAAAATTATAACATTACAAAATGACAACAAAAACACAGAAAACAAATACACAAAAAATTTGTCCAAAATCACCAAAAAATACACAAATTGGCTTATAATACACAAACGCTAAATGACTTCAAAAACACACATAAAACGACAGTAAAAACACACAAGACAACAACAGAGAATGAGAAAATGAATGCTCACATTAGTCATTATTCTAAATGCTGATATAAACGTTAATATTGTGGCCCTTAGATCAGAAAATCACATTTTTGTGGCCCCCACTGTGATAAAAGTTGCCCACCTCTGCTTTATATCTACATACCAGCACCAGGTTGTCTTTAATTACTATAATATGTATAAAGTCCCAACATGAAGCATTATTGATTATGATTAAGAGTGTTTTTGATGTATTTTTATTGCATTTAAACCCTGGTATTGGTCCAGTCGTCTGTCTCAGATTGCCTCTAAGATGCTTATCCTTCGCTATAGGATCTGATCTAATCTGGTCTCATTAGTCTGATGTTTTACACTAAGTAGCTTGTTTCAACAATCGGGTTAAAGGAAGGTTCCAGTATCGCTTGCACTCTGCGGGGCTTAAGTAATTATGAAGAGATTGATTGATTGGGTAGATTAAGAGTGGATTGCTTTGTTTTGTGTGGAACAGAAACCGCACACACTTCAGTAAGTAAGTGGTAACTCTGCCTTTAGCTGAACATGTTTTTACTGATTATTCTCAGCACATCATGTCCATAGGTTCTCGTTCAAAGAATGGATGAAACAGATCATATATTAGATATTATTCAGATCAAATGTTGGTCAATAAATAAGTTTAATCCTTTACTGAGAATAGTTTAGAATAGCAGATATGTAGTAATATTAGGGTAAGATGTTCACTTCTGGAAGAAAGGATTACATTTGTTCATGATTCCCACTCAAAAAAAAAAAAAAGAAATCCAAGATGGCCACATCCATATTTCCATTTTGGATATTTTGGCATAACTTTGACATAGAAGCATGATCTCAGTGGAGAATTATAGTTTTTCTGGCTCAATGATAAAAATCATAAAATACCATAAATTTGACCCAGAGCAAAATCCAAGATGGCCACCCTCTGTATTACGGACCAGTTCAATCGCAAGTGGGTCACAGGTTTTAGGTAGAAAAACAAACAATTTCAACATTAATGTTCCCAATTTTGCACTTCTGGTTATAAATTAGAAATAAAAATTTGGGGAGATTTTTGAAAAAAAATTAGTTCTTTCAACAAAAATTTACAACTGAATTTTAAATTGATAATTTACACAATGATTCATGTTTTCTCTGTCATGTTCACCGTCTCCTGTGGGCCGAATTTGGCCCCCAGGCCTTGAGTTTGACACGTGTGTTAGACGGACAATCCTTGTCCCCAAAAACGTACAAAGATCATGTTTTTATGTTAAATAAGATTGAAATTCACATAACGAATGGTGGCCATCTTGGATCTTGCTTTGAAGATGATTTGACGGTATTTTAAGATATATTATTGAATTCTTTGACCCTGAAAACCATTCTCTACTGAGCTCAGGCTTCTATGTCAAATAGAACCAAAGTTATGACAAAATACCAAATATTGCCAACATGGATGGCGACCATCTTGGATTTTTGGATTTTGAGTAGGAACCCTTGGTTAGCCAGCGTGGATCCCATTAAAATTGATTAATTTTACTCAAAAAACCCAATGTACAACTTCTCATGCTTTCTTTCAGAAGTAAACACAGAAATTCAGTACATAGTTTATTATTTAAAACCATCTATTTTTATAATTCCATTTTAACCTCGATTGAAGAATTAACTTTATTTCCTGTTTGTTTCGTCCAATCAGATCCAGTCCACGGTCCCCAAAGTGTCAACGTTGTGGATGTGAGAGCTCGTCAGCTGACCATTCAGTGGGAGACGTTTGGGTACGCGGTGACGCGGTGCCACAGCTACAATCTGACGGTAAGAGAACGTTGCACTGCTCACAGTGTTAACATTTGACAAAGCAAAAAAAACCATGTCAGATTTTAAAGTTTGGGTTTATTATATTAAATCACATTATTATTATTATTATTATTATTATTATTATTATTATTATTATTAATTATTAATTAATTAATTAATTAATTATTAATAATCGCTGTTTCAAAATCGGACGATTAAAGATGCCGATTTAAGCCTCTTATTCACAGAAAGAAAATATAAACAGCTCTGACAGCAGGGGCGACAGGTTTCGTAGTAGACTATGAAGCAGAGAAGAAGAGCTCTCCTAAGGCATCTTTACTCTCCCTTATACAGTACGCTGACACGCTCTGGTGGCTAAAGTTAGCGAGAACATCACGGACTGTTAAAGACACACAAACCGAGGATAAAGGGACTCCTTTTCGGGTGATCCTGTTGGGTCACAACTGTTTTGATGCTCTTTCTGTAAACAAAGTGTTACATTGGCATCTTTAACTTCTCCTGATTATTTAGAGCAGTGTTTCTCAAATGGGGGTACGTGTGAATGAAAGCCATAAAAACATGGGGTTTTATCATGTTTATATTTAGTTAAAAATTATTAATATAATAACGGTGATGGAAATGATCTTGATTAGAACATTAACTGATGACCAGAAACGCTAAAAACTATAGAAACAATAATTAGTGATGCGTCAAAAATTCAACCACTGAAAATTTTTGGCGAAAAATGTATTTTTGGTTGTTGGTCTAAACTTTCATTGACAACCAGCTGGAACAGGATGTTTAAAGCGCATTTGTCTGGATGATTGATATATTCTTTGAAGCGTTAATATTAATTGACATAATTGCAATGGCAATAGAAATAGTTCTATTTAGGAGTTACTAACGATGTGTCATTCACCTATTTACTAAAGAACTGATTAAAATGTGTATTATCATTCATTCATTCCATCATTATGCTCAGTAGTTTGCTTTTATATGGAATTCTGAGCAAAAATGTTGTAGTCGGACAAAGAGGGGACTTGAACCAAAAAAGTTTGAGAAGCACTGATTTAGAGCAACCAAAAAAAGCAGCACAAGTGACTGAAAAAGCTACTAAATGATGGAAAAATCAGTCTGAATGTTTCACTCCAATAGAAAACAATGGGATGTTTACACCTTTCAACACCTTTAGAGATAACCAGATCCAAAGTGTGACCTTGAGTGTGTGTCGGACCAGTCACATGTTGTGTAAGACCAAAAGTATCCATTAAAGCATACAGTTCTTTGGCAGTATTGTCCATGTTATTGTCTACATGAATATTTAAGTCACCTGTTATTATTAAAAAGTTGTATTCAGTGCATACAACTGACAGCAGTTCAGCAAACTCATCCATGAATTCTCCAGAATATTTTGGGGGTCTATAAACGACTAAAAACAGAACTCTTGAATCACCCTTCAGTAAGAATGACATATATTCAAAGGAGATAAAATCACCAAATGTTATTTCTTTGCACTGAAATATTGATTTAAAAATGGCAGCAACTCCACCACCTTTCCTGTAAGTACGACACTTATTTAAATAAATAAAGTCTTGTGGTGCACTTTCATTGAGAATAGTATTACTGATACCATCATTCAACCATGTTTCATTGAGAAATAAAAAGTCCAAGTGACTTTTGGTGCACAATATTGTGTTTTATTTCAAAGGTTTTAGTCCACGTTTGTAAAAACAGTGGAGGATCCCTTTGAACAGCTTTGTTGATCCGTCTTTTTCTTCTTTGCGTCGCTGCAGGTGCAGTACCAGTATGTGTTCAACCAGCAGGAGTTTGTAGCTGAAGAGTTGATTCAGACGTCCTCACATTACACCCTGAGAGGACTGAGGCCCTTTGTGACCGTCAGACTGCGTCTGGTTCTGGCCAATCCTGAGGGCAGCAAGGAGAGCGAGGAGATCGTCAAACAGACGGAGGAGGACGGTAAGGGAAATGATGAAAGGCAGGAAAGTTTCACCAGCAAACATTGAAATATAATAATATAATACATTTCCAGCCAACACATGAAAAGATTGACTTTTTCAACTGAGTGAAGGAAGTTTTAGTTTTTTTTTTTCTACTCCTTTTTCCCATGTAAACCCTCCGGCTCATACAGAAACTTCATTATACTTTTTTATTTTTTTATTTATTTTTATTCAAGCACAGCTTCTCCAAGTAAAACAGGAGGAAATGGAAGCAGAAAGAAGTGTGACCTCCATCACACGCTGTGATTGACAAGTGGAGACAAATATTTGCATCTGAAGCCAGGTGGAGTCCAAATAAAATGTTCTCCCACTGGATGTGGCTCTGCACAGGTTTAAGACCAAGGACACACTGGGACGTGTCAAAGTCATCGATTAACCCTCACCTCGAAAACAAGACACCTCACACGTTTACAGCCTGCATTTTTGCAACATTACTCCCATTTCTGACATTTCTATGTCAAATTTCAATGCCTTTTCTGCACATTTTTTGCACTTTCAACACCGTTTGGGCACCTATAAACCCTTTTCACCACTTGTCCACCTAATGTCACATATGTTAACCCATTATTGTTACTTTTTACCTATTTTCACCATATTTCATGCTTATTTTAGCCAATTTAACCACATTCATTATTTGTCATGCCCATTATTTGCCAGTTTAAACTAATTGTTCCAATATTGACATTTTAAACCTTTTTTTCCACTTTTTCTGTCTGTTTTTGCCCATTCTAATTTGCAACTTTGAACAAATTTCTGTGGTTTTTAAAATCCCATTTCATCCATATTTTGCACCATTTTTGGTCACTTTTAACCAATGTTTTTTCAGATCAAAACAAGGATTTACATGTAACATGACTATATACTATGGCACAAATAATAATAATAAACTTATTGTATAACAGTGGATATTATTCAGATGAATAAATAGATTTGGTATCACAGATTCATTTTGCTGACTTTATAGATGGGACCACATTAGATGTAGAAAGAACCTCCATCACACAGTGTGATTGACGAGGGGCGTTTAGAGCTGAGGTGCAAACACAAATACTTGTATCCAGCGCTAGGTCGAGTCCAAATAACATGGTTTCCCACTGGATGTGGCTCTGCACAGGTATAGCACATTTACAGATGTCGCTCAGCTTGGTTTGTGGCCAAGGACAGACTGGGACGTGTCAAAGTCATGGTTTGGGTCTCATCGATTGATCCTCACCTCCAGAACAAAACAGGAAGGAAGACTCTTACACTTCTGTTTTACAGAAATTGCCACTTAGCATTTTTCCAGCCAAAACATGCTGCCTGTGAAGCTTTTCCACGTCATATTGTGGCCTGTGACTGTGGAAAGACGGACTTAAAAAACTGAATTCACATTCTGAAACAAAAGAAAAGCAAACAGTGCCTTTTTTCCTCTGTCTTCATTTAAAATCAGGCCCCAACACGACGAAGAAATGCCTCACAATCATGTTCTGGGACAATAAATGTGTAGAAAGTATGACAAATATGTCCAATTTCACGTTTAACATCTTGTGCTATGGGTTACAGTAAAACTAGTGACCGTGGGACCACATCAACACATTTAATGGGATTTTTTCCGTTAAACGAGTGTTTGAGGGTTAGCAGTGTGGCTAACGCAAGATTTCAGCATAACTCATGTTCACGAACCATGTAAAATGTAGAATAATAACAGTCGTCAATTCTATTAAAGCTGCAGTATGTAGAATTGTGAGACTTGTATAGACCCTCGTATCCTGGTGAACGCTCCAACTGTGGATTTCTTAGTGACTTTATCTTGTGTTATTGGGGAGTTTTCTGATGTTTTCGTGACGGACAAGCTCATGAAGCACTCTGTTTGTAAAACAATCTGATTGTCTGAAAAGTAGCGTCACGCTCCTGGATTTCTAAATCCTAAATCCAGAGCCAAAAGAAGGAGCAGAGGTTCAGTGTCCTCTGAGAACACTTTGAGTTATAATTTGTTTAAAGGTGATTATGGATTTATGAACAAAAGATGCCAAAAAAAAGTACATACTGCAGCTTTAACCCTATTTAGCATGTTTGGTATGATTTCAGGGACTTTAAAAGCCAGTAAAGAGACGATGAAATGAGACGATGAAATGGATAAATGTATTGTCACTCAGAATTGAATAATTCTGAAATGGAATCTGGAAAATTTTGTACCCACTTTCTCTTATTTCTGAATCCATGTACCCCCTTTGTCTGATTACAACACTTAGTTCAGAATACTACAAAAAAACAACGATAGATCATAATGATAGAATGAACGAGTGATAACACACATTTTAAAGAATATATCTTTGTAAATAAGTGAATGAAACAGTATTTAGTGCCTCCTGAATAGATTTATTTCTATAGTTTTTATAATCATCTCCTGCCTATTATGTGACCAAGAACTGTCGACTATTTTCAGTTCATGTTCCAATCAAGATCATTTCCATCATCATCATTACTATGATTAGCATTTTTAACCAAAACACAGGTTAAAATCCACATATTTTTTATGATTTTCCACTTTCAAGCATCCCCTGTAGTCCCATTGTGTACCTCCATTTGAGAAACATTGCTTTAGAACAGACATAGGTATCTGGCGGCCCACGGTCTAATTTTATGCAGCCCCCAAACTGTACAAAATGACAGAAAAATACACGTAACAGGAGCAAGAATACATACAAAATACAAAGAATTACAGCATTGCAGGAAAACACAGTAAATACTCGAAAAATGAACAAAACGACAACAGTAATACACAGAATTACTCAGAAAATTATACAAAATTACACAAAAAGACAAGAAAAACATGAAAAATGAATCCGCAAACCCACAGTACTACAAACAAGCAAAACGACAACAGAAATAGACAAAAATTACTCCAACAAAACACAAAATGACTCAATACAAACATACATTTTACAGGAAAAATACACAAATGAACTACAGAAATGCATAAAATACTACAACAAACGCACAGAATGAGAATTACTATAAAAACCTCTTTGTTCTTTCCTGTATTAATACTCAGATCATTCATTATTCTAAACGCTGACATGATCATGTGACCCTCTGATCAAGCTAACACATATTTTTGGCCCTGCTGTCATATAAGTTGCCTACCTCTGCTTTAGAGGATAAGACACATACAAAGGGCTTCTACTAATAAGACTTTTCATTTATAATCCAGGTTTGAAAACAGTTTTTACGACATCATTCTCTCTAAATGTTCTCTGGAACTTGAGCCCATGACCTCCTGAGTCCTGACAGACGATGATGTTTTCAACCTTGTGCTTATTAAAATGGAAAGTTGGAGTATTTCCATGGCTTGGTTTGTTAATAAAAACTCATTTGATTCTCCTCAGCTGCCTGCAGGTCAACATGAAGCCAGAGGAGACAGATTAAGATCTAAATAAGTTTGATCTCAAACTTCTATTGTTCCCTAGAGCTGCTGTGCATCATGAATATTAGTGCTTCTCTATGTGTTCGACTCCTTCTAAAGCATTATTTAAATTTTCTGTTTTCCTTCCAGGGGGGCTCCATGTTCCGCTAATGTAGAACAACCCCCCCCTTACGTGAAGCACTAATAATTCATTGATTTCTCCCAACAACATGCCTGTGATAAAGTGGAATAGCCCGACTTCATTAGAGCAGCGGCTGAAAAGCGAGATTAAAACATCTCTCTAATGATGGTAATTCTCTGGTCTTTTCCCTGGGCTTCCTCAGGGCTCGCTGTTCTTCTCCTGATCTCACAACTAATATCCTCTGAATTTAGCTTCTGGGGAACATCACATCTCAGCTTGATCTCTTTTTTATTTATTTTTTTACCTTTGTGAGCCACACACACACACACACACACACACACACACACACACACACACACACACACACACACACAGATAATTCCTTTAGACTAAAGCTTGTGTAAATGCAGAGATTTTATGGCTTTGGGGATATAGATAAAAAAAAAACAATCTTAATTGTTTTGTGCCTGATTGTTTTTTTTTATTTAACCATCATTAATCTCCTGGTTGTAATTCAGTAATTTGAGAAGTGAACAGCAATTGTTCACGCACTCGCTAATTGCTGTTTGTACTGTAACACACACACACACACACACTCACACATTATTCCTCCACTTTTTTTAATCTCGATGGTAAAATAGATCATATTTGTAATGTATATTCAGAGATAAAAATGAAGGATTTGCAATTAAAGTTGTGAAATAGCTTTTTTTCCGCTTTAGTCAAACGTTCAGTAATCTATGAATGAGACGCGTTTACGTTTTAATCATGTCCTCGATAATTGTTTTACAGACCACACACACACACACACACACACACACACACACACACACACACACACACACACACACACACACACACACACACACACACACAAAATAACATGCATGCTCCCGTTTACAATCACATACACAATCATGTACACAATCATGTACACAATCATGTACACAATCACATACACAATCACATACACAATCATGTACACAATCACATACACAATCATGTACACAATCACATACACAATCACATACACAATCATGTACACAATCATGTACACAATCATGTACACAATCATGTACACAATCACATACACAATCATATACACAATCATGTACACAATCATATACACAATCATATACACAATCATGTACACAATCATATACACAATCATGTACACAATCATGTACACAATCATGTACACAATCACATACACAATCATGTACACAATCATATACACAATCACATATACAATCATATACACAATCATGTACACAATCACATACACAATCATGTACACAGTCACATACACAATCATGTACACAATCATGTACACAATCACATATACAATCATGTACACAATCATGTACACAATCATATACACAATCACATACACAATCATGTACACAATCATGTACACAATCATATATACAAACAAAAGTCCAACAAAAACTATCAAAACTACAAAAATAAACAAAATAGCAACACAAACGCAAAAAATACTCCAGAACACACACAAAGAAATAGCATATAAAATACACAAATAGACTCCAAAAACTTAAATGACTCAAAATATCCAAAAGTAACAGAAAAAGTAATAGAAAACAACAACAAAAATACACGAAATGACTTCAAAAATATAAACAAAATTACAGAAAATATTCCAATTGACAACAAAAGACTAACAAAAACCAAGAAAACTACAGAAATACAACAAAAACACAAAAAAACTCCAAAAACTCAAAGGCCTTGCAAAATATGCAAAATAACATAGAAATAGAAAACTACAAAAACACACAAAATTCCTCAAACACATACAAAACTATGGAAAATATACAAATTGACAACAAAAGTATCAAAAATAAACAAAATAGCAGCAAAAATGACACATAAAATACACAAAATGACTCCAAAATGTCAAAGGACGAGAAAAATATACAAAAATAACACAGAAATAGAAAACAACAACAAAAATACACAAAATGACTAAAAAAAACAACAGATTTGCTTTTTCATGCATTAACCATTGCTTAATATTCTAAATAGTGACAGGAATGTTGATGTGACCCTGTTATCAGATATTGTTTCTGCCCTCGCTGCAATAAAACATCTTTCTTTCTTCTAACTAATAATTTATTGTCATTCAATTAATTTATTTACCTGAACTACTCTCTGCATGTGTGCGTGATGCCTTTATTCTCACGTGCACACCGTTGCCCTGTCACGTCCACTCATTGTACTGGAGCCCATTATGCTAACATGCTAACATAAAACACCTGTCTGTCAGACTTCCTCCTCATCAAACACGCACACCCCCCCTCCAGACTCTTAGAAATACACCACTAAATGAGTTGTTGTTGTATTTTATTTAAAAGTTTTAAATCTGTTTTCATATGCATTCACGGCATAATGTAATATATATATATTTTTACTTGAATCGTTCACCTTTCTTGTTTTCAAGGCTTTGCATAATTTGCCTCATGCAATAACGTGTGTAAAGCAAAGATTAGAAATGAAGGGAAAACATTTTTCATCACCTTAAAGACGCCATAGAAGTGTCTCTGAAAGGAATATAAAGAAACATCTGCTTCACAGCCTGTCACAAAAATAAGCATTGAAATTATAGATTTGATTATATGTTCATGGTTTACTTTTAGTAATTCCACTTTTGAGCAAATTATAGCAAAATGATTCTGTAAAAGAGAGACTTGTCATTAATTAATGGATTTTATTTGGCGACATTTATTAAAAACCTTTTTTTTGTAAATAAATAATGCTAAAGCAGATGTTCTAAACTAGGGTGACCATATTTTGATTTTCATTAAATAGTACACTTGGCATACTAACCATGGCATACTTTTTTTTTTTTTTTTTTTCCTTAATTCTACCTTGTTATGATAAAATACAATAAAAAAAGGTTGTTTTTGTCCTTAAGGTTTAAAAATGAATGTCTCTCTTTATAACAAAGACTTAAAAACAATCTGAAATCAGTGGTTTATTATGCATTAAAACATTCTGTCCTGGAAAAATCTCATATAAACCTTCTTAAAATCTCTCAATCATTGAAACAATATGATAAATATGGCCTCCCAGAAATTAAAACCAGAACAAATAAACAGTCATTAAATATACACTTCCATAAATTACCTTTTAATTCATTAAATCCACATGGATCTTGGACTTTAGTCTCTGTTCTCTCAAAATAAAGCAGCATCTTTAATGATTCTGTAACGTGTGAGTATAATTTCCGTAATGAACCATGTTGGCTTTAAAAAGTAACTAAAAAAAGATCATGTCATATATAATTTTATTTCAAGTGAGGAAATAATAGTGACCCACATGCACAAATATATTCCATAAAATATCAGCTCATCAACTTTGTGAGTCAGCAGTTATTGTAGGATTTTTAAATGTGTCTAATGTTGATGTATTCACATTTATTTGTGTTTGTAAAGAACCTGTTTACACTAAGTTGTGAATTTTTTCATTTATTTTTTTATTTATAGTTTTTATTTATCGTGATTTTTATCGTTATCGTGATAAATACTAGAAAAAATGTTTTGGTCAATATCGCCCATCCCTAGTGGTTACGTTGATATTGACGTTCACAGCTGATCCTCTTCATGTGCTTTGTTTTTTAAAGCAGCAGATAGAAAACAGCTTTAATCTCGTATCCCATGTTTGTTCTGCTCTTAAATACTGGTCTGCTGTAAAACTACAGATGATCTGTTTACGCAGAGGGCAGCGCAGTCGTTGACTTTAGATAATCCATTTATCAGAGGAACACAGGGGGTTTTTTCTCACATCGTCGAACAAACAACAGCTGACTTTGTTTTTCTGCACATTTCTAGACGTAGTAAAGCATCTTCAGCCTTAAAGTCTGTTTTTTTTAATATAATTTGTTTTATTTATTTTGGTAAAGGACAAACAACTTCTTCAATTTTAGACACAGTAAAGTACAATAACTCTTTCTATTGTTGTAAACTTGAGAAGACATTTTCACACTCAAACCAAAGATAAAATACAGTCGTATGTTAGTTTATTTCTCAAAAAACAACAAGAAACACAAATATTTTTTTATCCTTTTGTGGAATTTAATCGTTGACCTTTGCTTTAATAAAACCCTGGACAATCACAATGTCAAGATATGATTTATTCTGTTATCTTCAATCAACATGATGATTGATCAATGTTATCCATCCAAAAACAGTGGGATTTCAAAATAAAAGAACATGTTTTTCATTAAGGAATGACGTCTGGGTCGGGGTTATAAAAACAGATGAAATCATTTTTTTTTTTTTTTTACACAATTTAATCCTTGTGATTTATTTCACAATTATTCATCTTCTGTTATTGCATGAATAATATTAATAATAATAATAATAATAATTTTAAAAAAAAACAAGGCTCTTGTTCAGCATCAACAATAAGGACAAATAAGGACATTATTATTTTTAATATGATGCAACAGCATTTTTCATCATTGCTGCTTTTTGTGGGCGGGACTAAAATAAAATGTCATGAGATGTTTACTGTATGCATGGGAACCGTGGCAACTATTTATTACCAACATTAAACATGGGGTGTTAAAGTATTTATAGTAACTTTTAATTTGAGTACTTTTTAATTGAGCTACTTTTTCCTCACACTTGAGTATTTTATGTCTGACTTACTAGTACTTCTACTTTAGTCGGATATATCAGTACTGCTTTTGTAGTAGTTTTGAATAATTTAGTTTTTTGTTGTCTTTTGTCTATTTTTTGGTTGTTTTGTGCGTTTTTGAAGTTGTGTGTTTTGTGTTTTTCTTGTTGTTTTGTAACTTATTTGGTGTGTTTGTTGGTTTTTGTGTCTTTGTATATTTTCTTGTTATGGTTGTGTAATTTTGTGAAGTAAATTGTATTATTTCAGTTGTCTTGTGTATAATTTTGTGTAGTTATGGTGTAAATATGTGTGTTTGTCTGCGCTAAAGCCTTATAATAACATATAGTTGATATTTATTTCATGTTAGAAAATACCATTTAAGCAAAAGCAGCATATCAAAAAATCATATTTAGGATTGTTATAACTCTGGGTCTCAATAAATAAATCAAAGGTAATTATTCCAGTGTTACAATTTAAAAAATATGTATCGATTTTTATTTTGGTGACATATTTTTCTTTGCAGAATTTAAATTTGAAAATAGATACTTAGTCGTGTTTGTAACTGTATTTAGTATTTGGCTTTTTGATTTATTCAGTTTGATCCAGAAACGACTTCACTTTACAAGATGCCAAAGTGAAAAATAAACATTTCAGCTCAGGAATCTTTATTTTATTCAGAAAATGTAAATATTTAAAATAAAACTACTGATTTGATTCATGTTGTGATTTATTAATTATTATTTATTTTCTTTTTTCCTCATTCAAAAACAAAAGTTGAGTGACTGCAAATGAGAACTTAAATAGTGTTGTAATTAGCACTATGTAAATACAGTTGAATTAAATTGAACTTCAATTATATCAAATAAAATGTGCTTCTGGGAAAAAATTTAGATTTTTTTTTCAATCCTAAAAAAAGAAAAATTATGACGTATCGCAAATCGTTTTTTTTTTTTTACTGTTACATGTTTTCTCTTGCACATTGGATTGTGTATGAAATGCACTAAACAAATACATCTGTCTTGTCTTGTTTAACCTCTAAAATATCTCCTTTTTCTTCCAAATGTGTTCCTAAATTCTACTGGATGTCCAAACCTAATGCAGGGTTCTAATCCAGGTTATCTGACACTTTGCTTTCTATCAATGCTTTGATGGACACCCCCCCAGGGTCCATATTTACTCATTGGTCAACTGTAAATATCAGCTGAACTGTGATATGACCATCACATATGTTTGTTTTTGCAGTTCCTGGTGCTGTGCCAATGGAATCCCTGCAAAACACACCGTACGAAGAGAAGATCTTCATGCAATGGAAAGCTCCCAACGAGACCAACGGAGCCATCACACTTTATGAGGTCAGATGTTCAATATTATCAATATGTATTAACCTTTAGATGAAAAAAAAAGAGAATCTGCAAGTGTGAAATCATGCATAATATTCTTTATCTAAAATAATCCTGGATTGTCATTGTTTTTGAGTCTGATATTCTTTTATTTCAGTGAAGTTTGGTTGAATTTCAACCAAAATGAACTTTCTACGTCTTAACTAAACTATGAAGGACTTTTTTTATCTGAGTTCCTTTTTTTAATATTCACTGAGATGACCTGCAGTGTTGATATGATTAAATGAAATTCTAATTACGACTCCTGGAGTTTAATCATCAGTTTTGTCCCTACACTTTATACGTTCACTCTATTAATGTCAGCAGGGGCGTTTTCAAATGTCACCAATCTGAAAAATGAATGACCATAATTTAAAATGTGGAAAAAAGTGAAGAGCTGAACAAGTTTTGATCAAAAACGACTTTTTATTAAGTCAAGTGTTGTGAGAAATGTGTGTTTTTCACCTCATTGTTTCATTGTTCTTAAAACAACTAAAGATTACAGTTACATGTTTAACTTTAAAGTGTATGTGGCACCATTTTCATGTTTATGCTTAATGTGAGAGTGTGTGTTTGTGTGTATAGATTATATCTAATATACAGTAAACTATACATGAACAGCTTGTTTTCTCTGCATCGACTACTTCCTATCACTCATATTGATGAGGCTGAATGAATCGTCCACGTCAAATGTCTGAAACTCACGCTCAGATTCACTCGCATCACTTTATGTTCTACATGAAATCAAACTTTAGGTTTTTTGACATCACGTCCATACCTGTCAAGTTTTGGATTTGTACAAGAAATCTAAAATATCCACTTATCAAACACGATGTGATGATAATCTGGTAGGTTGATCTTTATCAACATTAAAATGCTGTGAATATTCCTACTAGGGCTGGGCAATATGGACCGAAACTCGTATCTCAATATATTTGATCAAAATAGTGATTTACGATATAAATATAGATCATTTTATCAAATAAAGTCTGACAAGAAAAACAATTCTGGGTTAAATTTGCTGATGCAAATTGTCACACAGACTCATTTATTAACAAACAGTAGTTTTTCATCAACAAAGATTTGTTACACATTCTTTACTTTTCACTGGGAACGTTTGTCTATTTTTATATCGTATCGTGAGTTGATTATTGAATTGCATCTAAATATTTTGGATATTTTCATTAAGCAGTGAAAACTAAAGTTTACAGATTTAGTTGACTAAAATATTAAAGTATATATATATATATTTTATATATAGCACTTTTCAAAAACAGGGTTACAAATTAATTTAAAGATAATGAAAACTATTAAAAAAAAAGACATTGAATGAGGAAATAAAACGAGGAATGACTTAAATAGTCCTAAATATTGACTATTTAAATCCTTTTTAAATCCCACTCACACCATTCGTCTCCTTATTGGTATTTATTTTTTGCACTGACGCTCTTCTTTTTGTTCTTGGTATAAAGACCTTTCACATCATTCACTGTGACCCCCACCAGACCTCGACCCAGAGCTTGAGAATCCCTCCAGGCCTGATTATCATTTCCTTCTGTTGCGTGCGTTTCATTAATATCAATCCGAGAACCTTTGGCTCTCCACCTGGAAGAGGTGACGCATCTGTTAAGCATAACACAGCGCTAACATAATGCAGCGCTATTAGCGATAATTACTATAATTGCAGCTATTGACAGGATTAAAGGCATCATCTGCATCATCTAAAGGAGCCCTTTTTAGTCTCCTCTCCTGTGTTGTTGAGGGAACCAGATGAATTATACTGGGGGACAAAGACTAGGATGGGGGGGGGAATGGTGGGCAGAGATAAGGAGGACGAGAGGAGCAAGGACAAAAGTGAGAAAGGAGATAAAAACACTTCCTGGAGTGTGGAAACACAAACGTGAACGTATCAAATGTATCGTTTTCACACAGATACAGTGTTTCTTATCAGTGGTTAGCATTGTAGCTAATTATTACAGCTCCTCTGCACTGATACACGTAAAGGACCAAACCATCAGTGATCCTCCTGAACGTAATACATGTGACATATTGTGTGTCCACTTTGAACATAAATACGCTTTATTTCAGAAACTCAAACTTCTGGTAAACTGTGAGCCCAACAACACCAGATTAGATTAGACTAATTGTTTCTAATCCTCTTAGATGGTCTGAATGATCTCTACTCTTAATCTGATCACTATGTTTTTATTATATCTGATATTTAGATCGTTGACTTTATTCCCATTCCAGTGTGTTTGAGTACTGACTTAGTTTATTTTTTTTTAAACTAAGTTAAAAGATATGATAGTAATTACAGTTGTACGTCTCTTTTTAATCCAAACAATACGATTTAATATGATTCTTTGGTTATTATTTATAGATATAGACATTATTTTACATTTACACACACACATATATATATATATATATATTAGGGCTGGGACTTTAATGAGTCAATTATGATTTATTAATTACAGAAAAATAACTTGTTTTCATAGGTCGACTGCTGTATCCTCGAGAACAACGCAAAAAAAGAAACATTTTTCAGTTGATTTTATTAAATCTTTATTTACCGTGGCTCAGTGGTAGAGTGGGTTGTCCAGTAACCGAAGGGTTGGGGGTTCAAATCCCGCTCTAACCAAGTCATTGTTGTTGTGTCCTTGGGCAAGGCACTTTACCCACATTGCCTTGTATGAGTGAGTATGAATTGTGCATGAATGTCGGTGGTGGTCAGAGGGGCCGTAGGCGCGAAATGGCAGCCACGCCTCTGTCAGTCTACCCTACCACAGCTGTGGCTACACTGTAGCTTACCACCACCGGTATGACTGATGTGAGTCGCTGGTGTGAGTGAATAATGGTTTCTGTAACGTGCTTTGAGTCTCCTCGAAGAAAGCACTGTATAAATCCAAGCATTATTGTTATTAGTATTATTATTATTAATAAAATATGAGAACATAGAATGCAGTGTTTGTGCTGACAAATCTTTTGCGTTCTTTAATCCAACACCATGAAGTAATAGGCCACGTTGTGTTGTCTGTAGTTATTCTTGTCTGTTCTGGTTTGTGAACGACTTTACTTTCCAATCCGTCTGTCTTCAGCCAGTGTCTCTAATCAATCACACAGATCAATACTGGCAACCAGTCTGTTGGCTACTCTTTCCTCAGCTGTAGACTTGAGTTGAAACAGCAGACGTACAGTACGTTTCGCTTACCTTCTCCTTCCCGCTGCGGCTTTCTTCCACCACGTATTGATTGATTTTCATCAGGCGAGCAGCGGCCACCTGAGATGATCACACCATTGATTTTATTCATTATGGACACGGAACGAAAACAGAAATGTAAAGTTTCTTAGAAAGTCAACATGGGAAATGTGGAAGATGAAGATTTTTGGTCCAAGTCACCAAAGTCTTTATAGCTAGAGTGACCATATTTTGATTTCCATAAAAGAGGACACTTTGGCCAACCTCGGCATACTCAAAGTATTCTATGTTTTTTTTAATCTACCTTCTAACGGCAAAACACAATATAGTAGAGTTTTTAGAAATTAAAACAATGGGGGAAAACTCAAGGCTAACAGAACAGTAAATAATAGGTATGTAACGATTCACTCAACTCCCGATACGATTCAATTCACGATACTGGGTTCACGATACAATTCTCTCACGATTTATTGTACAAAATGGGAATGTAGACAAATGATGACTGAAAAATGTTCCTTTATTTTTTTGAGGAAAAAAAAACTACTGTATTATTTTCCTTTTATTTTTCATTGTCAAAAGAATCCCTTGATAAACTATTCAAAACAATGCAATTTAACTAAAAATAAATCTAGAATGAAATAAAATAAAGGAATAATACAAATGAAGAAGAAACCTATTAATTTAAATTCGGGTTCTATAGTAAACAAAGCATAACTGCATAATAGTTCTTTTTCTTTTTCAAAGTGCAACTGAACATGTATTTTGTGGCTTAACAATTGAACTTTCACCCTATTTACATCAGATATTTATTTGGACCAGCAGAGGGCGCTGGTAACCCAGTGGTTGGTTGGCATGCAGATATTGTAGATGTGAAGAAGAGATGCTATGCAAACTGACAGAGCTAATAGAAAAACGTGACTTTTACAGATATTCACGTAATATTACAGATATTTTTTCGGTGCTAAAGGGGTAAGGAATCATTTATGAACATGTTTAAGAGTAGAAGGCGGCCAGAAAGAAAGTAGTAGCAGATTCCGCCCGCCGCCTACACTTTTGGACAATAATATATATAGATATATATATAGATAATATATTGCCCTCTGCTATTTAAAAAAAGTACTGTGATTCAATTTTCAGAATATCGATGTGAACTGTGATACCTATGAATCGATTTTTAACTGCCTTACGATTAATCGTTACATCTCTAGTAAATAATCATTAAATATACACTTCAATAGATACTGTAAGTGTGACAGTTTATGTCACATGATCCCACACTGACTGAGCTTTATTCCATGTTTATTCTGTTTATAGTTTCACTAGTTGAAGCATTAACACTCATCAATTCCAACATTAATTACTTGCTGCTTTTACTGCAGCAACAGTGTTGTTTTTGCTTTGAATTATTGATTTTAATTCATGATATTTTTAAATAATTATTCCTCAATTGTGACGTAAATTGCTCTCCAGTTTCTCTGTGATTGTGATTGGTCTGACGCTGTAATCTCCTCCTCTGTCACTAGAGGGAGCACGAAGCCAGGCTGGAATCTTGTAGTTGAGATTCATAGTGTTTGGTTAGGTGAAGCCCTCTAACGGAGATTAATCCAGGATATAATTATCTGGCTCTGTAGTACAGGCCCTAAATGTGAACGGTTGCGTATTGACTACAAGCCAAACTTCTGATTGTCCTGAACTGGAAAAGCTGTAGGCCTCCAAGTGTTGGACAATGGGCTAAACAGATGTTCACTGCAACATATTACATATCTTACATAGTACATATTGAATCCATTTATCACCCATGTGGAACATTTGGATCTATCCAAGGATCATAATGACTCTTGAGACTGATTAGACTTGGGACTGTACCTTGCTTGAGTTTATTTTATCTTATTTATTTTTTTATTTACCTTTTTGTTTGATTTTTCTTGAAATTATTGAAGTCTCTGCACACTTTAGTGACTTGTCATCCTTTGTGAAGAAACACAAACACGGATATGTGTCTGAGATGTTGTGTTGTTGTTGTTGTTGTTGTTGTAAAAGCTAAAAACTATATATATATTGTTGGGAAAAATAAACAATATTAAAAGTAGCATCTGAAAAACATTCACATATGTAAATAAAATAATCCTTAGTGCTGTTGGATGGGACACAAACTGCAAAGTCTTCCACTTCCAACTTCTCATTTCTCTGTGTCATGTTTCCCTTTTGTCGATAAGGAACTATATTTAGTTGAGTCCTTGAGCTGCTGACCTCATTTACTCGGTCACTCCGCTCTTCGTTCCCTGCAGGGGAATAACCTAATATCTCTTACAGCGTTGAGCAGTTGATCTGGGCAGTTATTTTAGGTGAATCTGAATTATTTATATCAGCATGCACTCGTTGATTGTCCCTATGCACGCACAAGCAAAGAACGGCAGGACTTTAGATTAAATTACCAGTAAAGTTTTCAGCAGCTGACACTTTTCACTCTGGATGAGTGAAAAAAACCCTGACCACGTTACACACTGTACTGACTGTAGCTGTTGTTGGTTTTTTACCTGTTGCATTGTTTAAGACATCAGGTAAAAAAAAAATAAATAAAACTTTAAAAATATGAAGGTTGCTGAGAAATAAAGACCCAGGAGTAGTTTTTACAACATGTTAACCCACACATTATATTATAATGGTGACTTGAGCAACGTAATTTGTATAAATGTGCAAATTTGCAGAAAAAAATAAAAATAAAAGCATTCCAGTATTAAATAATACATAGTTATTTTTTGTAGTCAACATTGACATTCTTTCAAAAAGCATCTGCTTTGTTGTTGTTGTGTATATTCTCTTATCATTTTTGTATATTTTGTTGTTTTGTGCGGCCGTTTTACGTGTTTAAGTTGCTTTTTTTGTTCATTTTCTTCAAAGATTACAAAGAAAATAAAACAAATTACCTCAACTTTTGAAGAAAAGTTAAAAAAAAAAAAAAAAAGTGAATCCATCAGTTACATATCTACGAAAACTGGAGTTGTGACTTTAAAGTGCGTACAAGTCATCGATTGATTCTCACAATAAAGAAAGAATTACAGATGCCAAGATTTTGAACAAATAGGGTTTTAAAAAGTTTGGAAAACCACCAGATTTATTACTTAACAGTGACTTTTCAATAGGATTTCTTCTGCTATGAAAGAAAATAAAATAATCCACCATGTGGTGTGGGTGTGTGTGTGTGCGTGTGTGGGTGTGTGTGTGTGTGTGGGGGGGGGTTTCTTGTTCTGCTTGTTCTGTCACGACCGGTAATTTGATGTGCAGGATGATGTTGCTGTTGCTGTCACCCAAAGATGCTGATTCGGGCTTTTTTTTTTGCCTCCCAGCTGCTTTTCATTCACCTCTGATTGTTGGCTCAAGGTCACACCAACCACTGTTTTAGAATTCAGCAGACACAGGTGTATTGATTCTGATTGGAAGTTCTCTAAGCTTCTCCATCCGCCCATCGACGGACTAATATATTCACCCAGCGCGTGGCTACGGCCGCTCCTCTCATCACCGCTGATTGAACAACCTGATTAAGTGATTGAGGACTTTGTCTGCCATTTATAGCCCCGCTATTTATTGTTTGCTCTTGTATGGTTTTATCGCTATGACAACAGTGGAAGTGGTTGTGAATGTTATCTGGCTGTCTCCAATTCCTCTCTATCTTTTTTCTTCTCTTGTCATTTGTATTTATTTACCAAGAGACGATGACAATAGCAGAAGAAAAAAAAAAAAGCCCAGAAAAATACATTATCGGCCATTGTTTGGCTGAATTTCTCTACTTGGCTTATTCCTCTGCACACAATAGGACAAATGCAAGAAGGAATAAATAAATAAATAAATGTTGTGTTAGGTCATAATTTAAATTATATTTTGTGTGAAAGCTTCAGTATTGTGTCGGTATTTCTTTGTTTAACTTTGGATTCAGCAACAGAAAATTCCTCAACTAGTTTATACATGGCACGTATTTGTGACATACATATATACAGTATATATATATATATATATATATATATATATATATATATATATGTTGCTAAATGTTTGGCAAGTGTAGCAAATGTATGAATATGTTAAATTTTTCTCATAATTTTCTCATAACTAAACCCTAACTTAGATGTTTTGGGCCCATATCAAACAACTCAATGTTATTTTTTTCCATACAATGGGTGGCTAAGTATTTAGCATTGTAGCTAATGGATATTCTTGCTACGTATTAACCTGATTTCAGCTTAGCCATCTGAAGCATATCACTATAAAATGAGTAGCAGTAGTTTATTATTAACTTTATTTAAATTGTTGTTAACGATTGATGTTGGGAAGTTTCTAAATTAGAAAAGACGACAAAAGGAAAATGAAAATGAAAAGGGTAAATGAGGACATTTTGAAATGGAAAATAAATGTGTGTAAATATTTTCCTGCAACATTTCAAATCTAAAATATGTTATTATACCATTGGTGAAAGCCAGAGAACTTTTTTATTTATTTTATTTGTATTTTTTTTATGCAGGAATGCAATAAAATAATAGAATTAGCTCGGCAGATACGTCAAAAAGATGTTCATTTCTAGAAGAAACATTTGTACATGTTTTTGTTTTAATATGCTGAATCCATTTGGACACCATCCATTTTACCAATTTGGATATTTTGTAATAACTTTGGTTGTATTTGATATAGAAAAATGAACTCATTGATGAATTTTAGGTCAAATAATTCAATAATATATCTTAAAATACTTTAAATTGTGCTCAGAGCAAAATCAAAGATGGCCGCCATCAGTATTGCGAATTTCAATCTCACAATAACTTTAGTTCTGTTTGATGTAGAAACATGATCTTTGTGGTAAAATGTAGATTTTGGGGGACAAGGATTGCTTGTCTAACACACTTGTGTCAAACTCAAGCCCCGGGGGCCAAATCTGGCCCTTTAGAGCATCAAATTCGGACCGCAGGAGAAAGTCAAAAGGACAAGATGAATTATTGTGTAAATTACCAAAATAATCCAGTTGTAGATGTCTCAAATTCACCAATTTAATGAAATAAAAATATGTATAATACAATATAATTTGTAATATTGCACATTTTTCACAGAAATCTCAATTTTTCCACAAGTCTTGCAGTTTCTCTCAAACAATTCTACAAAATTCTGCTTAGTCACACAAAAATTGTTGACAAAATCAAATAATTTTTGAAGTGAACTGAACTGATATTGAGAACTAAGGCATAATGATGTTAAAATAGTTCTTTTTAATATAACTGGTCTGTATTTGGCCCCTGAACTAAAGTGAGTTTGATGACCATGTTTTAACAGAACAGAAGTTATGGTAAAGTTATGAGCCTAAAAACGTATAATTATGCACTGAGATCATGCTTCTATGTCAAACGTACGGTGGCTGGGAAGTGTCAGGTGAATGCATTTACAGAAACGAACACGAACGCAAACCGGCCACAACGGAAGTGTTTCCGACGGACCGGTATTACAGTCGGACGGGTATTATGATATGATAGCCTGATATGAAAAATATAAGAGTATCCTAATCAACTTTCACTTACTTTCATACGTGTTTCGATGTCTTCTTCTTGTTCTTAACTGTTCTGGTGGGTTAAAAACATCCGCCAGAAACCTGTCCGTCTGTTATACCGGTCCGTCGGAAACACTTCCGTTGCGGAAACCCGGTGGCCGGGAAGTGTCAGGTGAATGCATTTAAAGAAAATAACACAAATGCAAAAAGGTCACAACACGAATGCAAAATGGCTGCAACGGAAGTGTTTCCGGTTTGCGTTCGTGTTGTGACCTGTTTGCATTTGTGTTCGTTTCTGTAAATGCATTCACCTGACACTTCCCAGCCACCGTACAAACGGAATCAAAGTTATGACAAAATATCCAAATTGACAATACGGATGGCGGCCATCTTGGATTTCTTGCTTTTGAGTGGGAACCATTGGTTTACCAGTGTGGATCCCATTAAAAATAGATTCAAGTCAAAAACCCCTCATGTACAAATGTTCATGCTTTCTTCCAGAAGTGAACATCTTACTCGAATATTGCTACACATCTGCCGAGCTACTGAGCAAAGCTTTTTTGTCTTTATACAAGTATAATGGAATTTGAGGAGCAACTCTCTGTAGTGCCCAAAACAATATAAAAAAAACAGGAATGAATCACTGGTTGGATTCTCTGGTAAATAATGTAAGATATTACATTAAAAAAAAAAAAGCATCACACTCGACAAATTCCTAATGGTTTGTTTATAGTGCTTAAAAAAAACATTTTACTTTCACCACCAGAGACTAAACAGTAGCAAGAGAAGTTATAGTCAATAAAACACAGACAAACATCCTCACATTTCCGCTAATATAACTTTGTTTGTACTCAACTCATGTTCTCTGCATTTACGCACTGAATACACACAGTGACAAATGATTTTCACCTTTAACAATGTTTGTGGGTAGATAATTGTATGAATTCAAAGTGGATGGAGCAGTAAAGGGACTTCCAATAATGTTTACCTCCTTGTTTTTACGGACTTTATTGTGTAAAAAGGACGAGCGCCTGAAGCCGGTTGTCTTCATTCATCCTGCTGTAATATGTTTTGGATGAGAACATCTGCTAAATGCTTTCAAAAAAAAAAAAAAAAACAGAGTCAAGAGCTAATAAACAATTTGAGCTTCCGCTGTGGAGGAAAAGCTGTAAAACGTAGCAGATCTCACATTTAATTTAACAGGACAGGAAACGGCAACAGTTAAATTCAAACTGTGAAAAAGACAAACAAAGTCTGCAAATTAAAACAATAACTGAGCGCTGAAAAATACAGGGGGAAAAAATGAGAAAATGGAATTAAAACAAAAGCGACGACAGTGTAAACATCATTTATTTCACTTAGGAACACACAGGGCAGATGTTGGGTGTTTCATTAAGGGGGGTGGGGGGGGGGGGTTCTGGGCAGAAATGATGACTTTTAATACTCAACAGTATCAATCTCCAGCAATGGCTGAACACACACACACACACACACGGTTTTACACTCATAGGCGTTGGCGTGCGAGACAAAAAGCAGTAAAAGACAGTAGCGTAGGTGCTTTGTCACTGGAATCACTTTAAATTTATCACCTTTTGGAGCCGGGAAGGTGTTTTATCTTTATCAAGCTTCTGTTTCATTGCTCATAGGAAGAGAAAGAAAAACTATTTCACAGCTTATATATTGTAATTGTCGGTCATGTGTTTGATTTGATTTATTTTGGATGAGCTCTGGCTAAGATTTCCAACTCATATTTCTCATCAAAACTAAGAAGCCAAACAATATTAAATAGAAATATACAGTCTCCTCCAAAAGTATTGGAACGGCAAAGTGAATTCCTTTGTTTTTTAACTCTACTGAAGACCAGTGTTTGAAATAACGGCGTTTAAAATAACGGTGTTAGGTAACGTTTTTTTTTTTTTTTTTCAGTTACGGGGTAATCTAACGAATTACTTTTTACATCGTTACAACGCCGTTAACGTTACTGAATGTTAAATGCGGTGTGTTACATGCATTGATTGAATAAACACAGCTGTAGTGAGGAGGAGGTTAAAAACAAGGTGAGAGATTATGATTGGCTAAGGCGACGTCATGTTTCATGGTGTTTTTACTCATGTACCAGCACACGCGCCACGCACACAAACACACAACCACTCCAGATTTGATGAATCAGCAGGGATGGCGAGCGTGGAGCAGTCAGATGAAAAGTTGGCATCTTAAAAATCTGAATTTTTTTTTTTTTTTTTTTTAACAGTAACTCAAATAGTTACTTTCCTTGGTTATGACTTACTTTTATTATAGAGTAATTCAGTTGCTAACTCAGTTACTTTTTTAAAGTAACGTTCCCAACACTGGGTGAAGACATTTGGGTTTCAGATCAAAACATGAATATGAGACAAAAGTTCAGAATTCCAGCTTTAATTTCATGGTATTTACATGTAGATGTGGTAAACAACACAGGACGGAGCATCTTTGGTTTGAACACACCCACTTTTCAAGTGAGCAAAAGTATTGGAACATGTGACTGATGTTGCTCAGGTGTTGCCTTTTAGATTGATTACTTAAACATTAAATAGCTCTTGTTTTTGGCTTTGGGTTTCACCTGCATGTGAAAACGGCATTTACTGTTAATAAGCAAACCAAGTAGAATATCAACATGTGCTCATTTGATCCATAAAACTCACAGAAACACATTTCAGAGATTTTCAGAGACCCTCCATTGTACTACTGACTCAACTTCCTGTTGCCTTCAAAACAAGAGCCCTATTTAGAAAAGGGTTAAAAACTAATGGAAGACAAGAAGAGATGCTTTTATTTTGAAAAGGGGATGTTTGATTTTTAGCTTGAAGCTGGTCCCAGGACCATTTTGCATTCCGTTCACAATGCATCATGGGACGGTTGAGTATGACTACTGTGCCTACTGTGCATACTTAGGAAATGTCCCTATATAGTATACTGTACATCTTTTCATACTATCTCATGTTATCGCACTACATACTCACCTCACATACTAACCCAATACTCACACTACACCCTACGCTCCTCTACGAAGTGTGCACGTGTTAAAAGTGCACGAAGGGTTTGAGTGTGCAGGGCACGTGTGCAAAAGTTTAAGAATTGGGACAATGCGGTTCATGTCAATCCGTGTATCATTTGCTCATTCGTTTTTCATTATGTAACAAAAACATGAAAAATGTATTATTATTTGACATTTGTTTCCAAAACCAAAACGCCTTGTTTTTCAAATTCAAGCTCTTTTGCTTCGGTACACAAAATGAAAAAACGGAAAACACCTTTATTCGTTTTCTCCATTACCGATTGGCCAAAGTATGTGACCCGGAAGTGTACTCTCATCCGACGCTAACGGCTATGCTAACGGCAGTTCAGCATGACAAGATCACTGCTTCCAACTGTGCGTCAGAAACGTGTCCTTTTAGGGGCGGTGTTTAGCTCAGTGGGTTGAGCGCCCGCCCCATGTACAGAGGCTATAGTTCCTCACCTGCAGCGGGTCCAGGTTCGATTCCCGGCCTGGGACCCTTTCCTGCGTGTCATTCCCTGCTCTCTCTAACCCCCTTCCTGTCAAGCAACTGTCATATAAAGGCCACTAGAGCCAAAAAAAAAAATCCTTTAAAAAAAAAAAAAAAAAAAAAAAAGAAACGTGTCCTTTTCTCTTTAGCTGGTGTTGAACACAGAACCTCCTCATTGACATTTAGGAGGATTTAGAGACTCTCAGTGTTGCAGAGCTAACGATATCTCGGAATGTGTAACGCTGCACAAAAAAAGTTATGAAATTGTTTGTATAGAATATTTGTAAATACCGCCGCATAAATCAACGTAATGCTTCGTCAGAACAAACAAAACCCACGTGATATCAGCGACGTCAGTGCAAAACTTCTATGCCGCAATTATGGGTAATATGCTGCGCCGAAGTCTGCTTGGATGCAGGCTTCGACGAAGTGTGGATCAGGGGCGCATAAGGGGCGGGGCGAAAGAGCATTCTGGAGAATTTAGACACCCTACACACTTTCAACCTCATCGGGAACGCGCATATGAGGGGCGCGAGGGTGGAAGTGCGAGAATTGGGACGGGGCCTTAGTATGAGTCGTACGTTAGTGTGACATTTACAACACAGTCACTCTCTTATCGGCTTTGTTGGAAAAGTGTCACGCATTGCATCATGGGATGTTGAGTCCCGTAGACGGGTGCATAGAAGAGTAAAACATCGTTTTCAGGTATAAGATGTTTTATCAAGTTTTGGGTTATTTGATTGTTCTTCTTCTTTTCCATCTTACTTTGCACCTCTTGTCCTTTCCGTTCTTCTACGCAATATCTTTTATTACTTCCCTCCCCCTTTCCCCCACCCATTAATTCAATCTCTCACACATACTCACACCAACATATACCTTCCCTTCAGTGAGTTATTCCCTATAGACTTACACTCTATTACCCAAGATGCACTGCCCCGCTGTGCGTTTGCCTTTTCATTGGCCAATAAAACAACCTGAGCTTTATGGCTCTAGTGATTCCAAGTACATCAACTGTAGGCAGAGCCGACGAGAGAAAAGAGAGAGAAATACGGCGAGAAAATGGATGTGGTGAAAAGAGTAAAGTAGAAAATGAAAGCGGTGCTGAGAATAGGTTCAGTGGGAATAAAAATACATCATGAGACTAATAAAACGGAGAGAGAGAGGAAAACAAAAGCAGTGAAGATACAGCAGGTCATTGGTGGCTTATAAAAATCTGCCATCAATGTGCAAACTAAATCTTCAGCGTAGATGGAATAATGATATTTTATCGGCGTGGCCTCTAAGTTTGAGCTTTTATAAATAGCTATTGATCGGCCATGTTTTATTTAGCAAAGCGCAGTGACCTCAGAGACATCGATGGTTTGTTGGAGATGAAACATAAACAGCTGCTTGGTTCACATCTCAATGCTAAAGGTTTCACACATTCCTACGTCTTTAGGGTTCTGCAGTTGTGGCTTTTTCCTCCTGATTGTTCCTTTTGATTGTTCCTTTTATGTCTCTTCCCTTTTATATCCTTTTACCCACTTTGATGTTTTCTCTTCTTTATCTTCCGCACAGTCACACATTCACACAATAGCTTTAGCGCCTGAGGCTCAGTCACATGGAGGCATCCAGCTGTCTCTGATTCTGATTCTAGTCAGGCTAATGGAGGACAAAAACACACGCGTCGAGTTCTGAGAACCATGTAACACACTCTTTCAGCCTCCCAGCAACCGGGTGTACACATTACTTTTTACTGTATTGTTTGTTCTTCATCAGACATTGAAAAATAGTATATCTTACACCACAAACTGAAAAAACTAACTACCATAACTTACCACTGTAACTAACGTAAATAATGTAAGTACACTATCGTAACTACCGTAACTAACTACCATAACTAACTACCCTAACTAACTACCGTAACTAATTACTGTAACTAGCTAACGTAAATGGCGTAACTACACTATCATAACTAACTACCATAACTAACTCATGTAAATAAAGTAACTACACTAACTATCGTAACTAACATAACTAACTACCATAACTACCGTTACTAACTATCATAACTAACTACCGTAACTAATTACTTTAACTAACTAACATAAATTACGTAACTACACTAACTACCGTAACTACCACAATTACCTAATGTAAATAACGTAACTACACTGTCGTAACTACAGTAACTAACTACCGTAACTACACTATCATAACTACAGTAACTAACTACCGTAACTAACGTAACTACACTAACTACCATAACTAACATAAATAATGTAACTGCACTAACTACCGTAAATAACGTAACTACACTAACATAAATAACATAACTACACTAACTACTGTAACTAACGTAACTACATAAATACAAAAATAATAATAATTCATAATAATACATTTTGCTGCTCTCTATCTCAGACAAGTTTCCCTTATAAAAGAAATGTATAATCTCAGGTTCCATTTGGTGTTAAATAAAATAAAATGAAATAAAATTCAACTTTTTCTTTCTACTGCCTTAGATGCAGTCATAGTGGATATATAAAAACAAAAAACAAAAACACATTAATAATGATATTATCTACTGGGAGACATGAGGAGTCAAATTATAAAGTATAACTAAAACTACAACAACAACAAAACACATTATTATAATATAAAATTGAATAATAAAACATTCACACGAGTGTTGAGGAAAAGAGACAAAGGAATTATTCACTAACTTAAACAGCTAAATGTTGCACTAAATCACTAAAAATATAGAAAATACTGTGTATTCCTACTTTACATCTACATTTATCACAATTAGATTCATTGCTATTGTGTCCCTTCTTCTGTTGTTGTTGAATGGAATATGTATTTCAATGAGTCTGGAGTGTGACAGCAAACATATGGTTTATTTCTTCTATTGGATGTTGTTTTCATTGGTGGACTAAAGGCTTATTTATGCTCATACTGTATGTGCAGACACTGCAAATAATGCTTTGTGCTTTTTTTTGTCTGTAGTAAAGCACTTTATTTCCTGAAAGCGACATTGCAATAATAACAGTAAAAAACAAGGACATTGTGCTTCTTACTGAAGAACGTGATTCATTGTTCAGACTTAATGCTGTGAGAACCTTGTTCCAGAATTACATGAAGTACAATAAGTAGTCATTCTACGCAGAGTTTGCCGAGGGCAATGGGGGCAAAGGTCAAATATTTTCATTACTGTTTTCCCAAATTCATTGGAAAAAATAAAATTCTTAATATAATGTACATAATATACAAATATTTCAAGTGCCATAAACACAGTGACTGTACAAAATATATATTAATTCATTTGTTATTTTTTTAGAAATACAAGTTATTTTTGGCGCTCGAGTCATGTGACCATCGTTTTCCTTTCAAGGCCATGTTGAAATGTTATTGAGTTTTTTCTTTCTTTCTATATATATATAAAGTATTTTTCTGCTGCTTTGATAAAGTTTTACTGTTAGTTTCATGTCACAGATGTTAGTTCTACCTCAGATGTGTCGTAGAAGTTTTCAGTGAAATGGTCCCAAACTTTTGAGACTTTAGGTTGGTTCTTCTTCTGTTGCGCAGTTCTTCCTCTTTACAGTGTAAAAGGTGAAGCGACACTGCACCCAGCAGTTCATGTATGGTACTGCAGCAACAATGAAGCAGAAAGATTGTATCATTAATTAACAACATTAAACGACGCGTCGACGCAAAAATCTGTAGTCTACATTATCCATTATATTAGTCATAATGTTTTCTATTATTTTATATGTTACACACATTGTGATTGGGTGTAAAGAGTACTGATGTATTCTACTCAAGTAGAAGTATTCCTATTTGATTGAAATTGTACTCAAGTACAAGTAAGCCATATTTAAAATACTCAAGTACAAGTAAAAAGTAGCTCAATTACATAGTACTCAAAGTAAAAGGTTCTTGTTACTTTCACCCCCTACGTATATTTTTATCCCTCGCCACAAAGTGTGGAAGGAGGATATAGGTTTGAGCCCCGTCTCTCCGTGCATTCGTCCGTCTGAGTTAAAAGGGACAGCTTGTCTCAGAAACTGTTTAAGATACGATAACCAAATTTGGTGTGTGGCTTCAGGGTTGATGGAGTTCGAAAATGAGAAGCTCGCAATTATATTTTCCGGAGTTATTGCCTTTGTTACGTTTTTTTTTTTTTACTCTATTCGAGGTATCTTCAAAGTCGACAGCTTTTCTCAGAAATTGTTTAAGACACGATAACCAAATGAGGATATCAATACCTTGATAGAGTTCGAAAATGAGAAGCTCGCAATTATATTTTCTGGAGTTATTGCCTTTGTTCTGTTTTTTAATTTTTTTTACTCTGTTCGAGGTATCTTCGGTGTCACGGTCACCGTGTTTGACTGAACCCAGGTCTTAACACACACACACACACACACATCTGCTCCACTGACGCGCGCATCGGCCACGCACATGCACCCGCTCCCTCACTCAAAATGAATACATTCAAGCCAGACACATCTCACTGCACTTTTATTGCTTTGTTTTTTTATTATTAATAATACTTTTATTTATATCCCCTCCCATTGCTACCACTGTATCGGTCAAAGAACGGCCATGACCGATGTCCAGGAAAACTAATCGATCTTAAAGGATCAAGTCGAGGTCCAACCCACTAGCTTTGATTGACAGACTGAAGTCATACTGCTGAAAAACGACATTATGAAACAAAAAGGCCATTGTGGAAATAGATATTTAAGAATAATAAAACATATTTCATAATAATATTACCTTATTTAACAATTTAATGGCCATATTATATATTTGTCTGTTATTTATCAAAATGGTATTTATTTCAAAATGTTGTTTTTATTTATTTAATTATGACTCTTTTGGGCTTCCATATATATCAAGTTTTCTTTTTTCGATATAGAAAAGTACAATATCACCAGATCGATATAGCTATTTTTTTTTAAGACACTTGTTTTAGGAGTCGCTGCTTTTAGTTCTTAGAACAGGATGAAAAAGAACAGTTTCACTCACACGTGCTGTCCTTTATAGGCGAAAAAGCCAAAAGTGCCACATTTTGTCCAACTGTTTGTTAATAAATGTGCCTGTGTGGCATTTTGCATCAGCAAATTTAACCCAGAATAGTTTTACTGGTCAGACTGTATTTGAATTAAAGTTATTGAGATATATATTGTATATCGCCATTTTGAGAAAAAATGATTGAGATATGAGTATTGGTCCACATTGCCCAGCTCTAGTTACATATACTATTATATATATTACCTCTGGAATCTAAAGACGGTTTATATATTTAATTCTATTTATTTTCAAACTCTGCCTATTGTGGTCATTGTAGAGTGAAAAAACAGCGATTATTACTATGTCTGGTGTTTTTAGTTAAACAGTTGATTTTTCTGTGCCTGTTTTAAACCGTAGTTACTCGTACGCAGTCGGTTTATTCTCCTAATAGACAAAGAGAAGCTGAACTGCTGCAGGCGGCCACACAGTGTTTGACGTTGAATCTTTTTTTTTACTCCCTACCAGTCAATATTTAGTTTTATTGACTGTCATTGGCAATGACAGCTGTCCTGCGGTGTTTCACTCTGCGTGTTACTGTGCGCTGCCATTGATGGCTTTCCAAACACTGGAAGTTGCCAGGAGCAACACTATGACAGGCAAACATTGACAGCTCCTTTAGCAGAAAAAAAAAAAATATTGAAGCGTTTCCACCAGTTTAGTGATTCTCGCTCAATTTATTCAATGTATTTATTATTTTATTCATCTGGTCCCACGGTGTAAGTCACAGGAAGAGTTGAACACCGTTCTAGATATTTTATTGAAAATCGATTGATTTTAGATTATTGTTCGGTTTCAAGTGCAGGGACTTTATCTAAAATTATCATTTGTGTATGCCAAAAAAAAAAACCCTAAAAACTAAGTTTTGTGTGTGTGTGTGTGTCACTGGTGGGTCTCAATTAAAAAAACTAAAAAAAAAACTATCTAATTAGAGTCTTTTTAATTAATTAATCTCGATGAATCTAAATTAATCGCCTAATGATATTCGACACGAGAAGCAAAGTTTTTCCAAATTAAATGTATTTTGGTATTTGACTGAATCGCTGAAAACAATAATTGTTTATTATTTCCGTCACTGAGTGCTACTATAATGTGTAATATGAATAAAGAATATTATCAATGCATTGTTTACAAAGCACTAACTGTAATTTAAATAAGCTATATTCATGTTTTCCAGGATTTTTGGTAAACTTTCTAAAATGAATGTGTTTTTGTGTATTAGAATTAAAATTAAAAAAAAAAAAAAACAGCACGTAGTACGGAACATTCCAGAAAAGTGGAAACTGAACAGTACAAAAATAGTTGCATTATTTTTCTGTTTTTAATTAATTGCAATAAAGTCCCAACTCTAATGTATATATATATATATATATATATATATATATATATATATATATATATATATATATATATATATATCAGGATTATTCGAGCTGTTCTCCATTATGTTCCATCATTTTTTTTGCTTTTTCAACTGATTCTCTATTGCCTGATAATGATTCATAAATTTCTAAAATTGATTATTTTATATGTTTTCCACCGTGTGTAATGCAGCGCTTTGTGTTCAATTCCTAATTCTACTATTTACAGCATTATATCTCTGAGATTATCTTCCATATTGAAGTACAGTCGGTACTGCGACTGAAATTTCCTGAACTGAATTAAAAACGAATTGAATCAGGAATTAAATCAAATTAATTTGGTAAATCTGAGTTAAAACCCAGGTCTAGTCATTGTAAATCATTAGATTAATTAGCCTGTATCTGTTGTTGTTATGGTAATTAGCTACTCGTGATCGTTTAGCCATAGCATCACTAATGTTAATCCTGTTTTATCAAGGATTCTTACTTCGCTAGTGCCTCCGTCAGGTTTTTCACTAAGTGGTTTGATGATGTTGCAAGATTTTTTTAAATATTTCATCTGGAACCACACAATAATAATTAATCCCAACAGTTCTTAATAAATCAGAGTAAATGTAGCATGTTAACGACCACCTCCATCTAAAGTAGTGAAATAATGTGAGGAATAACCATAGTGATTTATAATACACAGTGTGCTTTGCCAAAATAAAGTCCATTTAAATAATTTAACCAAAAGCTGTTGAATTAAAACAATATACTTGCCAAATATCTTTGTTTTTTTCATGTTATCATGGCAGGATGTAGTTAAACAGTGATTGGTACAAAGTGTGAGCTGAAGAAATAAACGTTCTACCTTCTTCTGTGTTTCCAGATTACCTACAAAGCTCTGAGCTCCCTGGACCCCAGCGCTGACCTGACCACGCAGAGGGGACGAGTGTTTAAGTTAAAGAACGAAACCCATCATCTGTTTGTGGGGCTTTACCCAGGAACCACCTACTTCTTCACCCTGAAGGCCTCAACAAACAAGGGCTTTGGTCCACCAGTGACCACACGTATCACCACTAAGATAGCAGGTAAGCTTTGTTCTCCAGTTACTGATGGGCCATTATTGCCTGTCAGATATGTCAAAGAGATGTTCACCTCTGGAAGAACGCATGGAAATGTGTGGGTTTGGGATCATTTTTTATTGGGATTCAAACTGGGAAACCAATGGTTCCCTCTCAAAATCGAGAAATCGATGGCCGCCATCCATCTTGTGAATTTCAATCTTACCTTTGGTTCTGTTTGATGTAGAAACATGATCTTTGTGGCAAAACGTAGGTTTTTGGAGACAATTATTGTCTGTCTGACAGAACCAAAGTTATGGTAAGATTGAAATTTGCAATAAAGATGGCGGCCATCTTGGATCTTGCTCTTAACAAAATGTACAGTATTTTAAGATATTGTTATTATTGATTTCCTTGAGCCTGAAAACCAATATTTCAACACTGAGATCACAGTTCTATGTCAAATAGAACCAAAGTTAAGATAAAATATTTAAATGGGCAATTTGGATGGCGGCCATCTTGGATTCATTGATTTTGAGTGTGAACCATTGGTTTGCCAGTGTGCCATTAAAAATGGATTCAGCATACTCATAAACTCCCATGTACAAATGTTCATTCATCTTACCGTAATATAGTTAATTATCTGCCAGGCTATTCCCGTTCCTGTGCGTAAATTCAGGCTGATTGGGCAGAAAAAACTACTGATTATTGTATCACATTGATTTGACTCGGTTTGTGTTCAGAGTGCACTTTGTTATCCACTCCAAACAGCCTCTAAAGCTCGTTACTACTTGTGTTTGATCCGAGCTGAGAGCGTTTGTGTTCTCAGCACATCTGAATTCGCTCTAGACTTCGATTGGCGAAGCAATCGCTCTGGACTTGACCTGCCTGATCAGCTTAAAGGTGCGTTCACACCCAAAGCGACTTCAGCAACTTTGGCAACGACAGTCGTCACATCACTGGTCACTGATGAAGCGAGCAAAAAGTGCAACGATGTCCTGTTTTTAATACGTTATTGCCATTGTAAAACTAGTGAATGTATAACGCTGGTGGATAAGGTCAAACCACTGTGGTGAGTCCGTAGTTGATTTAGATGGGTTTTCATGCAGACTTGAATTTGTAGTTTGTCCTTTACACTTCGATGCTAATGTGTGGTTCTAAAACAGAAATAATAATGTGTCAATCTCTAATGAATACAGATACTACTGCAATAAACTTACTGGTACAGCAATATTCACACTTTAAATAAACAACAGCAGAAGTAGCTCCTCCTTAAATGTTCATGTGAACTGAGAATAGCACCAACTAACAGTGGAAACGCTACATTTCACTACAAACTCGGTTTATAGCAATAAACACCATCAAAGTAGGGTGACTGACAAACAAACAAACTATGAACTAAACTTAAAGTACTTAAGAACTAAGAACTGTAAACTCTGATGTGTCTCCTTCCTCGTTTCTCCTTCTTTTCTCTCTCGTCCTGCATCCTACACACTGGTGGGCTAGGCTCCGCCCCTTAAAGGGCCAGCATGCCAGTCTTTAGACAGCCTTTTCTACAGCAATATTTAACAAAAAAAAAATGCATTGTAACAGACGTCATCAAAAGTACACTGCATTTTAAAAACATATTATTTTAATAAGTAAACAAACAACAAAACGGAAAGCAAAAGTTAAGGATAAAGGATAAATAAGTACCTTTTTGGAGGAAATTGTATTCATTTTTTAAGTTATCTCTAATTTTTAAAGCTACTTTTTCATCATCTAAAGTTTGCTCTACTGTTCTCAACCAAAGGTTTATTTTGGGTGAGATTTATTGTTTCCATGTCGTTGCGACTTTGTTCAAGCGACTCATCTCGGCCATTTTAAGCAACTATAGTCGCTGAAGTCGTGTTGGGTGTGAACCAACCTTTAGACTTTGTTTTGCGTGTTGAAACCAACCAAACTAACGGAATCCTGGAGCATTTTAACTACTTTGGGATTATTCAATATTAACGCACCCTTTATTAAAAAAAAACACTGCTGTATTGAAAAAGTAATTTCCAAATGTGACGATAAAAGACTGATCGCGGCGTCTTGTGAAGCCAAACCAAGCTCTTTGCATTAGGATCAAGGATCAAATGCTTCTCTGTCAGCACCTACACAGATCTTAGCTTGACCTTCTCCCACTCTTTAATCATCCATTCAGCACCTAACATGTTTTTAAAACAGAGGGGGGGGGGGACAAGCACCTACACACCCCGCTACCGTACGTACCAGATAAATCTTGTTCTAAATGTCACGCCATCTGCAATCTTCATTATCTCACTTATAAACTGAAGCACGAGGAGGATTCAAATGAAATGTGTGACAGTGAAGGATGGATTAGGGGGTGGGGTCTACGGGTGATAACCTAAATGCCACACCAATCAGGGAGAAGGTGTTGATGTCAAACCTCGACAGGCACTTGTTACACGCCACGTTCACACTACACGGGTGTGACGAGTGTAGGATTTAAATGTTAAATGTAGAGCGACTGTCTGTTTCAGCTGACACCATCACCATTGTTAACCCATGTGACCCCTAAATGCCAACACAAAGGAGCAGATGATTTTAAGGTGCGCACAAAGCAAAGGTTTACGTGAACATGTGTGACCTTCTGTTACAATGTCGGCCATTTTAACCTTTGTGAATTTACCTCCTTCAACTTTTTTTTTTATAAAGGCGTATCACAATGTCAAGTATTTCAGTCCCAGGAATCGTCGTCATCGTCATCATCAATCTTTATTACAGACTTTTAGCCCAGAATTTAAAAAAAAGGAATGAAAATGTTTGACAATTTCAACAAAAGCACACGACACCTCAGTATTTTTGATAATATAGTGTCATTCTCATTTCTTCTTTCAGTGTTTATCTAAGGTTTGTAGTAGTGATGGGACTCTATGTTGTTACTGACAATATGCTCAATACTGTTGTCATGTAAATGTTTCTTTTAAAAAAAATTATAAATAAAAAGTAGAAATAAAGAAATAAAAAGTAGTGGTGGGACTCAAATTTAAAAATATTATTATTGTTATTATTATTATTATTATTATTATTATTATTATTATTATTATTATTATTATTATTAGCATTTCTGTCCTCTGTGGGGGACATCAGTCTGCACTATCTAAGTCAAAAACTATTTATTGTATAAACTTTAATATTACTGTACTTTCATGAGGACATCCTGACCTGTCCAATGAGGCCTCATTGTGGGGGTGTGGCTAAATGAACACATGGGCTATCATCATTTTTTGAGACCAAGGGGAATAAATGATCTTTTGTTCATACTGACATAATGCTAATGTTGTTAATAATCAAATTGTTGCATCAATGAAAGACTCTTAGCTTCAGTTCAGTGAAGTTTTTAACCCTTTGAAAACATGACTTTGAACCCATAACCTTTGTGAGGTGATGTTTTATAAAAAAAGAATGTTTTGTGTTTAGAGGTGTTTCCTTCATCTAACTTGTAATGTTCATGAAATGCTAATGAATTTAGACAATAATCAACAAAAGATAATACATTGTCTTAGCATTTTAAAGTTATGTTTTGTATTAATATAGACCTGATGTCTACTACACATTTTAAACACAAAATATTTCTGAGAAAATGTTTGTTGCAAAATGTTTTTTTTTTTTTTTTAAATTTAAAGACTCTCAGTATGTAAATAAAAAAATGTGAATATTATTTTTTTATTTTATTTTTTTTTAATTGGGTCTCAGAGATGAATCTCAATTAATATCCCAACATTTTTTGACCCGTGAAGCAACATTTTTCCGTTTAAATGGATGTTATTATATGACTGAATCAATGAAAACAATCAAACAAACTAAATATTCTTTATTAATTTTAACATAATGTGTGATATGTATAAATAATATTATGATTGTATTATTCACTCAGCACAAACTTTAATTTAAGTAACCTATATTCATGTTTTTTGTTTTTGTTTTTTTTTGGGAAACTTTCTGAAACAAATATGTTTTTGTGTGTTATGATATCAAACAGCATTTAGTCCAGAACATTCCAGAGAAGTGGAAACTGAACAGAGAAAAACAGTAGTGTTATTTTTCTGTAAATAATTTATCGCAATTAATGCAATAAAGTCCCAGCACTAGTTTTTAGTAATAACTAAACCAGAATAGTGTCATTAAATATAGTTTCTCAATATTTTTTCTCCATTTGCCTATTTTTCTCTGTATACTGTAGTTTTTATTTATTTAAATTCTTCTTCTTATTTTTAATATATATTTTAGTTTAATTATTATTATTATTATTATTATTATTATTATTATTATTATTATTATTATTATTATTATAATGAATTCAAATAAATTAACTTGTGTTTCTCCTTAATGTCAAGTATTATTACTATTTAATTTCTTGTTTTTCTAACCATGTCATTTCTGGGGCTCCAAAGTTTTTTAATATTCATGAATAATATTGTTAATATTTTTGATAATGTTCACGTTGTTGATGATTTTTATCTTTTCTGTTCAGCTCCAATGATGCCTGAGTACGAGTCTGAGGCTCCACTAAATGAGACAGAAACCACCATCACCATCTTACTGAAGCCGGCCCAGTCACGTGGAGCTCCTATCAGGTATTTAATATTATTTTATTTCGTTTTTTTCCTCTCTCTTTTTATTTATAACTCCTCCCCCTGCACTGTTACTCCTAATGTCATCTAGTTTTCATTTGTCTCCCTTGAGGGGTTTTTCAAATGGTATTAAATTCTCCTCCAATTTATAGAACACCGTGTAAAAAAGAAAGTCTGGTTGTTTTCATTTGTTTCGCTTTCACACATTTTGCAGTGAAACATGAAATTGTCTCAGTGTCTCCATTTAGAATCAATCAATCAAATCAAAATCTAAACTAAATAAAATACAAATTCTAAACTCTAAATAGAGTTTAAATTTCCATTTCCTTGTGTTTGAATCATACAATTAAATCCCCTGTGGGTGAAGTTAATTAAAGTAAAATAAAATGGGCCAAATGCCTTCAAGAATGTAAGTAGAATTTTTTATTTATTTATTTTTTCACAAATTGAGCCAATTTTTGCTGATTTTTTTTATTTTTCTGCATCAACACCAAACTTGCCCTTTTTTGTCATTATTTGTGCTCATTTTAATCCATTTTTGCTACATAACTTCCATTTCTGTCACTTCTCCTTCAAATTTCAATGTCTTTTTGACATTTTTAGCTCTTATAAACCCTTTCCACCACTTTTTTACCAAATATATTGACCCATTATTCTCACTTTTAACCTTTTTTCACCATATTTCATGCTTATTTTGCCAATTTAAACACATTATTGATTTTTAATGCCCAATATTTGCCGGTTTAAACTAATTGTTCCAATATTGACACTAAACCTTTTTTTTTTTTAATTCTTTCTTTGGACTTTTAATGTATTTCTGTGTTTTTTCCTCCATTTTTGGTGACTTTTAATGCATTTTTTTTATGAATTACTTTTTTGAGCAGATTTAAAAGTCAGCAATTTTTCTTGTATGTTTTACTTGCACATTTTAAAAGAAGTAATGTTACATTTCTACACCTAACTGTAACTGAGTAAATTGTTTTGGTTTTTTTTTTTATGTGTAAACCATAGAAATATAACAAGGTTCCTCAGTTTTGGCATTTAATTACATTTTAATGAACTTTTTTTTATATAATTTCCATGCCAATTACAATTATATTATATTATATATATATATATATACATATATATATATTTTTTTTTTTTTTCAAATACAGTTTCAATCACAATTACATCATAATTGTAATGAATTACCAATTATAATTGACCCCAACCCTGGAACTTACAATTTTTTATTTATTTTTTAATCCAAATCTTGTCGTAAAATTGCGATTAACGTGTTAGATTTGACTGCCAAGGTTTGGGCCAATTACATTTTTCAGTTACAATTACATCTTCAATTACCCATGTTTAATTACAACTAATCTATGATTACGGTGACCCATTTTTTTTCCAACAGCAACATATATTTTTTTTTCCAATTACGGTTCCAGTTATAATCACACCATCATTTTAATTGATTAGCAATTATACAATTACAATTGTCCCCAACCCTGGAACTTACACGGTTAATTATTTTAATTGGAATCTCATCTGAAATTAGCGATTCGCTTGTTTAGCTTGTGTAGTATTTGGCTCCACTAACACCAGTTTTCCCAGTTAAACTTACACTAAATAATGTTTATACTAGTGGAGTTTCTGCACACGTTGCAAGTGATTGTAAATGTGTGTGTGTGTGTGTGTGTGTGTGTGTGAAGTGAAGCAGAGGAAAAAGGACATTTGTTAACTTAAGTGTCTACAAGTGTTTGTTTCTTCTTCCCTCCGTGGAACACGGTTTGCTTTTTAAAATCCATGAATGATACATTGAGTGGTTTTAGAGCTCAGCCAAGAAATGTTTGCCATAATACGAGTGTTTGGAGAAGATGCTCTTTAAAGCGTATTATTCTGATGAATGCACACACACACACACACACGCACACACACACACACACACACACACACACACACACACACACATGCACACAAAGGGTAATTCACCAGGCTTGTTACGATAAATACTGATTTAGATTTACACGACGACGACCACAGCCAGGGAGAGAGTTGTTACAGAATAGTACGTATACATTTATTTATTTATGTCGTATAGACAGAGAAAAATGGTACATGCTCAGGGAAAAGATTTAAACACATTATTCTCACAAAGACCTTGTAGTGGTTGTTGTAAATATAAAGGAGCAACAAATGTAACAAGAAAAATAACACAACAGATAATTTACATTAGCTAGTTTAAAGAGATCCTCCATTGTTTTTACAAGTTTGGCCTAAAATGTACTTATTATAAGATCTATGTCTAACAAGACACATTATTATACACCATACTATTTTATAGTTTAAAGCTCTGTTTGAAATGGCACACTCCAAACTCAATGAGTATATAATGTCTACTATATACTATTAGTATGAGTAGGATGATGAGTAGGGATGTAACGATTAATCGTTATATGTTTATTCATATATATATATATATTCTCTTGTCCAAAGGCTGAGGCGGCGGGCGGAATCTGCTACTACTTTCTTTCTGGCCGCCTTCTACTCTTAAACATGTTCATAAATGATTCCTTACCCCTTTAGCACCGAAAGAATATCTGTAATATTATGTAAATATCTGTAAAAGTCACATTTTCCAAACAAATATCTGACGTAAATGCAATGCAGACTGTTTTTTTTTTTTTTTTTAAAGTCTAATTGTTAGGACACAAAATACATTTTCAGTTGCACTTTTAAAAAGATAAGGAACTATTATGTAGTTTTGCATTGTTTACTATAGAACCAGAATTTAATTAATAGGCTTCTTCTTCATTTGTATTATTCCTTTATTTATTTCATTCAAATTTTTTTTTTAGTTAAATTGCATTGTTTGAATAGTTTATCAAGGGATTCTTTTGACAATGAAAAATAAAAGGAAAATAATACAGTATTTTCCCAAAAAAAATAAAGAAATATTTTTCAATCATTATTTGTCTACAGTCACATTTTGTAAAATAAATCGTGAGAGAATTGTATCATGAACCCAGTATCGTGAATCGAATCGTATCGGGAGTTGAGTGAATCGTATTTATTTATTTATTTATTTATTTATTTATTTATTTATTTATTTATTTATTTATTTATTTATTTATTTTTCAGATGCTCCAGAAATATTTTGAATGAACAGAAGAAACACTAAAACATATTAAAGAAAAACTAAAATAAACAAAAATAAAAAAACATACATAATTACGGTAAATAAAATACTGTTAATTAAGTGCACACCTTCTGGAAAATTATATAAATGTACAAATATAGGACAGATAAATACCAGTATAGTATAGTATAGTAAGCCATCTACCTACTACACTGTAAAAACCTGAAAACATTTTAGGTGAAAGTGGAATATCAACATGTGTTCATTTGATCCATAAAACTCACCAAGACACATTTCAGAGATTTTCAGAGACCCTCCATTGCTGAATAAACTTCCTGTTAATTTCAAAACAAGAGTCCCATTTACAAAAGTGTTAAAAACTAATGGAAAGCAAGAAGAGATGCTTTTATTTTGAAAAGAAGATGTTTGATTTTTAACTTGAAGCAGGTCCCAGGACCATTTTACCATTCCACTCGCAATGCATCATGGGGCATGTCCTAATATAGTATACATCCTAGTATTTCTCACCTACTCAATCTTTTCATACTATCTAATGTGAACACAATAAATACTAAATTTGACGTCAGATTTAGTATCAGTAGTACGTTAGTACGACATTTACTACACAGCCTAAGAGCCTGTGTTCCTCCATCTTGAAATCATGTGATTGATGATGTCACACGGCCCCACTGCCTGTAAACATCCCATAGTTTTCTATTGGAGTGAAACTTTCAGCCTGATTTTTAGATCATTTAACAGCTTTTTAGATCATTTAGCAACTTTTTCAGTCAAAATTACAGCTTGTGTTGCTTTTAGTTGCTTTAAATAATCAGGAAAAGTTAAAGATGTCAATGTAAACCTCTTGTGTTTACTGAAAGAGGATAAAAACATTGTGACCACAGGGGGCGACAGTTCTTACTCTGCTTCATTGTCCACTACGGAACATAAGAGAAGAAGATCTTTTGTAAGGAACCTTTACTCCTAATCAAACAGTGTGCTGACACGCTCTGGTGGCTGGAGTTAGCAAGTAAATCACACACTATTGAAGACAGACAAACCCTGAGGTTCAACAGTTATTTGTAAAAACAGTGGACTATCCCTTTAAGAACTAGTGGTGAAACAAAACAAACATGTATTTCCTCTAACTTAAAGTTGCTGGAGATGATTCTTTATTTATTTTATTTATGGTGTTGGCCTCATAGATTAATTAATCAAAGTAAAAGTTTGAAATTTCTCCTTGAATCACGACCCGATGCGTTCGATTTTTTCTATCAAACTTTAAATAAACATTAACGCAAATAGCAGCTATCTGAGGCTGGCTCCAGAATATGTAATAGGTATTTTTATTATTTATGTGTTACCGAGGTTTGAAGCAATAAGGCTGTAAAAAGCTTCACAAATCAATCAAGTACATCATAACTTTACTGTATTTATTCACCAAAGCTTTTTCTGGTTTTTATTAGTGAAAGGAAATGAAGAAAGAAAGAAAGAAAAAAAAACCCATTGAGATGATGTACTTAAGAAAAAATAAATAAAAAAAAAAAAAAAAACCTTTTAACAACATTTTTTTTAAAGTTTATTCAATGTTCTGTTAATTAATTTTTAATAACAGCAAAATGAATCAATGGTAATTGAAAACATACTTGTTGGTTTAAAAACATCTTTCTAATATATATATATATATATATATATATATATATATATATATAGGTAATTTGTAGAATATTTCAAAACTTGCCATCAAAGGTTCTAAATCACCATCTGAAAGCTTTTACTTATACACTAATGTTTCACTGGAAACACTGGGGGAAAAATAAGCAATTAGCATGTGTGAGAACCATCTTTAGTCATCAGCAATTACCTTTTATGAAAGCTTCCAAACCACAACTGGGGATAATTGGCCGCGGCCCCTTCACAGAAACATATATTTCCCTAATTGCGTATAATTGTGAGGTGAGTTGTTGGCGTGGAGGAGGACGAAGGTAATTGTTCCGCCTTTGTCCAGAACTACGGAAGAAGCCCTCAGTCAATCACAGAGCTTCTTAGATAACGAAGTAAAGAAGAAACACAAACACACACACACACACACACACACACACACACACACACCCTCAATGCAGAAAAAAAAAAACACCATTATCAGCGGTTCTTTTGAGAAACTCTGAATATTTTTTGAACAATGAATATATATTTTTTTTCTTTCCACCACTTTTCCACCTATTGTCACATATGTTGATCCATTCAGTCACTTTTTACCTCTTTCCACCGTATTTCATGCTTATTTTTGACAATTTAACCACATACACGATTTGTTATGCCCATTATTTTCCAGATGAAACAAACTGTTTCTACTAATAGTTCTGATATTGAAACCCCTTTTTACAATGTTTCTCTCCGTTTTTCAAATTTGCAACTTTTGGTTGGTTTTTAAAAATCACATTTTACCACCACAATATTTTTTGAACAATTTGAGCCCATTTTTGCTTTATTTTACCCTTTTTTCGGTAACTACACCAAACTTGCCATATTTGAACTTATTTTCATCACTTTTTCTTGCCATATTTTTGCTCCTTTTAATGTATTTTTTCTACAATACTCTCATTTCTGACACTTCTCCATCAAATTTCAATGCTTTTTTTGCACATTTCTTCTACTTTCAACACATTTTCAGCACTTATAAACCCTTTCCACCATTTTTTCACCTAATGTCAAATATATTGACCCATTATTGTCACTTTTAACCTCTTTTCACCATATGTCATGCTTATTTAACCACATTCACCATTTTTCATGCCTATTATTTACCAGTTTAAACTAATTGTTACAATATTGACACTTTGAACCCTTTTTACTATTTTTTTTTGTTAGTTTTTTCATCCACTCTAATTTGCAACTTTTAACCAACTTCTTTGGTTTTTAAAATCTCATTTCACCACCTTTTCCACCATTTTTGATCATTTTTAACCCATTTTATTTCTTTATTTCTTTATTTCTATTATTAAAACAAGGATATATGTCTTAAATATGATTATTAATAATAATAATAATAATAATAATAATAATAATAATAATAATAATAATAATAAACGTTCCTGGATAACAGTGGATATTATTCAGATGAATAAATAAATGTGGTTATCACAGATTCATAGAACAATGGACCATCATTTTACTGACTTTATGGATGGACCCCAAAAATCTCTCCCCTTTATTTCCCCTTATAGATGGTCCTGTCTCTACATGACTGTTCTACAATGTTCCTGTCTGTGTTCTATGTTGAGAACCACTGATCTAAGTGTGTAACACAGCTCACACATTGATGCTGATGAATCCTTAGTGTGGATCGTTTAATGTCTTTCATTCCATCGCTTCTACAGAAATAATGCCTTCACACTTTCACCCCCATTCACTCTTAATCACATCTTTATTGCTGACTCAGCAAAAAGAAGTATCTCAGAAGTTACATTTTGGACAAAAAAAAAAAAAAAGTTGTCTTAATAAGAATAATTTCTTCTAACGATTGGTGAGATTTTCCAGGAGATGTGTTTTTTTAACCCAGGGCTGCGAACGCTTTTTATTGCAAAATTGGATGGAAAGCACTCTGCAGATCAATAGTTATTATGGACATTTGCATAAAAGAGAAAAAGCTGAAACAAAAAGAGCTGACGAACAGAAACTCTTCCCGGAGATTTAAATTCTACAGTTTACCTTTGCTTTGAATAGAAATGTAACACGTCATCATACATACTAATCCAAAATAAATAAATAAAGAACTCAACCTCATTTTTTACATATATATAAATATATATATATATATATCAAAATAATTTTTATTCTTTCAAATATATACAGTATTGAGCTGCCACTATACTGCCAATTCTTAACTGATCTACACCATTAAAATATCAAAATGTTCCAGTGTTTAGTGGTAATGCTGCAATAAGTTGTAAAATTCTAACACTTTAACTTTTAATGTAATATTAGGTTGTTTGCTTCCACTATGTCAATTTCTAACTCAAAGACACAATTTTAGCACCAACATGTTGTCCACTTTCTAATCTACAAATCTTTTCACTTCACTGAATCACACCATTCAAAGATCAAAATGTTCTACAGCTTATTGACAATTATGTTATCTAATTTGTGAAATGATCATTTTTATGGTTTTATTCAAATTTGGCTGCTTTTGTAAGCCTTGATTAGGTCTGATAGAGTGAGAACTGCTGTTAAAGCTTTAATCATTCAGTTACAGCCAGAATGATATAGTTACTAATATACTAATATAGCTTAAAATGTTGCTACAATCTTCCTCTTTCTTATAATTATCATTTTAGTGGGAATTCTTAGCGTTCACCCCTTACTTTGCTTCCACAAGTAGTTTGAATCTTGCCCTGCATAATGTCTAAATATCTAATCTTTTAATAATATGTACAAACTTGTGTTCATTGACAGTAAACACATACAGCCGAAGGAGTTGGCAATTAATTTCCGCATTCCCACTTGCATTGTCGTGGCAATGCGATTTTTTTCTTGTTTTATTTAATTTCTGTTTTTTTTTTTTATTTCTTTTGTTATTTTCCAGCTCCTACCAGCTGGTTGTGAAGGAGGAGCGTAAGTCCAAGAGCCGCCGTGCCGCCTCAGAGGCCCCCGAGTGTTTCTCTGCTCCTGTCAGCTTTCGTAACGCCTCCATCTTGGACTCTCCGTACTACATCGCTGCCGAGCTGCCGCCGTCCAGCCTCGCCGTGGTCCAACCGTTCACGGTCGGGGACAACAAGAGCTACGGGGGGTTCTCCAACCCTCCTCTGTCGCCCTCAAAGAGCTACAGCATCTACTTCCAGGCCATCAGCAGGGCCAATGGGGTGAGTCAAGTATTTATTTCTTATCTTTGATGATCAAAACACTTATTTTATTCCATATATCCAGACTATATATATATATATATATATATATATATATATATATATATATATCTAGCAGGGATGTGACGATTAATCGTAAGGCAGTTAAAAATCGATTCATAGGTATCACGGTTCACATCGATTTTCTGAAAATTGAATCGCAGTACTTTTTTTTAAACAGCAGCTATATTTATCCTTCTCTTGTCCAAATGCTGAGGCGGCGGGCGGAATCTGCTTCTACTTTCTTTCTAGCTGCCTTCTACTCTTAAACATGTTCATAAATGATTCCTTACCCCTATAGCACCGAAAGAATATCTGTAGTATTACGTGAATATCTGTAAAAGTCACGTTTTTCAACTAGCTCTGTCTGCTAGCATAGCATCTCTTCTTCCCTGCTGGATAAGCTGCATACCAACTCACCACTGGTTTACCAGCGCCCTCTGCTGGTTCAAACAAATATCTGACGTAAATACAGTGCAATGACTGGTTATTTAGTCCAATTGTTAAGGCACAAAATACATTTTCAGTTGCACTTTTAAAAAGAAAAATGAATTTTTTTTGCAGTTTTGCATTGTTTACTATAGAATAGTATTATTCTTTTATTCATTTCATGATTTATTTTTAGTTAAATTGCATTGTTTTGAATAGTTTATCAAGGGATTCTTTTGGCAATGAAAAATAAAAGGAAAATAGTTCAGTAGTTTTTTCCCATTTTGTAAAATAAATTGTGAGAGAATGGTATTGTGAACCCAATATCGGGAATCAAATCGTATCGGGAGTTGACTGAATCGTTACATCTCTAATATATATATATATATATATATATATATATATATATATATATATATAAATATAGAAACGTTTATTATATATATGCAAACCCCCATACAGTATACAGTATGTTCAGACTTTCATATACATATACTCCGATTTTTGTAGATATATTATCATACTTTCATAGATGTATTCAAACTTTTTATATACATATTTTCCTAAATGGCTTAGTACTTACTGTACATACTGTATATACACCTTTCTACATAAAGTACATTAACTAGGGCTTGTATGCTATGAGGTAGGGTTGTGGTCAATTACATTTTTTAATTAGAATTACATCTTTGATTTTCCATGTACAATTACAACTCAATTGCGATTACGTTGACTGGCATTTTTTATGATTATGAATTATTATTATTATTATTATTATTATTATTATTATTATTATTATTATTATTATTATTATTATTCCTACAGTGTGGATGTAAGGGCATTCTTCAGCATTTTTGTATATTTTTGTGGAAGAGTTGGCATCTAAACATGTTATTGCTTTTCATTTTGTAAACAGTTTGAGTGCGTTTGTGCAGATCCTAAATCCAATCACATCAGATCTCATATTCAGTTGGATCTTGGTCAATCCAATCAGAGTTTGGCATGTCAGTGGATCCATGATGCAGGCCAACGTCAAAGCAAGTATCCGTGAACCAGTGGGTTTTATTGGGAGCAATGGGATGAATAAATGCATGACAGGCATTCATGCTGTCATTTTTCAAATTGTAAGGTTTGATCTTCCTAAATGAATGCATTTTCAATCTAAAATTAACGCTAGAAATATTCTTTTTGTGATCATTCCATGTCATTTCAACAAATGGTTCATGCACTTTGGTCTCAAAAAATCCTGAAAATTCCAATTGTTTGGTGATTATTCAATAGTCACTCTGTACAGTTTCAGTTTTACAACACTTTTCGGACATGTTACTAGTGAAAAACTAATAAACAATAAATTATTATAAGACAATGAGTCAAGCTACAATGGCCTCATGTAAAGGATTTTCAATATTTGCAAATGGTGAAATAACCCAAAGTTGGGGTCCAAAATAAAAATGAAGAAGTTGCATAAAGAAATGTTTTATATCCCAAGAAAGAGTCATTTTTATACTATGAATTAAAACAGAAATCTGATTTTTTTTCTTACATTCCCACATGGTTATGGGCTAAAAAATTTATTATTTTATATTTCCATAGCGTGTCATCCAAGAACCAAAGCATTTATGTGACTAATCATTAGTGATGTGAACGGTCTATGTTCATAGCTCTAAGCTGATCTAATTACACGGAGCTGAGACATATGTTAAGTAGTTCATTGAAGGCCCAAACATGTTCCAGACCCAAACACCAAAACAACTTTTCTCCATTGTAGAGGAGCTGGTATGTCCACCAGATAGGATGTATAGCAGATCTATGTATATATTCTAAGAGAGTAGGTGGAGCTATATTATTATACCACATTACAGTTACCTATGTGATGTACTTCCTGAGATATTGGAAGATGAAAATGGAACAAATGAAAAATTGACATATCAGTTAATGTTCTAATCCAAATTGTGTGTGTTTTTGTTGTATTTTCTTGTCATTTATCTGATCTTTTTTTATTATTCAGTATATTTTTTCTATTTTTTGTGTTGTATTATTGAAATTATTCTGTGTTTCTTATGTCATTTTTGTATGTTCCTCTGTAATTTTTTGTCTATTTCTTATGTGATCTTCTGTAATTTTCTCTCTTTTGTTGTTATTTTGGTTGTTGCTGGTAATAGTAAATCTCGTCTCTTTTTGGTGTCATTTTGTGTATTTTGTTGTTGTTTGTCTGTTCTTTTTATAATTCAGTATATTTTAATCCTATTTTCTGTGTTTTTGTTGTTGTTTTGTGAGTTGCTGGCAAAATTTTGTAAGATTATCATTTTTAACTAAATTAAATATTGAAAAACACATGCTTTCATTTGTTAATTTCCTCCTCTCTCTCTCATGTGCCCCCTGTAGTGTCATTGCGTACCCCCATTTAAGAAACACTGTTCTAAGTTGAGGCCTAAACGTCGTCTTTATACTGTATGATTAAATATGACCAACTGTAGCAGCTTTACAGTTGGAGACACTGAAGCTATAGCTCTGGCACTTGATGAAGTCCTAGAAGAAGAGGACAAAGGTTTGTCAGCCACTGGAGAAGCTGAGATCAGGATGTCAGGGTCACAGACACAAACATGAGTGTTTGAAGAGCTTGTCTTTCTAAGCCTTGTATCAGCGAGATGAAGGAATCCAGCTTCAAAAAAATATGTTTCTCATGTTTGAATAGTTCTGCCAGGGTTTCTCAAAGAGAGGTACGTGTACCCCTAGGAGTACGTGACAGCACTACAGAGGGTACTTGAGATTGAGTTCTAATAAGTATGAGAACCACAGTTTTATTAAGTATGAGAACCACAGTTTTAATAAGTATGAGAACCACAGTTTTATTAAGTATGAGAGCCACAGTTTTATTAAGTATGAGAACCACAGTTTTATTAAGTATGAGAACCACAGTTTTATTAAGTATGAGAACCACAGTTTTATTAAGTATGAGAACCACAGTTTTATTAAGTATGAGAACCACAGTTTTATTAAGTATGAGAACCACAGTTTTATTAAGTATGAGAACCACAGTTTTATTAAGTATGAGAACCACAGTTTTATTCAGTATGAGAACCACAGTTTTAATAAGTATGAGAACCACAGTTTTATTACGTATGAGAACCACAGTTTTATTAAGTATGAGAACCACAGTTTTATTAAGTATGAGAACCACAGTTTTATTACGTATGAGAACCACAGTTTTATTAAGTATGAGAACCACAGTTTTATTAAGTATGAGAACCACAGTTTTATTAAGTATGAGAACCACAGTTTTATTACGTATGAGAACCACAGTTTTAATAAGTATGAGAACCACAGTTTTAATAAGTATGAGAACCACAGTTCTAATAAGTATGAGAACCACAGTTCTAATAAGTATGAGAACCACAGTTTTAATAAGTATGAGAACCACAGTTTTAATAAGTATGAGAACCACAGTTTTAATAAGTATGAGAACCACAGTTCTAATAAGTATGAGAACCACAGTTTTAATAAGTATGAGAACCACAGTTTTAATAAGTATGAGAACCACAGTTTTATTAAGTATGAGAACCACAGTTTTATTAGGTATGAGAACCACAGTTTTATTAAGTATGAGAACCACAGTTTTATTAAGTATGATAACCACAGTTTTATTACATATGAGAACCACAGTTTTAATAAGTATGAGAACCACAGTTTTAATAAGTATGAGAACCACAGTTTTATTAAGTATGAGAACCACAGTTTTATTAGGTATGAGAACCACAGTTCTAATAAGTATGAGAACCACAGTTCTAAGTGACGGCCTTGGTCTCTGTATCTTTGTTCTACAGCCACAGAATAAAGTCAGAGTTTAAATCATTCATTTCTCCAGTCAACCTCTACTCTATTATAGAGTTTTACTGCAGATCTATAAAAGTGATGGTTTTGTCAAACACTGATTTCACTACTTTTCACAAATTCTCTTTAATTCTTTTGGCTGTCAGTCATTTTCCTGTGAGCAGATGATGTCGCTCGACCACAAAGAAAAAAAAAAAGTCTCATTTACATTTTTCTAGAACTAGGAACGCTTTGTCATGTTATCATTTCAATGAGTCGTCACATTTTCCTCCTCTCTTAGAAAAACGCTCTGAGCTGCACGTCCCTCCTCCTTACACACTCTTTATTCTTTCTCTCTCTCTCTCGCTCCCTACATGCTCTTTATTCTCTCTCTCTCTCTCCCTACACACTCTTTATTCTCTCTCTCTCCCTACACACTCTTTATTCTCTCTCTCTCTCTCTCTCTCTACACACTCTTTATTCTCTCTCTCTCTCTCTCTCTCTACACACTCTTTATTCTCTCTCTCTCTCTCTCTCTACACACTCTTTATTCTCTCTCTCTCTCTCTCTCTACACACTCTTTATTCTCTCTCTCTCTCTCTACACACTCTTTATTCTCTCTCTCTCTCTCTCTCTACACACTCTTTATTCTCTCTCTCTCTCTCTCTCTACACACTCTTTATTCTCTCTCTCTCTCTCTCTCTACACACTCTTTATTCTCTCTCTCTCTCTCTACACACACTCTTTATTCTCTCTCTCTCTCTCTCTCTCTCTCTACACACTCTTTATTCTCTCTCTCTCTCTCTCTCTACACACTCTTTATTCTCTCTCTCTCTCTCTCTCTCTACACACTCTTTTATGAGTGGGGTTATAATAAGTTTGTAAAATGGTATATCTATATATAAAGTAACGTATTTGCTAAAGCCGACGTAGTATTATTACCGTATACTTCCATCCATGCGTGTCTCGTTGCCAGGTCTTTGATAAACATCTGCATTACAAAAACATAGAAAAAGCCCCGCCCCTTATTTCTGCACACCTTTTAGAGTCCGACAGCGTATTAACCGGTCCACTACGCCTCCCGGGACACCGCTGAGCTGGTTAGCCGTAAAGATTAGCCTTTCACTTCAGCGGGAAAATATGGGACCTGGCAACCCCAACTTCATTGTTTTGTCCATAGGTTGTCATAGCAACCACAGAATGTCCGTTTTCCTGGGAAAAAAATACAGATTGTTTACATAAAGCAAATGGATACTATGAAAGTTAAGGGTACAAATGTCATCAAAACATTTCTAAAGCCACAATATATCTTGAAATGAGATTTCCACCGTTATGGATTTTTTTTTTTTAAATAATACATTATTTAAAAAAAAAAAACAAGGCAAAATGAAGTTGCTGGAATTAACTTAGTTTCCTTTCCTTTCCTCGTCCATGTCCATCTACCTGCTTTTTAGCTTTTCTCTCCTTCCTCCTCCTCACTAATTAATCCTCTCTTTTATCTATTCCTTCAGCCCCCCCCCCCACCCTCCCTCACCCCCCACACCCCCCTAGGGTGACATCAATCAGATGCCAGTCCCTCGTCTCCCGTCCTTTCACCAATTAGTTGATGCTTTACACGTTCAAACCACCCACCAATGGCAGCGGTTATTTTCCCCCGACATTGTGTGATGTCACTGGAGTCTGTACACACACGCACACGCACACGCACACACACACACACACACACACACACACACACACAGTAAAGTATAGAGTGGTGAGAGAAGAAGCTATTTGGGACTTTGGGAGAGACAAAGATGGTAGGACAGTAAATACAAACTTAAAGGGTAGAAAATACAGTAATTTTGTTTTTATTTTTCATGTCAAAGATAAACTAGATCAGTGGTTCCCAATGAGTGGATTATTATTATGATTATTGTTTTTTAAATACCAATGCAAAGTGATTACTTTGATAGTAAGTAAATAATATGTCAAATGAAGGTAATCATTGTCTCTTATTGTCAGAATAGGGATACAATGACCTATACAGCATAAAATAAACCTGTTAAATCACAGTTAGTTTGTGGTGAATTTGTCCAAAAATAATGGCCTAGAAAAGAACTTGGAACATTTCCAGATCATTTTTAAATCAATCGCTAAATTTTGCCCCCTACAGTGTGCTCCTGTACCCCTATGGGTATGCGTACCCCTGTTTTGGAACCACTAAACTTGACTATTGATGAGTGTACACACAGGTTTATCATTTGTTTTTCCGCGTTATTTTACTGAGAAAATGAAATGCTGGAGGAAGAAGAAGAAGAAGACGAAAGAGATGAAATGAGGTGAAAAATGTGCCAAAACTGTGACACGTGAAATGTTCGTTTTTTTAAAAAAAATGTGCCCCTCGACACAATGAGAGATGCATCCAGACACTTTTCCTGACAAGTAGGTAGCCTCAGGGTTTGGCCAAGGTACTCTGACAATCAACGTCAATCATGTACACACACACACACACACACACACACACACACACACACACACACACACACACACACACGGAGCTTGTGGGAAAGAGACGGTGATTGATTTTACCAAGTGACAGTCAGCGTCGATCAGGATGACACGACAAACCTGTAAAGCTCTGCTATGGGTACAAGTGAGGGAGTGAAGTAGCCGTCGTTTATCACCTTATACCAGTGGTTCTCCAACTTTTTTTGGGGGGTGTTCCCCACTTTTAGCCCAGCAGATATACCATAAAGATGTTCAGTTCTGGAAGAAACCATGAAAATTAGAACGTGGGGGTTTTTGAGGAGATTAATCCATTTTTAATGGGATCCACACTGGCAAACCAATGGTTCCCACTCAAAATCAAGAAATCCAAGATGGCCGCCATCCATATTGCCAATTTGGATTTTTTGTCATAGCTTTGACTCTATTTGACGTAGAAGCGTGATCTCAGTGGTGAATTATAGGTTTTCAGGGTCAAAGATTCCAATAATATGTCTTAAAATAACGTAAATTGTGCTCGGAGCAAGATCCAAGATGGCTACCATTTGTATTTGCGTGTCTGTTAGACGTAAAAACATGATCTTTGTGGCAAAATGTAGGTTTTTGGGGACAAGGATTGTCTGTCTAACAGAACGATCGGGGGAATGGAGGCGTGCTTTTGGATTTTATAATTACATCATCATTTACATTTTCTTCTTGTCAAATTGTCTCAGCTGCAAAAACACAGTAAAGGTGGCGCTAAGACTTTTTGTTCTTTCTTGTGTTGATGCTCAGATCGCTCATTATTCTAAATGTTGACGTGAATGTTGATCATGTGACCCTCTGATCAAACAAACACATTTTTGTGGCCCTGCTTCCTCTGTTGTACACAGTCCATGGGACACCAAAGACCACATTTATACATTTGAACAAACAATGTTGACATGTTGATGTTGTTTAGCTTAAGAATTGTTTTTTTTTTTTTTTTTTTTTTTTTTTTCAGGAAACCAAAATCAACTGCGTCCGCCTGGCCAAAAAAGGTATGAGCACCATTCCATTGATTATCAGCCGCCATTTTGTATTGGTAGTGATTTTATTTAGAGCATATTGTACAACATGTTTACTGTAGTTTGCTTCACAGAAGTCAGATTAGGTTTGACCCCTTGTTTCATATTTATGCTTTATTGAAAAAGGCCATCAGCTTGAGCATTATTAAAGTTAAAGAACTACTTTGTAATTTCTGTCCACGTTATGATACCGTTCTCTCTCATAGTCCTTTTTTTTTTAATTATTTCTCTAATTTCCTGGTACATTCTCCATCTTTCACCTCAACCATTCTACACAGCAGGAAACCAACCATTAAACACTCACTTCATGACATTATGTGGGTCCATCCATGTCATTTTAACAAATGACCCTTGTAAATTCTGAAATTTGTACCAATTGTTCCTTGATTATTCAATAGACACACTGTATTTTTTTTTAGTTTGATTGGATTAATACTTCATCATGAGATAAGGACAAATAAGTGAGAGGTGTATGTGTTGATTTCGTTTTCATATTTCAATATCTCAGGAACTACATCACATAGGAAACTGTAATATGTTATATTAATACAGCTCCACCTACGCTCTCTACCCCTATCTGGGGTGTGTTTGGGTCTTCACTAAACTACTTAGCATATGTCTCAGCTCCCTGTAATGTGATCAGCTTAGAGCTATGAACATAGACTGTTCACATCACTAATGATTAGTCACATATAGGCCTATTACATCTATAGCTTGTTTTTATATGTGAATTGAATTGAATTTATTACCAATGTTGGTATTTTGCATTGTATTCTGTATATCTTAAGTTACTAATTTTTAGTTAGCCACTTTTTTTTTCCCTATTCTGTTTAGTAATTGTGTTTTTCTAGACGTCCAAACACACTAGGAAGTGTGGTTTTTCTTCTTCCCACTCCTTTTCGAGCAAACATTTATAAGTGTACATGGATCGTATAGATCATTTTGAACATTTTTGATTGTTTTCTTTGTTGGAGTTAATTTGTTTTTGTTTTTCTGTCTTGTCCCTGCTCAAAAAAAAAAAAAAAAAGAAGAAATGAAATATATGCATTCGTCTCTTGAAATCCCCCCCCAAAAAATATTGTTTTACATAGACTGGCATGTCCACCAGATAGGATGTATAGCAGACGTTTCTCTACATTCTGAGAGAGTGGGTGGAGCTGTATTAATATACCACATTACAGTTTCCTATGTGATGTCGTTCCTGAGATATTGGAAGCTGAAAATGGAAGAAAAATAAGGACGTGCAAAAATTGACCCATACCCCCCCTGACGAAATTGGGTATATCTCAAAATGTATTAATCAGATCAAACTCAGATTTTTTTGAGTCCTGAAAAATATTTAACATGACATGGAATGACCCAAATGCCTTGGTTTTCCCCTCATCGTCCTGACTTTATTCACCACTCAAACCTGATAAACACATGCATACCCATACCCGTACCCGTACCCGTACCCGTACCCGTACCCATACCCGTACCCATACCCGTTGCCAAACTATGTGCATTCAAAGTGTTTCAGCTGGATATTGGTTCTATTCTCTCTTGTTCTCATCTGCATTGTGTATTTGTTAGAATATTTTACTCATCTTCTCGTGATGTTTCTATTTCACATCTGCTTTTGTCGTGGTGTGTGTGTGTGTGTGTGTGTGTGTGTGTGTGTGTGTGTGTGTGTGTGTGTGTGTGTGTGTGTGTGTGTGTGTGTGTGTGTGTGTGTGTGTGTGTGTGTGTGTGTGTGTGTGTGTGTGTGTGTGTGTGTGTGTGTGTGCTCATTGTACCCTCTGTTCATTGGTTCATTGCCATCTTTTTATTTCAATGGGAAGTTTAAAGTTTTACAGTGTGTAAAAAAACGTCTGCATGTATCCGTGCTTGTGACAAGACATGCTTTTAACTTTGTGGCTGTTTTTTATTTTGATTTATTTCTAATGAGGGATTTCTTTAAAATCCTGTGATTGGAAATTCAAGCAATCCCCAAAAGAAACTGTAAACTGACCTACTGCAGAGTCTACTTTTAAAAGTTTTGACATGAAAATGAATCAGAATTTATGTTCAACCAGTGTTAATTTTAATAACGAAAGAAATTTTGTTATAGATTTAGTTAGCTACATTTTTTTAAGTGTCAATAATGAGACATGGACCACCGGTAATTAAAACAAAACAAAAAACATGAGAATAAAAATTATATAAAAACATATAGATATTTTTCTTAACTATAATGTTCACATGAGACGAAATCCAATCAGGACTACTTTTGTTTTGCGTGGAAGGCGAGACAAAATGGTTTGTGAACCAATAAGAAGTACTATACAATATTCTACAAACTCAATGAGTTTATACTGTCTACTATATATTATAGGTATGATTAGAAAGATGAGCGTTACCACTGAAGTATACTTCCAAGTTTCCCAAGATGCATTTGGAACCAACAAAGACAAAAACCTTGTTCACACTGAGGCTAAATATCTCTGTTTATTCTCCACCTTTACTTTGAAAGTTCTGAAAACATTTAAAGTGAGAAACTGAACAAGTAGAATATCAACATGTGCTCATTTGATCCATAAAACTCATGTAAACACAGTTCATTCTGACAAATCAGAGATTTTCGGAGACGCTAATGTTAACTTCAAATCAAGAGTCCTATTTACAAAAGCGTTAAGAACTAATGGAAGATAAGAAGAGAGGCTTTTATTCTGAAAAGGGAATGTTTGATTTTTAGCTTGAAGCCAGTCCCAGGAGGATTTTGCGTTTCACTCGCAATGCATCATGGGGCGGTTGAGTATGAGTAGTGTGTACACTTCAAAAAAGTCCCCATATACTAGTATACATCCTGGTATTTTTCACGTACTCACTATTTTCATACTATCTAACATACTATGTTTGACCTCAGACTTAGTATGAGTAGTATGTTAGTGTGAGTAGTACGTTAGTAAGAGTAGTACGTTAGTATGAGTAGTACGTTAGTAAGAGTAGTACGTTAGTATGAGTAGTACGTTAGTATGAGTAGTACGTTAGTATGAGTAATACGTTAGTGTGAGTAGTACGTTAGTATGAGTGGTACGTTAGTGTGAGTAGTACGTTAGTGTGAGTAGTACGTTAGTATGAGTGGTACGTTAGTATGAGTAGTACGTTAGTGTGAGTAGTACGTTAGTGAGAGTAGTACGTTAGTGTGAGTAGTACGTTAGTATGAGTGGTACGTTAGTATGAGTAGTACGTTAGTATGAGTAGTACGTTAGTGTGAGTAGTACGTTAGTATGAGTAGTACGTTAGTGTGAGTAGTACGTTAGTGTGAGTAGTACGTTAGTATGAGTGGTACGTTAGTATGAGTGGTACGTTAGTATGAGTAGTACGTTAGTATGAGTAGTACGTTAGTGTGAGTAGTACGTTAGTGTGAGTAGTACGTTAGTGAGAGTAGTACGTTAGTGTGAGTAGTACGTTAGTATGAGTGGTACGTTAGTATGAGTGGTACGTTAGTATGAGTAGTACGTTAGTATGAGTGTGAGTAGTACGTTAGGAAACGAGGTGCAGCACTTCTCTAGAAAGTCCCCAAACAGAATCTGTCAACAACTTTTGCCCATTTACTCAGAGTCATTCGACACAGAAGAGGTGTGAGAACATGAGTTTGAGCTGGAGCTGTCTCGAACGATATAAATGACTACAAAGATGGCGTCCGGGTTTTTCATATATATATATATAATTTCTTGAACGGCTTGCCATATATATGTGTGTGTATATATATATATATATATCTCTAAACACATTCTTCACTGTTGCTGCTTTATTATTTAAGAATTCAGTTAACACATTTTCAAAGCTGTCGTTTTAGCAGTTTTCTCTCTGGGGAGCTTTCCAAAAACCACACGGTGCATTTTGCACCAAATCTGCCACGCCACAAAGTACCTAAAAATTATTATTATTATTATTATTATTATTATTATTATTATTATTATTATTATTATTATTATTATTATTATTATTATTATTACTATTATTATTATTATTATTATTATTATTATTATTATTATTATTAATAATACATTTATTTTATTTTATTTTTTATTTTTTCCTGTCAACCATTTGGTTATTTTCAGATCTCCACCATTCCCAACTCCTTTTATTTCCTATGAACACGTCAATTTAAAGTGGCTCCATTGCCCCCCCCCCCCCTTCAACAACATCTACATTCACTAACCATTAGTAACTCACATTCTCACCAGCTCACCTACCTGTGAGGCCTCTGTCCTGCTAATGGGCCGTTGACGTTGCATCAACCAGCGTTGAGTGCCATTGATCGCAATGTTTACCTGTTATTTTGTCACCACTGCAATTTTCTTTCCTCCAACACAGATTGTTCAAACCTTTGATGGAAAAACAAAACAAAACCAAATACTTTCCTTAGACTTTTTTCTTCTTTCTTTCTCTTTTTGTTTGTTTTTTGTTTTTCTCTTTCTTCTCTTTTCCATGCTCTCCGCTGGGGACGTGCGGCCCTTGGCCTTAGTGGTAATAGGTAGGGGACAAATAACAACGCCGTACATTCTAGTCATCCCAAGCGAAGGTGATTATTGCTTCATAGGCCGAATATGTTCCACCCAGTGTTATGTTACAGTTCCACCATAAATAATGTAAACACACTTTCATTTTGGTCCCATCCTTACAACTTCCCTTTTGTTTTCTGCCCTTATATATTTGTCTTTTGTTTTGTTTTTTGTGTTTTTTTTGGTTCTCACTTCCCTTCTCATCACCATCTTTGCTGCTTTTCTTTGCATGTCTGCTCGGCTTTGACTGTCGCTGGCTGTGTTTAAATGTTTACTTTTTACACTTTTGCATGCACACGTAAACACACACACACACACACACACACACACACGTGCGCTAACACACACACACGTGCACTCACGTGTGTGTTTAATTTTTTTATCATTATTTTTTCAAATGAATACGCCAACACAATCTCAAACAACTGTGTTTTATACTTTAACTTCCTCAATATAATTGTAGTTGAAAAATACAGTATAACAATTAATTAATTAATTAATTAATTAAATAGTCAATTAAATAACAATACAAAGTACAATAATTAAATAGGCAATTACATTAAAAAAAAAGTTTTTACTACACAAAATACACAAAAGAACAACAGAAACACACAAAATGCCTCACAACGAGCAAGACAACAACAAACATACACAGAATGACAGAAAAAATACCAATAAAACTATTTGTTCTTCCCCGTATTAATGCTAAGATTTGTCATTATTCTAAATGCTGACCTAAATGTTGATCATGTGACCCTCTGATCAAATAAACACATATTTGTGGCCCTGCTGTGATAATTGTTGTCTACCTCTGCCATAATTTTTAAATATTAATTTCTCTCTTCATAAGAAAGATTTAAAAACAAACAAAATCAGTGGTGACTAAAGTCAATCATAATTTTTATACATTATAAGAATCTGTCCTTGAAAAATCTTAAAAGTTTTCTCGCTGACATTTTTAAATATAAATATATTCCTCTAGATGCGTTCAGGGTCCCTGGGAAACCTGGACATTTTCATCTATTTATATAATCCAGCTGGACGGTCTGAACAAGAGGACATGTCCGGATAAATCTAGACATATGGTCAACCTAGTGTAATATTATTATTAATAGAGCTAATGTAAATAAAGGAGACATTAGAACCAAATCCAGCTCCCGGATTGGTTGTTAAGTATTTTTGAAAGCCAATGGAAAGCCTTAATTAGCTTTTCCCGCCCCCTTATTAGAATAAAATGCTTACAAGTAGTCGTAACGCAAGGTTTTTCAACCTTGCATTTAAATAGTCAATGTTTAATAATTGAACTTAATGAGAAAGTACTGCTTAGAAATTCATATTTTAAAATTATTTATTATTCTTTTTTAAATTATAACACACAATCTTAACCAACATGTATTCTATACTTTCACTTTCTCAAATATAAATGTAGTTTAAAATAAAATACATTATATACACATATCTAAAATGTTGCATCATCTTGTTATTAATCCTGTATAACCTGTATTTATAATAATAAAAGCAAAACCAACTAATTTCAGACAAACTAAATGTTTTTGGGGTCACTACTAATTTGTAAAAATCTAAATGGTCAAGACCCCAAAAAGCTTTGGAACCACTGTTCTAGTAGTGATACTTTGTGTTGCTTCACTAGTAAAGTAGTAGCGTACGTAATCTCCACTATGATTACTAGTAGAACTATGGTTATGGTTATGATCAAACAGCTTTCCACAAATGTGGTGAAATCCTCCTTTTTGACACTAGTAATTAGGGATGTAACGATTAATCGTAAGGCAGTTAAAAATCGATTCATAGGTATCACGGTTCATATCGATTCTCTGAAAATTGAATTGCAGTACTTTTTTTAAACAGCAAAGGGTGCTATCTATTTATCCTTCTCTTGTCCAGAAGTGTAGGCAGCGGGCGGAATCTGCTACTACTTTCTTTCTGTCTTTCTGGCTGCCTTCTACTCTTAAACATGTTCATAAATGATTCCTTACCCCTTTAGCACCGAAAGAATATCTGTAATAATACATGAATATCTGTAAAAGTCACGTTTTTCTGTTAGCTCTGTCTGCTAGCATAGCATCTCTTCTTCACTGCAAGAATATCTGCATGCCAACCGACCACTGGGTTACCAGCGCCCTCTGCTGGTCCAAACAAAAATCTGACGTAAATTCAGTATAATGACTAGTTTTTTTAAAGTCCAATTGTTAAGGCACAAAATACATTTTCGGTTGCACTTTTCAAAAGAAAAAGAACTATTATGTAGTTTTGCATTGTTTACTATAGAACCAGAATTTAAATTAATAGGCTTCTTCTTCATTTGTATTATTCCTTTATTTTTTTCATTGGCATTCTTTTGAATAGTTTATCAAGGGATTCTTTTGACAATGAAAAATAAAAAGAAAATAGTACAGTATTTTCTTGAAAAAAATAAAGGAATATTTTATATTATGTCATCATTTGACTACAGCCCCATTTTGTAAAATAAATCGTGAGAGAATCGTATCGTGAACCCAGTATCGTGAATCGAATCGTATCGGGAGTTGTATGAATCTTAAATCCCTACTAGTAATTGTATTTTATTATGAATCCACTCAGCTTCATGATCACAATAACCAACCTGAAATAAAAACCCAAAAACCCTTTAATAACCTAGTGTGATGTCCAATCAGCCAAACACAGTAAATACAACACAGATAAACATTGTTCACTGAACTGCATCAGAATCATATCTATGCTAATGCGTTTAGGATTGGATGTAGCGCTAAAGAGATGATGGTGTAGTTTGGACGTCATGTAGAGATTTAATAATCAAAGAATGGAACAATGCATGATGGGAATAATTTAGTGTGTTACATTCCTTTATCAGGGAATGGAACGAATGCACAAGTAAACAAATAACCTCCGTTATGTGCAGTAAGGTGTATAGTTTATAATAAATAAATAGAGTAAAACTAGAATGTGAAACAAAATGCTTCAGAACAGTTGAGTGATGACTTCTCTCTGTGGTCAGTGAATTCATTTTGGGAATATATTATTTTGAAAATGTAGAAATTATAATTATTACTTATCCTTTGTGTATATTTCTATCCTTGCGTATATTTTTGTTGTGTGTATGTTTGTTGTCATTTTGTATATTTTATTGTTGTTTTTTGTTTATTTTTGAACTCATCTTGTGTATTTTCTGTCATTTTGTTATTTGTTGTGGTGTTTGTGTATATTTGTTGTTGTTCTGTTTATTTAGTTTTATTTTTGTTTTGTTTTTTTATATTTTTGTTGTGTTTCAGCGTATGTTTGTTGTAATTTGGTATATTTTATTGTTGTTTATTTTTGAACTCATCTTGTGTATTTTCTGTCATTTTGTTTAATTGTTGTGGTGTTTGTGTATATTTGTTGTTGTTTTGTTTATTTTGTGTTATTTTTGTTTATTTTTTATATTTTTGTTGTGTTTCAGTGTATGTTTGTTGTCATTTTGTCTATATTTGTTTTTCTGGTTTCCTTTTTTTTCACATGTTTTTGATCTCATGTGTATTTTTGTCATCCTTTATGTAATTTTTGTGTAATTTTGTATGTTTTTGTTGTGTTTTTGTGTGTATTTGTCACTTTTTCTTCTTTCACTTATCTTTTAACTCTTTTTGTGTATTTTTTGTTGTCTTTTTATGAACATTTTTTGTCATTTTGTGCTTTTTTTGGAGTCTGTGTTTTTGTGTTTTTACTTTCGGGGGCCACAGTAAATGAGACCGAGGGCCCGCATGTGTCCCGCCATATTTCCCATGTCTGACATATATTATTCCTTTTGTTATGCTAAAGTATAGTTACACATACATTTTGAACATATTTATTCAGTCATTTAACAGGATGGATGCTTGGATTTTGACTGCTAAAAAAATAAATAAAAAAAATGTTGACAATAAATGTATATTTAATCACATGGTAATCCCAGATGTTGCTAAGCTAGCGTCATTCTTTAGAAACATCAAACCTGTCTCTTATGATCTGCACACTGCTACTGTACGTCACATTGGATAAGCATTAGCATTAGTCCATATAGATCTAATCCTCAGTGCGATGCTTTCGCAATACAGATGCAACATGTCTATGGCTCTGTGTGTGTGTGTGTGTGTGTGTGTGTGTGTGTGTGTGTGTGTGTGTGTGTGTGTGTGTGTGTGTGTGTGTGTGTGTGTGCGTGTGTGTGTGTGTGTGTGTGTGTGTGTGTGTGTGTGTGTGTGTGTGTGTGTGTGTGTGAACCATACTTGTCATTGACCTACACTGTAGGGACTCCACAAGGGCGTCAAATATTTGCATTTCGTTGGCAACAGGTTGAGTCAGAATAAATAAAAAAGGAAAAAGAAGAAATGTGTGAAAGACATTTTAACACATCCATACTACAGTTTTGTTAAGGTTTCATTGGAGCTCTTTATTGACTACATTTAACATAGGCAGTATCTATCCGTGCTGTTGCCGTGTCAATATACCGACATTCTATCCGTATGCAGCGCCCCTCATTGGCCAGTTTAGGTCACGTGACTAAGACTAAATCTTACCCTAACCCTAAAAATTGATGTGATATAGGATTATAACCCTAACTTTAAACCTAACCCTAAGACGCTACATACGTGTACTTTGGTAAACGTACCAATAGCACCGCAGGTTGACCGTACAATAGACACTTTCTTTAACGTTAGCAGAAGAAAAAACACACAAAGGTGCTGACTGTACTTTAGAGAAATCAACTGGCTAAAAAAAAAAAAGGTCAAATGATGAATAGAAAATAATCTAACTCATAGATGTAGAAACTTTTATTGTCAATATGAGAGAATAGCATTAAAATGAGTCGAGACTCAAACTGTGTGTGTGCGTGTGTGTGTGTGTGTGTGTCAATTATAGTTTGGATATAAGTATGTTAATCTACAGACCATCTGACCATGGTTCTGTCTCTCACACACACACACACACACACACACACACACACACACACACACACACACACACACACACACACACGCACACACACACAGTGTGTGAGGAAATAAACATTAACTCATTCATTGATTGGTTGATGACATTTAAATTGACAAACATGATCAGAGACTTGCTGCTGCTAACATGGAGGATGGTCAGCATGCACAGTACTGCTGCTGCTAGCTGCTGTGACACGTAGCGCTATGCTAGCATACTTCAGATTACGTAGTAATCCTGTTAAAGATACTCAATGTGGCTCTCAGTAATCCACAGCTGATGACAAACACAATATAAATCTAAATCTTCTCATCATCCACCATGTAGAACACGCACACATGTATATACACACATACTCATGTTACCCAGAATAATAATAATAATAATAATAATAATAATAATAATAATAATAATAATAATAATAATAATAATAATAATAATGTATGTTATTCAGTCTGGAACTCAAGCTATGAAACATTGATGAGCCACACATTTATTTATTTTCTATTTTTTTATATATGTATATAATACTCATGTTTTAGAAACAACAACAGAGATACGAGGATGTTTAAGGAAACTATTTATTTTTTAAGTACTTTTTTTATTCTCTTTGGATTTTTGCCCTTTTTGCCCTGTTACAGTATTTTCCTCATCATTTCTTTATCAAATAAAATACATTAAAATAAAGTAAAATTGAATAAAACAAAATTTACTTAAATTAAAAAAAAAAAAAAAAAAAAAATCTTTCATCCAAACCAGTTGTATGCAATCACATTTTTTTTTTTAATCATATTTGGATCGTGTTGTCATTTGCCTCTTTCCCCCTGGTTACAGTATTTTCCCCCCTAGAAGAAATTCATAAAATAAAATAAAATAGATTTTTATTTTCCAAACCATTTGTATGCACTCACATTCTGCTGCTTTTCTAAATGCATGCTTTTATATTTCTGTTTTTCTATTTATATGTTTTTTTTCTTTTTATATAAATTTATATCCATATATTTATGCTTTGATATATTTATATATTCATAAAGGGCCTAACGGGGGACAAGGGTTCATAATTTAAGTCTGTAGAAAATCCTTGTAGTCCTGTTATTGGCCACACCCCCTTTTTTTCCCTTTAAAAACAATATGAAAATCTACCACCAAATCATCATTTCAGGTAAAAAAACAAAAGAAAAGCTTTTAGAAGAATGTGTGGAAAAATAAACCCCAAAATATCCCATTCTCTCCTTCTGCCCACGGATCTATAGATATATGCTGAAAAGATAAGAAGTCAGACAGATTTAGTTTAGTTTATGCTTCGATCCGTTTCTATTAAACGCTGTCACATCACATCACTTCTCCTCTGACCCGCTCACCACACAGGGTCGACCCTGATTGGTCGAGGGGTTTTCCATCCGTCCAATCACGGTGTTAAATAGAGGTGAACGCGTCAACAGATGGGTTTTATCCTCTGTTACATCATGAACTATTGAACCCAATCAGCACCTGTGCAGTGGTGAACAAATGAGGTCACGCTGAGCGTCTCATTGTGCTTCATTAAAGGGTGTAAATGGAGGTTTAATTCACCTGTGAGGTGAACAACCAGGACACAGGCGGAATGTCACGAAGCCTCACAGACACAGATCAGTCATAGTGTGTGTGTGTGTGTGTGATACATCTGCTGATTACAGCATCGCACGTTATCAACGAGTGAAGAAACATCACGTGTCTGCAACACAAATATACACAAGAAGATAAACAAAAAAACGTAATTCAAGATGTTATAAGGATTATTAAATCCAACAGATTAGACTTTAAAAATGCACAATATGTATAATAATGTATAAAAAAACAACAACAACAAAGTACCAACAAAACCGCAGCAAAGCATGCAAATGAAAATTTGACTGCACAAAAATGACAGAAAAATAATGTGAAATTAAAACAAAACAATAATGACTACAAAAGTACACAAAATGAAAAGAATACACAAAACTTCAACAAAATATAATGCTAAATCACAACAGAAACACAAAAACATAAACCAAAGCACACAAAACTACAGAAGAATATGCAAAACTACAAAAAAATACACAAAACCACAGTAAAGCATGCAAACGACATTTCAACTATTGAATAAAATACAAAATACACAAAAAAAAGAAAAATAAAGCAAATTGTGCAAAAATACACAGCATCAATTTAAAACAGTACACATAACAACAGAAGAATATGCAACACATGTGAATCACACTAATTACTCCATAAGCGCACTAAAAACATTGGAAACAAAATACAGAAAAATACACAAAACAAAATCATACAGTCACAGCAAAAACACAAAAAAAACAAAAGCTCACAAATGACATTTCACCGACAAAAATACTTTAAAAAATACACAAAACGACAGAAAAAATATTTGTGAAATTAAAACAAAACACAAAAATGATGACAAAAGTACTACAAACTTCCACAAAACAATACTAAATCACAATAATACAAAATACACAAAAGTACATAAAATAATACAGTCACAGCAAAAACACAAAACAACAAAAGTTAACATTATGACAGAAAAAACAAAAATACACTTAGATACAAAAATGTATACAGTAGACAACATAAATACACAGAACACCAAAAAAATAAAGCAAATTGTACAAAAATACACTTGGTAAAATTACAAAACATGAAAATGACTGAAAGTACACAACATGAAAAAAAATACACAACATGAAAAAAAATACACAAAACTACAACTAAATCACAACAGAAACACAAAAACCTAAACCAAAGCAGACAAAATGACAATGAAAAACACAAAAATGACAGAAAGATACAGCAAATTACACAAAAGTACACAACGAAGCACACAAAAATACAGAAAAGGACTGAAAAATAAAGCAAATTTTGCAAAAAATATGCAACGTAAAGATACAACAAGAACACAAAAACAGCTCAAAACTACAAAAAATACGCAAAACTACAACAAAACACACTAAAGTGCACAAAACAAAATCATTCAGTCCCAACAAACTAACTGAAAAAAACATAAAACTACAAAAAACATACAACATATCACCAAAGCTGCACTAGACAGCAGAAAATACACAAAATCACAACAAAAACACTCATAATCACATCAAAAATACATTAAAAAAAGACAAAAAAATGTACTAAATGACTCCAAAAACACAGAAAAAAAGAAGAAAAACACACAAATCGTGTGTTTCCTGTGTTAATGCTCAGATTGGTTATTATTACAAATGCTGACCATCAGATTAGATACAATCACAACAAAAACATGTAAGATCAGACCAAAAACTGCAAAAGTATCAAACAAATGCTGAAATAAATGTAAAATATGGCCCTCAGGTCAGAGACTTACAGTTACCCATTTCTGATCTAGATTTTACACGTTAGATAAGAAAGACTAATGGCACGTTCACACTATACGCATCAAAAGCGTCAGGTTTACATAGACAATACATGGTGGACGTGCTTCTAGGGAGCGTCAGAGGTCCTGCTGTGCGTCCCACGCTTCCTGTGTGGCGCGTTTTCAAGCTTTACGCACGGCGGACACTGTGGGTTTTTAGATTTCAAGCTTTTGATGCTAGAGTTGGGATTGTTGAACTTTTGGGGCATATCGCAGTGTGTTGACCAATCAGGAGCGTTTCCTATCTGTGACTTATTCAGAATAATGAGAAAAAAAACACTGACTGGAGGCGGAGACAGATGGACAGGGACTCTTCTGCTGGAATAGACCGTCTCCTGGTAGGAGATGCAACCGCTGATGCAGGTCAGCAGGTCTTCAAACTGGGCACAGGAGAGACGGAAGTAGCGCTGAAAGAGACTCTCGTCCGAGTGCAGCTCTGGTGAATCCAGAAACGGCGCCGAGGAGCAAATAAAACCAAGCCACTTTCTGTAGAGCTGATAAACGGGGGTCAGGGGGCGTGTTCTGCAAGGAACTCTAAACTTTATTCTCCATTCACCCACTCTTCTCTATAACCCTCTGACATCACAGTGCACACACTGAGTCACATCCGACCAGAAACTCCGCCTTCTCAACACAATAATGTGTCCATCACTTCACAGTCACTGGTGAATTATGAACGTAACTGATCACCACAATATCATCCATTGAATGAACACCACTGGCTACAGAGAAGCCCCTCCCCTCGACGTGCTCGCTTCCCAACTTGTTTGGACGCGCGTCCAGAACGTCTTCAATGCTGGTGACAAGCGTCCAACTGTGTTTGGTGTGAACGCAGCATAATTCTATTACCCAAAGGTTAAAATCTGTAAAACATTTTTATTGTGTGTATTTCACATTATGGAGTTCTGAGCTGCTGCACTGATACTCCGCCCACCTGATGTCGGACTTTATTTGATAAAGCGAGTGTAGTGAATATATTTTCTTTTCCAAACTAAATGTATGAAATAGAGACGGATGCTTTTGGAGCGTGTCAAGGTCAGGAACTTTAAAGATTAGTTTCAGTTGTTTCCTCTGCTGCCAACCTTGTGTTATTGTTGCAAAGAGAAGAACACGACACATGGAAATAAACGTTACGTGTAGCTTTGATGAATCCAGATATTCAGTAAAGGTTGTGTGAGTGTGTGTGTGCGTGAGTGTGTGCGTGTGTGTGTGCGTGTGTGTGTGTGTGAGCTGCTAACTTGATTCACTCGTGCATGGCGACCTTGCAGATCCCACAAAGGACCAGAGTGTTCTTTTTTTCATTAGAAATCCTCTTGAACAACAACAATCTTTCCTCTGTGTATAGCCTCACACACCTACGCTCTAAGCACTGACTGTATAATTTCAACATTATTCAAAAAAAAAAACAAAAAAAAACATTTTAGACGCACAAACGAATCTTAATCTGAACTTTAATGTATTTCTGTGGCCTCTGATTGTGGAGGGTCTGACCCTTAGTTACATTGACCCTCATTTATCAACCTTACATGAAAACAGGTGTAAATTTTACTTTTTACGTCCTCCTATTTTGGAGGCCCCGCCCACTGAGGTCAAACAAGAAAATAATATTTTCCAAGATGGTGGAACTAACCAAACATGTGCTTTTTGAACGTGTGAAAACTGGAATTAAAGAAGTTCATTTAAACGCTCTGTGGAACAGAATCAGTTACTGAGCAGAAGTCTGCCCCCCTGTGTGCACTGGCAACCACTTCACAACGACGCAGATTTACACACGTTTTCACGCAAGGTTGACAAATGAGGGCCGATGCGTTTACGCACATTTGTAAAAAGGATTAAAAACAAATATTTTGTGTGTTTTTTGCATTGAGCTTGTTTTTACACTTACATGTAAATCTGTGTGGAGTCTTTTGCATGACTTACCTCCTCTTTGGGGTCAAATGTATCCATCACTTTTGTTATTTTTCTTATTGTAAACTAAAGCTTTAAAGTGGATTCACTACATCACGTGTCAAACTCAAGGCATGGGGGCCAAATCCGGCCGTTTGGAGCATCCAATTTGGCCTGTCGGAGAAAATAAAAATGACAGATGAAAAAATTTAAATCAACACTCCTGGTCATTTTATGGCATGATTGCAGTCATTTTTAATGTTTAACTGTTGAAAAAACTCAACATTCTTACAAAATTCTTAAATTTTCCTCAAAATATGACATCATATTTTCTTTTATTAAATAGAAGATTCTGTTACTTATTGCTTGGATATGATTTTTTTTTTTTTTACATATTTTGTATTTTATGTATACAGTGTAAGCTAGGGCACAATAATGTTGAAATTACTCGTTTTTTCGCGTAAAATCTGTGGCCCTCTGGAGATCAAACTGATCTGTATTTGGCCCCTGAACTAAAATGAGTTTGACACCCCTGCACCACATGGTCACTGCCATTATTACATATATTATTGTGTGCATGTGTTCACATACGTGTGCGTTAGTCCATGTTTGTCCTTCCTTGAGTTTTTACGTCCATGTTTTATCAGGTCTGTTTGTAACATGTTTGCAAATGCCTCACTGTCTGAATTGTTGTGTGTGTGCGTGTGTGTGTGTGTGTGTGTGCGTGTGTAGGTGCATCCACTCAGGACTCGGATGCAATGGAGCCAGAGAAACAGGTGGACGGCACGGTGAAAATGGCCGGCGTAATCGCAGGAGTTCTCATGTTCATCATCATCCTCCTCGGAGTCATCCTCACGTTCAAGCGCAGGTAGGTACAGTGAGTTATACAGGAAGTCCATTTAGCATACAATCGTTTGAAAGGAGATTGGTTTAAAAGCTTTGTTAAAAGCTGCTAACCACCACAAAAAACACATTTTTAAAACTCTACCTGTGTGCGTGTATGTGCGTGTGTGTGTCATCCAATACTTGTTCTCAAGCACGACTGATGCCAAAAAACACTGGCAGAGATATTTCTGTTGTTTTTACTAAATAAAACAATGGCGATGTTGATAATATGGTCAAAATCAGGAAAACAGCAAATAGGTTATCAAACCAGAGCAAAAATGACGTGTATTACTGTCATGATTACGATGGATATACATTATATTGATGTATTTTGAAGGAAAACACCCCCCATTTATTTGTTCATAATAAATATTATGTTTTCAATAATAAGTACTTTATCTGATGCAATAATTTTTACATGTCTTTATGTTACTTGTGAAAAACGAATAAACAATAAATAATTATAAGACACAGAGTAAAGGATTTTCAATATAATGCGAGTGGTGAAATAACCCAAAGTAAAAAATTGTTTTATATCCCAAATAAGAGTAACATTTATACTGTAAATTAAAACAGAGATTACATTTGTTTCTTACATTCCCACATGTAGTTGGGCGTGTCACCCTAGAACCAACGCATACAGTATATGTGACTAATCATTAGTGATGTGAACAGTCTATGTTCATAGCTCTAAGCTGATCACATTACAGGGAGCTGAGACATATGCTAAGTAGTTTACTGAAGAACCAAACACACATGTATAGCAGATATTTCTGTATATTCTGAGAGAGTAGGTGGAGCTGTATTATTATACCATTTTACAGTTTCTTATGTGATTAATTCATTCATTACATGAATGACCACTAAACTGGTCATATCTCAAAAAGTATTCATTTGATCAAACTAAAAATGTACATTGTGTTTACTGAATGATAAGGCAACAATTGCTAAAAATGCGTGGGCCACTGTTGGCCCCGCCCCTTTTATAAAAGCTATCACCTGTGGACTGAGATAATTGTGAATAGAGCTAGAGTGAGTATTGGGTAACTAGTTAGCATAGCATCAATTGTTCTTTAGAGATTTGATAGTATAAACTGGGCGTATCTTAAGCTGATCTAAAAGCCCCGCCCATAATGAAGGCATCTTTTAAAAAAAATGTATTTCAAGCCAAAACCCTGGGTTTTAGTTACTCATTAACAGAAGTTTTCTGCTTCTACAGGACTCCAAATCCCACAATGCAATGTGGGAAACTTCAAGTGAAATGACCATTTATCAACAAGACGTTTATAATCATTGTTGGGAGTAACTAGTTATTTCTGTATTATATTACACTGATATATTCCTTTTTGAAGTAACTCAGTAGTGAAACGTGGTAATAATATTACTAGTAACAATTAAAGTAACTGAAGTTATGTGCATATTATTATTTCTCAAATATGATCATTATAGTTAAATATAACTCATAAGGGACAAAAAAGAGCTCCTGAAACAACAGAAGTATTTGAATTAAAACTTGTTATTCAAACACTATCAATGTGATATAATTAGTGTTCGGGACCAAAATTACATTTAAAATAACTGTAATATTACAATACAAATATATTACATTTTTATCCCCTTAACAAGTAATTTAAATATATTGCTAGTTTAGAGTAACTTACCCAACACTGTTTATAACGGAGTCAAAAACCCATGTTTGACGTTAGTTGATGAATAAAATCGAGGGTTAATGAGAACAACTGTTGGATGACACACTTTTAAAAATGTGGTTCTAAGCAGCTTTAACAAGTAGAAGATCACAATTAGCCTGTTGAAGCTAATAATCATCTGTATTTACATTAAACCAGTTACTGGTAATTGAGGAATTCAGTGTTGACAAAAGTTAAGAATAATTACAAAAAAAAAAAAGAATTTAAAAAAATAAAATAAAACAAAATTACAAAAGTTTTACTTTTAAACTAGGGTGTCAGAGCCACTTAACAGAGAATTATTAAAATTTATATAAAGAAAATATAGTGTGAAAAATATGTTATGAATGTGTAAATCCCAAAAGGATTGTAAAATAACTCATTTACTCTAGTTGAAAATACATACTGGCTTTATTCCATCACCTTCTTTCCTTCTTTTTCTTTACTTTTCTTTACTTTTTTTTTACTTTTTTTTTTACTTTTCTTTACTTTTCTTTACTTTTCTTTAAGGCTCCATTCATTTCTTCATTCCTATTTCCACTAGAATATTCTGCAGCGCTCAAACACAACCTGTGTTTTTTAGCTTCCATGACGACACGCACAATAAAAGTTTTATTTTTCTACATTATGTGTAGAACAATGAAAAACAATGATTCATTTCAACTTTTGAGTTAAAATTCAGTCCAGACACATTGTTTAAAGGATTTTTGGTGGATGAAGTAAAATATAATCATTATTTTTTTATTGACATAATAGTTCATAATTGTATTACCGTTAACATGGAAACCATCAGTGTCCAAATTTGGAAGAATACTTATTTATTTGAAGGTTTCAAAATAGAGATTTTCAAAATAAATGTCAGTCTAGAAATACTGAAGAAACGTTGAAATGTGGTGTGTTTACCAAATACTGCCGGTATGAAGTATAATTACAGTTAACGGTTGGTGCAAAGCAGTATTCTGAGATTTATTTGCTTTGTATATGAAACGCTGACTCATAACCATTAATTTTAGCAACGATTTGATTCGATTCAAGGACAATATTGGTAAATTTAGAAGGATTCAGTGATTTAAGAATTGATTCAGTAACTTTTTATTCATAATAATAATGTGTACAGTGTGAGTGAACTTCATAAATTCCTGTTGTTTCTTGTAATTAAATTATCTATAAATAATTATAGACATAAACAAAGTACACAACATTTATCATCAAATATATTCACACTTTATTTGAGTAAAGTCCAACCAACACTTTAGTTTAAGTTTTACTTTTCTGCGCTCTTTTTCAATAATGAATAAGTTTACCTGACTCTTCTGATTGTTTTTTTAATACCTGAAATCTTAAACTTGTTACTTTTAGTTTTAACATCATAATCATTATAAGGCTTTCTGGAGAGTAGGGTGCATCAAACCCCGCAATATATTCAAATCAATTTGTCCCTTGTTTAATTATGTTCAAATAACCAAAATATTTGTTAAATCAATTTATATTTATGAATCCACCTAAAGGTTGATATTTTTCATATGCCCCATTATGAGCAATTTTTTTACATTTAATATAGCATTTGGGTTGTTCTTATGCTGTAATAAATCATGTATTTTGCTTTGGATAATGAGACCTATAAGGCAGTATTGACATGTTTACACATAATACATATTTTCTATTATTGATTTTTTTTTAATTTTTTCACTGGCTTGGTGGACTACAATTTTTTTAGAAAAGTATTTATTGGTAAAAACTCTCCATAAACCTTTGATGGTGAGGTTAGTTCACCATATCATAGACTTCCTTTACTTTTTCATATTGTACTCTACAGTTTGGCCTTTTGGTCACAGGAAAATTACTTTGACGTGTCTTTTAAACTCTATAAATTATTCTGTGATATTAATATTTTAAGGTGTTCTTACACATGTTCTAAATGGCTTCTTTTTTTTTATGCTGCTAATAAATCAGTAATCGTGCAAAAAAAAAAAATATGTATATATATTTTAATTTCTTAGGTTTTCTTAATTTACATGGATGATGTTTGATGTCGAATACTATACACAAGCGCCACTGAAAAAAGGACAAACAAGGTCTAATATTTGTTTTATTGTTAAAATTGTTAAATATTAAAGTCATATTTTTATAAAAAAAAGTCAAAATTCTGAGATTGAGGTCAGAATTCTTACTTCTTTTCTCAGAACTTTAATAATATATATATATATTCCAAAATCCTGCAGTTTTCCTCAAATTATTCCACAAAATTTCCCAAAATGAAATAGAAATTGGTCAAAAAACCAAGGAAATTTAAAATGAAGTGTCATTTTTAAGAATAATAATAATCTAAAGATAATTAGAAATGCAATTTTAATCAGTATTTTTCATTTTTATTTGACCAATAACTAGACATTTCAGGTGACCCCATTTTAATTCCAGGCAACCCCACATGGGGTCTTGACCCCATGTGGGGTTGAAAAACACTGCGTTACACCCTCACTAATGGCAGAGCAAAGTGTTTGACATGCCTTTTAAACCCTATAAATTATTCTGTGATATTATTATTTTAAGGTGCTCTTACACAATGGCTTTTTTTGGACAGCAAACATGAGGATGCTGCTAATAATGGGATGTAAAAGTGAATAACACTGGACGTCACTGAAATCTTAATGGGAATTCAATGTCTGTGCGTCCAGGTGTCCCTGTGGGCTCAAAAAAAGAAGGAAAAGCAGCACCAGAAGAGACACTTTTCATATACAGTTTAGAGGAGTCTGGATGAATAATTAATATTAGTAAAGGCCTAAACTGTGGCTGCTTTCTTTGTGATTCCAAAGACGTAGAGTTCTTTTAAGTACACGACAAAACAATAAAAGCTCCAGAGTTGCAATATGAAGGAAAAACAGGGCATTGAACAGTTGAAAAAGCCCAAAGCTTTTACAATATTTAGTGTATTTTGTATCTATTATTTCTAAATGTGACCTTAAGAACACAACTAAACTTGTTTGGAATTGACTTTAACTTAAATGTCAGGCAAACATTATAACATTAACATGCATATGAAATAGTCCTCAGGTTAGATTATGGAACTAATGACGAAACAGACGACGAACATTTAGTTTAAACTGGCAAATAATGGGCATGACAAATCATTAATGTGGTTAAATTGTCAAAAATAAACATGAAATATGGTGAAAAGATGTTAAAAGTGACAATAATGGGTCAACATATGTGACATTAGGTGGAAAAGTGGAGGAAAGGGTTTATAAGTGCTGAAAATGTCTTGAAAATGGAAAAAATGGCTGAAAGTGGCAGAAATGAGAGTAATGTAGCAAAAATACATTAAAAGGAGCAAAAATATGGCAAGAAAAAGTGATGAAAATAGGTTAAAATATGGCAAGTTTGGTGTAGTTGCAGAAAAAGGGTAAAAATGAGGAAAAAATGGGCTGAAATTGTTAAAAAAATAATATTCCTATAGTTAAATCTAGTTTTGTTTTACCTTTGTCTGCACATGCTGTCAAAGGTCAACACTAACGAAATGCAATCTTTTACAGCAATGTATGTTTTGTTATTGCAATTAAATAAATGAATTTATTTTATTCCCTAAGGAAGGGTAAGAAACACTTTATTATAGGGAGGATGTAAAAAGGGAGAGCAGTGTTACACCTGGGGGAGGGGATGGGGAGGAGAGACTCGAGGTGGGAAATGCAATGTAAAGGGTGGTTATTATTTTAAAGTGAGAGTGAGATGTGAAGTTGGAGTTGTGTATATTGTACTTATTGTGTTGTGTAATCAAGCCATTCTGGTGATATAATGGTGGTGCTGTGGACAGGGGGAAGGTGTGAGTGGTAATACCTAAAACAGGTATTTAGGATCAATGTGTCTAAAGTTAAGCCCAGTATGAGTTTTATCCCACATCCCAAGGCCAGTGCATCATAGACCAGTGTGTAAGAACCGCCACTGTAACCCAAGCGCCATGAAACAATTGTAATATACAACTATAATTTTGGCTGGAAAAATACTGAGTGATGAAGTGGGGTTTTAAAAATCACAGACATTGGTTAAACAGACTGAGATAGTGGTAAAAAGGGTTCACAATGTCAACATTAGGGAAATAATGGATACGACAAATCATGAATGTGGTTAATTTGGCAAAAATAAGCATGAAATTTGATTGAAAGAGGTTAAAAGTGACAATAATGGGTCAACATAGTATGTAACGTTAGGTGGAAAAGTGGTGAGAATGGTTTATAACGTTGAAATGTGATGTGGAAGTGGCAGAAATGGGAGTAATGTAGCAAAAATGTATTAAAAAGAGCAAAAATATGGCACGAAAAAGTGATGAAAATAAGTTAACAGGACTCAGAGACATCAATACTCAACAATATATTTATTCAGCACATGTCACTTTTAAAATTAATGTATATTTTAACTGCATACTGTTTTTTTATACTGCATTACTGATCCATATTCATATTCTGATTGATACATTTGGTTATAGTGTTTTGTATACTTGGATTGCTCCAACAGTATGTTGTTGTACATGTACAGTGACAATAAAGATATCTGATCTCATCTACAATATGGCAAGTTTGGTGTAGTTGCAGAAAAAGGATAAAAATAAGTAAAAATTGGCTCAAATTGTTTAAAAAAAAATATTCTTTATTCTTTGAAGGCATCTGGTGACCCCTTCCCAGTGTCTCATGACACTAAATACCATGTACTGGTTGTTTAGAGAAAAATACATGAAATATTCCTACAGAGAAAGAGTAAAATAATGTTTTTCCAGGCCACACCCCTTAGTTTGTGTGTGTGTGCTTTCACTGCAGTGAGACATGTGAGGGATGAAGCTGAGACGTGGACAGTTAGTCGTTAATCCTTTTCCATCCCAGTAGTCTCAGTAGATGTACATTTTACATTTAGATTTACATTTAACATTTAGATTTAGATATAACATTTAGATTTACTTTTAACATTTAGATTTAGATATAACATTTAGATTTAGATATAACATTTAGATTTACTTTTAACATTTAGATTTAGATATAACATTTAGATTTAGATATAACATTTAGATTTACTTTTAACATTTAGATTTAGATAACATTTAGATTTACTTTTAACATTTCGGTTTAGCGTTTAGATTTAGATTCAACATTTATATTTATATTTAACAATTACATTTAACATTTACATTTAGAATTACCATTTACATTTAGATTCATTTTTCATGTTTACACATTTTGAACAATGACTGTTTTACAGGAATTTCTGTCTCAAATGTGAGGAAAATGAGTTAAATGTTCAAAATATGAAACAGTGACTGAGTTTTTACATTGGCCACATCACACTAAAGGGCATATTAATATTTTATTTAAACATTTTAAATAAAATTGATTTTATGGGACCGATAGTAGTAAACGATAACTAGTTAAGTTCAAGAACAAAACATAGCCTTATGACCTACATCAAAACGGAAACAGAGTATTAAAGTTAGGGAAACTTGAGATGTGTCCAATATTTAGATATTGTTCATAACTTGTGTATGTTTAGAATGTGAAACCTTCATAGATACTGGTAACGTTAAACACTTTGTTTGATATTTTTCTCAACAATAAAAGATCTGCCATAGTAATGGAGATGATGCACAGCCATTCTCATGATGTACAGTATTTATCAAAGCAACCTCACTGACTCCACTTTCATGCCCTTTTATGTCTTTCTCTATCTTCCTGTTTCCTGTCTTTGGCTCCTCCCCTTCCTGTCCCGCCCCGTACCTGCCTTGTCCTTCTCGCTCCGATAGAGAAATTCACACGTGGAGAACTCTGAGCGTGGGGTATTGTATGTTTGTTTCTAGACGTGATTGAATCCACTCTGTTCCTTCACTACGACTCCTACATTTATCTGGCATTGACTCGCCAAACGCATCTCATCACTGCGGCTCTGTCCAAAAAAGAAAGGACGCGATGTTCTGAAAGGAAAAGTTGAACTCTAAATATGTGAGCTAGATTTGTGCCGTCTTAAAGGGATCCTCCACTGTTTCTACAAAAGAGGACAAAAATCTTTTAAATGTTCTCATTAGTAGATCTTTGTCTAAAAAAAACACTTTATTATGCACCATATTCAATTAATTAACTTTTAAAAATGGGACTTCTTTACAGTTTTATAGCCTGTGTTTCTCCATTTTGAAATCATGTGATTGATGATGTCACACGGCCCCACTTCCTGTAAACATCCCATTGTTTTCTATTGGAGTGAAACATTCAGCCTGATTTTTAGATCATTTAGTAGATTTTTACCATTTTCAGTTGCTCTAAAAAAACAGAAAAAGGTAAAGATGTCGATATAAACCTCTTTTTTATTTATTTTTTTACTGATTGAAGGTACAATCTGTGACTGTGGGGGGGCGACAATTCCAACTTTGCGGTTTGGCAGTAGACAATAAAGCAGAGAAGAAAGGCTCTCCTCTACTCTCCCTTAAACAGTGTGCTGACACGCTCTGGTGGCTGAAGTTGGCGAGTAATTCACAGACTGTTGAAGACACACAAACCGTGAAGATAGAAGGACTTTTGGCTGGGAGTCCTTCAACCGTCCATGATTTACTCGCTAACTTTAGCCACCAGAGCGTGTCAGCGCACTGTTTAAGGAGAGCTCTTCTTCTCTGCTTTATTGTTTACAATGAAACCGCAGAGTTGGAACGGTCGCCCCCCACAGTCACAGATTTTATCTGTTTTTCATCCTCTCGCTAAACAAATGAAGTTTACATCGACATTTTTAATAATGCGAACAAAAGCAGCACAAGTTGTTATTTTGACTAAAAAAATCTGCTAAATGTTTTAAAAATCAGGCTGAATGTTTCACCCTAATAGAAAACAATGGAATGTTTACAGACAGTGGGACCGTGTGACATCATCATCCAATTTTTAAAAGTTAATAAAATAAATATGGTGCATAATAATGTGTTTTGTTAGTCATGGATCTTTTAATAAAGGCATTTCTGTATGGTTTTGTGTATATAGTTTTCTATATGTTCGTGTATATTTTTAGTGTTATTGTAGTTTTTAGCATTCATTTTGTGTGAGTCATTTATATTCAATCTGTGTATTTTTGTCTTGCTTTGTGTATTTTTATGTTATTTTGTACATATTTTTGTGTATATTTAAAGATTTATTGTGTTTTTGTACGTTTTTGTAGTCTTTTTGTGTATATATTTATAGTTTTATTGCAATTGTGTAAACATTTTATAGAAAAAGGAGCAAACGGGTCAAATAATGGATGGACGGATGTTGTTTTGTTTTGCACATACAGTATTTGTGTGTATATTTCAGTTTTATTGTGTTTTTGTATGCTTTTTGGAGTCATTTTGTGTGTTTGGAGTCATTTGTATGTATTTAAATGAATGTGATGCATAGTTATGTGTTTAGTTTGGTACATTTCAAAGATTTTAGGCCACTTTAGTATCAGTGGAGGACCCCTTTAAGAAGCACAAAGTACTTGTGGAGGCTACACATCCGTTTTCTTGGAGATCATGAAACCTTTTATACTCTCAGCGGCACCAGTGCAATTTCATACTGGCTGTTATAGAGCAGAAAAAGCTGTTTGCGCTGCTGGATAACGGCCCAATCTCTAACACTAAGTGGTTGAAATGTAGTATTTTTTATTTTTTTTTCTGTCCTTTGAGAATTCACACATAAGCCATTTTAGAAGTCCTCATTCAGGCACTTGACTCGTGTCCCGCTCGTATCAGCGTTACCGTTATTTGCACTCGTCTGTGCTTTCCTTGATGGGCAGAAAATCTGCAGGAAAAAAACCAACAAAGAAAAATGTGTTTAAGTGGGACTTCTACAATGGTAAAGCGATGAGCCGACAGTTTTAGATGCTTTTGGTAGACCTCACACTCATTATTGTCCCGTTATTTGCATATTTTTATCATTACTGCACGCCATCTGTGCTTTCTTTTGTTTGTTTTGTCCACGTTTTAAAACAATGTCATGATGATTCTCAGAAGTCACTGCATCAAAAACGTGCCCTTTCATTTCGTCAGTTGTGTTGGATTTGCCTGGATGGTCTGTTGACTCCTCTCCCAGTTGTTTGCTTTCATGCATTGTCAACAACTTCCAGTTTACATAAGCCTGCAGGCCTTTTTCTAACTGGGAACTGATAGATTCAGGCAAAGAAAAGAGAACCTGGAGCGGTTGCTTTCATTTATTACGTCCCGCCAGCGTGCAAACAATTTCACAGGAGTGAAGCCAGATAATAAGAAAATTAGTAAATATGTGCGTAGTTTTGGTGAGTCGTGTGTTTGGCTCTGATAAGTAAAACAACGGTGGGTGATTACAATTGTGATGGTTGGTAATAAGTGAAATGAAATATGATATCCAGGATTACCTGATGATTTTTTCTCTTCATTGAAGCCTTTGTGAACCTTTATTTCTGCCAAAAAAGGTTATTTTAGTATCATTTTGTGAGCCAAACATTAACTATAGGCTTGGTTGTGTTCAGGATTCAGTTTGCAGCGTTTATCTATTTTCTCCACAGTCACATGGACTGAAAGTATGATAGAAAAGCAACATGATCATCATCTACATAATGTTAATGAATATGCTGCTGCTGCTGTTCTTAAAAGATGCTTTAATAACATTTAAAGCACTCGTATGATCACATGGATTTACTTTTATTTCTCTTTTTTCCGCCCACATACCAAAGCATGTTTGTCAGTTTCGCAGAATAAAAACTCTAAACCACACATAAGCAACATGAGGCCCTCTGTCTAATAATGTGTAGCACAAAATGACAGCAATAATACACAAAATTATTCTAAAAAAAACATACAAAATCTAATTAAAACTACAAATATACTCAGAAATGTTTAAAAATATCTACAAAACTACATAGAAAATACACACAAAAACACAAAAAATGCACAAATTGAAGTTAAAATTACATATAAATGACTCCAAAAATCCAAATGACTCCAAAAAACATCTATGTATCAATTTTTCCAAGAAACATCCAATATCACAATAAAACTACAAATATACATAAAAAATGTCTAAAATTATATACAAAACAACAGAAAATACACAAAACACAAAAAATACACAAATTGATGCCAAAATTACATACAAATGACTTCAAACACACAAAATGACTCCTAAAAACTAACAAAATCATAATAAAACAAAAAATACATTAAAATATAACAGTTTATACAAAAATGTGAAAAACACAATAAAATATATATATAAATGACTCCAAACCCACAAAATGATCCTTTTTCCAATTGCTAATTTTTAAAAAAACATACAAAATCACAATAAAACTAAGAGCATACATGAAAATTCTGAAATATATATAAAAAACCATGTAGAAAATACACACAACAAAAGAAAAAAATACACAATTACATATAAATGACTCTAAACACACAAAATGACTCCAAAAACATACAAAATCACAATAAAACAAAAAATTTACATGGAAAAACCATATAGAAAATATACAAAGAATACACAAATGGACGTCACATTTACATGTAAATGACTCCAAACACACAAAATGTCCATCCATTAAGAAACTCAACAATATTTGTTGGTGTTTACAGTTTTCCTGGTGCTTTTATCTCATGATTGAGTCATTTCTAATGTTCAACTGTTGAAAAAACTAAAAAATTCTACAAAACCTTCAATTTTCCTCAAATAATTACATATTATTTTCCCTAATTCAATAGAAATTGGTCACAAAACCCTATTACATTTACAGCGAAGATCCTGTTGGGACTGATATCTGTCACTTATTGCTTGGATATAGACGGTTTCTGAAATATTGTGTATTTTATGTTCATGTAGAAGTGCAAACTATGGCACAATAATGTTGAAATGACTAATTTTCCGGCTTAAACTCTGTGGCCTACATGAGATCAAACTGCTCCGTTTGTTGTTTTGAATATTGAAAAAATGACATTTAAAGCAGAAGACTCAAACAAATACAGGATTTAGTTATTGTTAGTGTTTACTTGAGTTGACAGCTTAGACTAGTTGTTTTTTAATGTTTTAAATGAGGCCCAGTGGACTCGACTTGACCTTAAAAGCCTGAGAAATAAACAATGAACTGTCACAAAGACAGAAACAGAATGACGCACTTTGGCTTTAGATGAACCGGCAACACCTCCAGGGATTTTAGTTTCTGTCAAGAAAGAAGAAACTACGAATAACTGATGTCAGCCCTCGGGAGGATCCACTGAAAAAAAAATAATAATAAATAAGTCTAGTAACATGAGTGTGTGGGAGGGGCTTTGTTCCCATATAAAGGATGAGTTTAAAACAGGTGGTAGATTTTGGTTGTTTTAGTTTGCATGTTTCTGGACATGTAAATGATTTTTATTCTTTGATCATCAAGAAGCAGGAGATGGAAAAAAAAAAAAAAAAATCACTGTTAAGATCCCAGGTTCAAATCCTGGACAAGCCCCCAAATGTCATAACGTGCTTATTATACCATGACAAATACAGGAACAGACATTATTTAAATACATAGACGTTTGTTCTTTCAATTTAAAGCTCAGGACCCAAATTTGACCCTTTAGAACACGGGTGTCAAACTTATTTTAGTTCAGGGACCAAATGCGGAGCAGTTTGACCTCAAGTGGGACACAGAATTTAAGCGGGAAAACAATCAACATTATTTTCTCATAGTTTGCACTTCTACATGTACACAAGATACTAAATATGTGAGAAACCGACCATATCCAAGTGAGAAGTGACAGATATCAGTCACAACATGATCTTCACTTTAAATTTACTAGATTTTGTCACAATTTTTTATTTAAGTAAGGGAAATATTATGTAATAATTTGAAGAAAATTTAAGGATTTTGTAAGAATTTTTTTTCAACAATAAAAATAACTGAAATCATGTGGTATAAGTACCAGAAGTGTTGAGTTTCATTTACACAATGATTCAGGTTTTCTCTGTCATTTTAACATTCGTCTGCGGGCCGAATTGGATGCTCCAAACGGCCGAATTTGGTCCCCGGGCCTTGAGCTTTACAGCACCCAATATGGCCCGTAAGAGAAAGTAAAAATGACAGAAAACATGAAATAATTGCCAACTACTTCTCCAAATACAATCATTTCATTAAAGTCCACAATATTTGACATGTGTCAGTCTTTTTTAATCTGAAATTGAGATTATGATCACGTATTGCTGTTAAAATCTGCCATGTTTCAGCACCAAGGACAGCGCACAATCAGCGCTAATTTAGCCACAAAGGACACTAAACTTTTACACCCATAACTCCTCTAATGAATCAGAAGCACAGCAGAAAATGAAAAATAAAAATGCTTACCTTTTATTTGTCTAAACAGCCACGGAGAACGTTGTATCCTTGCAAATTTTGTATATATTTGTATATTTTATAAGCTTCTGTCCAAACTTCCCTGGTCTTAGCTTCACTTATTGGCTTTAAAAACCCTCCTTAAATCAAACTGCTTTTTTTTTTTTTTTGGCCATTTTCTACCGTCTTCAAAGCTGACAGAGAAATAATTTCTGAGCAAAATCCCACTTTAGATGTAGCGTGGGGGCGTGGCCTAACTTTACCCTCTCTTCCTCACTCACGCTCAGTTTTTACATTAAATTTACTGTAAATGTGATGAAAACACCAGAAAGCCAATGAGGTGCTGGTTATTTATTTATTTATTTATTTATTTATTTATTTATTTATTTATTAAATAAGGTGATGGATCCAATCAAATAAAAGTGCCGGTCAATATCTGGAAGGTGCCAGAATTAAGTTCTGTTAATACCTAAATAAATTGGTTTGTTTTTGGGATTTACTGGTAGTTACTCTTTAGAAACACTGCCCACTCCTGGTTTATTTAGTCTGAATAAAACAATAAAATAAGTAAGAATTTAAAATAGTTTAAAAAGAAATTAGAAGGCCATCAGTGTGAAAAAGAGGGTTATGGATTCAGACTGTCCAAATGTCCAGAAGTTATCCTGTAAAGCAAATATAGGCAACCGGTGGCCCGGGGGCCACATGTGGCCTAATTTTGTGCGGCCCCCAAAACAAATCCCCAAAAATTGTATTTCAAGAAGTTGGAAGGACTATGAAGCCCAACATAATTCACAAAATAACTTCCAAAACACACGAATCGGCAGCAAAATGCACAAAGTAAATAAAAAATTAAAATACAAAAAAGTCATAAGAACCATTTAAACAAACGAAATGACAGGAAAATACAGAAAGTGACCCCAAAAATACACAAATCAAAAACCATAATGCAGAAAATGACAGAAAAATACGCAAAATTACAATACAAATAAAATATAACTAAAACACACAAAATGACATATTATATTAATGCTCAGATCATTTTCTAATGCTGACATAAATGTTGATGATGTGGCCCTCAGATCAGATTCTGTGGCCCCCCGCTGTGATAGAGTTGCCCATCACTGCTGTAAAGCACTTTAATATCTTACAGTAAGTCACACTGTTGGAATCAATAATTAGTGCGTTCACGTGCACGTCCCTCTCACTCACTGTCTTTCTGCTGTTTTCTACCTAAGCCACACTGACTCCGCCCACACTACGTCACTAAAAGAAGTTTATGTGAATATGTGGCAGCCTGTGGGTGAACACGTGACTGTGTGTGTGCACGATAAGAGAGAAAAGAACAGAAAAGTGTTTTTCTCCCAACTTTGCCTTCAGGAAAAGAAATAAAGCCTCTTTTTTTATTCTATTATGGCTTTTTATTCATGTGTAGGCATGATAAACTGTGTCATTGTGTGTGTGTGTGTGTGTGTGTGTTTCAGCTGATAGTGTTTTTATACGGTGAAGTCAATCTATAACCATCGTATCAGGGAGAATGGGTTCATGTTTTCAGCACAAACCATTCACACAAAGGCAAGATAAACTGCAGCATACATAACTGTGTGTGTGTGTGTGTGTGTGTGTGTGTGTGTGTGTGTGTGTGTGTGTGTGTGTGTGTGTTCACAATAGAGAACATAATGTGTGGGAAAAAAAAAAAAAACATGATAAATTAAGCTGAACTTTCTAGTTTTCTTTTTCTTTTTTACCTTAAAGACAGTTTTTATAGAATAACTAAGCATATGTACACTGTGCTTATGTGATTTTAATCCTAATATAGACTTTTACAACATATGAAAAAACTATTAACAAATAAATGTATAAATGTATATTTATTTTTTAACCAAAAAAAAGTGTGAACACAAAAATCCAAGCAACAATAATGTTTTTATTGCATTAGCTGAACTAGTTTTATTATTTAATTTCATTGTATTTATTATTATGTTAATGTACATACAGCTGGAACCAGACTACGAGAAGAAGAGCTCTGCTAAGGGTCCTTTACTCTCCCTTAAACAGTGCGCTGACACGCTCTGGTGGCTGAAGTTAGCGAGTAAATAACGAGTACATTTTATGATTGTTAAGTGTAGTCACTTTACCGTCATTTTGGAGCAGATTTTTTTTTTTGAGATGAGCTACGAACGCACATTTAATCAATACAACTATCAGCTGTTCTATACTATACACCCCCCACCCCCCCTCCTCCCACTTCATCCCCCCTTCCATCCTTTATATTTGATTTATTTCACTCAGCTGGTGGTGATGGAGGAGCCAGTGGTGCCAATATAAGATCTTACAATTTGAATATATTGTTCTATTAAAACATTAGATGTATAAAATAAAAATGGCTCAGTCATTGTCTCTTGGAACCCTCCAAGAAAGTCTTGTTAGTTATTTTATCAGTTTTTCACGACAAATAAATAGAATAAAATTAAAAACACCTCGATTGCAAATATTTAAAAATATTCATATTTATCGTTAAGCCATATATTAAAGTTTGAAAAGAGAGGACGGGTTACTTTTAGGCCAAAAAATCTCTATCTAAAAGTTTAAAAAAAGATCTAAAAAGTGTATTTATTTAAAAGAAGAAGTGATATTTTACTTATTAGGGAGGTATTTCAGGACTAAACCATTTAAAACCAGTAAATTCTAGCTACTTCTCACTCAGACCATGAACTAATTCAATGTGTTTGTCCTTCTTCTGGGTTTTGCTCTGTTGTCATCATCGGCCTCACCTCACCATGCTTCAGAAGACATGCTTATTCCTACTCTTATTACCTGTAAGTAGAGATGACACATCAGGACCCTGTGCTGTTATTATTGATGGATACCTTTCTGTTCTCCTTTTCTCTCTATCCTGTTTCACTGGTGTTCACCCATCATATATTTATATATATATATTAATCAATAATGTAGGTTTGAATACTGATAATATTTAAGACCAGTTTGTTTTACTGTTAATTTCTTCACTTGGAAAAACAAAGGTAAAACAAAAGTAATAAATCATGTAACATTTGTTAAATCTTTTGTTTATTCAGGAAATTTACTTTAATTTCTTGACATGTTTCCACTGTCAACTGTCAGTCTTCTTCAAAGGCTTCTGCTGATTGCTTTGATGTGTCCTTGAATTCTGCATTATTTTTTGTCTTTTTTTCTAATAATGTAATATTACTTTTTTAATAATGTATCATTATATATATGACAAAATATATATATTATAAATATATCATTACCTATTTTTGAATAAAATATTACTCATTTTTGAATTATATAGTCTTACTACGTTTTGAATAAAATAATAATAATTATTTTTGAATTATATAATATTACTACTTCCTTTTGAACAAAATCATTATTACATCTTTTTGAAAAATATAATGTTATTCCTTCTTTTTGAATAATATATTGTTCCTTCTTTTGGAATAAAAATATGACTTATTTTTGAATAATATAATATTATTACGTCTATTTGATTAATATAATATTACTTCTTTTTGAACAATATGATATTCCTACTTCTTTTTGAATCATATAATATGATTCAAAAAGAAGACAAAAATACCTTGCTGGAATTATTGAGTGGTGGAAGTCAAGGACACATCAAAGCGATGAGCAGACGCCTCTGAAGAAGACTGGCAGTTGGCAGTTAAAACATGTCAGGAGATCAAAGTACATTTCCTGAGAAAATTTGTCAAAATAAACAAAACTTAAACATAATATTTGTCAAAACATCTCAATATTTTGAGGAAAGGAAGTGCTTTTTTAACGCGTTCATAAGTTGGTCAAAAGTTTATGAAAATATATGAAAAAACGTGGTCTTTTAATGTATATTTGAATGTACGGCAAAAACAAATACCAAAGACAATGTGTACGTTCCTATAAACACAATCATTTGTCAGCAAACAGACAGGATTCCCTACAGTTCTGCTTTAGTGGAGACGATGAAAAATGCTGGATTTGCATCGTTTGCTCGTCCATGATCTCAGTCTCACCCTCTAAAGGTCAATAGAATCCACCGTTATCTCCTCAACCAAGTGGCCATTTCCTGCTTATTAAACAGTATTAATGAGGCTCTATTATAGCTGTCCGTTATCTATGCTGTGACACGTGCACACACACACACACACACGTGCACACGTACATTCCAACAGGGCCAGCAGTGCATGCAAAGTGCATTCAAAGCTTCAGTAATTTCCTTTCAAATCAAAAAGTAAACCGGCTGAGGCGTCACATTTTAAAAGCTTTGTGGAAAATTATTCAACCAGAGGAAAAATAAAGGGCTGCGACATTGTTTAAAAAAAAAAAAAAAAAAAAGCTAATTAAAGTCATCATTTTTCTACCAAGATAAATAAAAACACATTATGGTAAAAAATACAATAAAATAAACATTTTTACCAATAAATCACTTTAGATTTACAATTTTCCCACAATGTTGATCCATTTATTTTTAGAAAGTGTAAGAATTTGATTCAATTTGACCAAATGTAAAACAGCCCAGTCCACAGTGATCAGATTTATTGTCATTATGTATGTTTTTCTTTTCTTATCCGATGATTCTTATGTAGTTTTTGGAGTAATTTTGTGTGTTTTTCTCTTATTTTTTTTTTATGTTTTTGTTGTCCTTTTTCTTTCATTTTGTATGATAACTATGTTATTTTTTGGAGTCATTTGTGCGTTTTTGTACATTTTATTTATTTTTTGTGTGTGCCTGTGTTTTTGTTGACCTTTATATCTTTATTCATTTTGGGCCTGTACTACGAAGCTAGATTACCTCTTACCGTGCTAACTTCCGGGATTTAATCAGTGTGTGCTGGACTACGAAACTGGCTAACGTTTTACGGAGCTAAATAGGGCTGGGCGATATGGCCTTTTATAAATACCGCGATATTTTTAGGCCATGTCACGATACACGATATATATCTCGATATTTTGCATTACCCTTGAATTAACACTTTGATGCACAAAATCACACCAGTATGATGATTCTATATGTCTACATTAAAACATTCTTGATCATACTGCATTAATATATGCCAATTTTAAACTTTCATGCAAAAAAGGGGATATCACAACTAAGTCAAAGTTGACATAACTGTATTTATTAAACAGTGAGTGGCTCAAACATAAAATTGTCAACAGAAAGTGCACGTTCTGTGCAAAATTGTCACAGAGACATTTCAAAACAAGACATTAGTGCAGGATGCAACTCACATGGCATTTCAAAAACACAAAATTAAAGTGCACTTTTTGTACATAATGCCACTACAATATTTTAAAACAAATAGTGCCCTTTTGTGCATGTTGTCATTAAGATGACATTTCAAAACAACACTAAATTTAAGTGCACCTTTTGTGCATAATGCCACTAAGATAAGAAAAAAAAAAAAAAAAAAAAAAAAAATTCAAAAAAAAAAAAAAAAAGTCCGCGAGTTTAACGGTATGGTCATTTTCAACACCGCACAGACTACAAGCTGCGATATATCGAGTATATTCGATATATCGCCCAGCCCTAGAGCTAAATCACCATGGTAACTTAGGCTGAAAGGCTAGCCTGGTTGGGACCAGGTTTTGTTCTAGATCAGATCTGAGCGAGTGCTTAAGTCCCGCCTCCTGACCAATTAGATGTCTTAGAAAACGACCTGTCCAATAAAAAGAGGATCATTGTGAACACGTCACTGAGTGGATCTGATGTGACACTGACAGGAGAGAATATTTAGACATTGATGAAATCCTTTCACTTACCGATGACATCCTATAGGTAACATAGAGATTTATATCTGATGACTGATAAAGTCAAATAAGTAAAATAATTCAGCTGATTAAGCCTGCGTGCATCGGGCGCTTTCAGACCTATTAATTAATTAATTAATTAATGTATTTTGTGGTGATGCAAAGAGCCTCGGTCCTGTAGATAATATAAAATATAAATATAATCCACGTCATGATTTAGGCTGATTTGCATGAACGCAGCATCAGAGACACAGACAAGGTAAAATGATTCCTGAATTGTGACGTAAACAGTTTATCTGTGATTGTGATTGGTCTGACACTGTAATAACCTCCTCTGTCACTAGAGGGCGCACGTAGCCAGGCTGGAATAAACTTGCTTAATTTAGCTAGTTGTAATCTATATTAGTAGTGCAGCTTCTGTCTGACGATGAATGTTTGGTTCGGTGAAGCTAACGAAGACAAATCCAGGATATAATTATCTAGCTTCATAGTACAGGCCCTTTGTGTTTGGTTTCATTTTGTATATGTTTCCTCTGATTTTCTATATTTATTTATAAATTGTTTTTTGTATGTTTTTGTTGTCCTTTTTGTGTGGTTATTTTTTGTGTTTTGTCATTTTGTATATGTTACTTTGATTTTGTATGTTTATTCTTTGTATTTTTTCTTGTGTGCTCTTGTAGCCCTTTATATTTTGATTGTTATTTTCTATATTTTTAATGTTTTTGTGTCCTGTTGTTTTTTTTTTTGGAGTCATTTTGTGTATTTTTCTCTGATTTTGTCTGATTTTTAGGTGTGTTCTGGTTGCCCTATATTTTTGTGCTAATTTTGTATCATTTTTTTTTAATTATTTTTATATTGTTTTTGTTGTCATTTTGTGTTTATTTTTTGGCCATTTTGTGTAGTTTCTGCCATTTTGTGTGTTTAAAAAAAAAAAAAAAGATGTGTGCAATTATTTTGGGGTCTACACAACACTAGGCAGGGGTGACATGTAGTCCCCAGACCACCATTGGCTCCTTCATGCTGTAGCCCATCAGTGTTTAGTCTAAGGATTTAATCTGTGTTTGTTTCCACTCTGTTCTTTCCTTCTTTTTTTCCTTCTTTCTCTCATTCTTCACCTTCATATATCCTGAAATTGTTTGGTCTTTGTCGGCACTCTTTGATACGAAGATGAATGTTGGTTTGTGGTGTTGCCTGTGGGGTCCACTTGAGCTCCTAGTGTGTGTGTGTGCGAGTGCGTGCGTGTGTGTGTGTGTGACAGCGGCACATGCTGAGAGTCATCTCAACACAAGCCGAACATCTCAGATCATTCCAGCTTCCGGGTTTACTTCCCGTTATTTGGTAGATCAACTAGAACTATGTATCCCAGCAGTGATGTCAAAAAGTTGTTCACTTCTGTAAGAAGCATGGGAAATATCTACATGTTTTTTGAGTACGCTGAATTTATTTTTAATGGGATCCACACTGGAAAACCAATGGTTCCCACTCAAAATCAAGAAATCCAAGATGGCCACCATCCATATTGCCAATTTGGATATTTTGTCATAACTTTGGTTCTATTGGACATAATGTAAAAACATGATCTCAGGATCAAAGTATTCAATATTATATCTTAAAATACTGTAAATTGTGCTTGGAGCAGATCCAAGATGGCCGCCATCTGTAATGCAAATTTCAATCTTACCATAATTTTGATTCTGTTTGACGTAGAAACAAGGTCTTTTTGTTCAAACTCAAGGCACAGGAGCCAAATTTGGAGAAAGTAAATGGGACAACATGATTTATTGTGTAAATTATCAAAATAATCCAGTTGTAGGTATGTCAAATTCATAAATATGATATTTTATGGGCAATTTTCCTTTGTTTAAATCATATTTAATGCAGTCATTTTTCACAGAAATCTATTTATATATGTATTTATTTTTATTTATTTTTTACATATGTTTGACACAATTTTTTCCACAATTTTTACAAAGTTCCTTTAAATTGCACAAAATTTGTTGACAAAATCAATAATTTTTGAAGTGAATTGAACTGATATTGAGGACTAGGGCACAATGATATTGGAATTTGAGGAGATCAAAGTAGATTTCTTGAAAAAAGTTGTCTGAATCAATGAAACCATAACATATTTCAAAAAATAAGAGAAAATGAATTAGATGGAATGATTACGTGGAGGTTTCGTTTACTAAAAATCTCGGAAATGTCGAAATGAAATGTGTCGACGTGTGTTTTATGGATGAAATGAGCACATGTTGATATTCTACTTGGTCACATTCTCACATGTTTTCAGAACTTTCAAAGTAAAGGTGGAGAATTAACAGAGATATTTATCCTCAGTGTGAACAAGGTCTTAGTACTTGTAGGTTCCAGATGCATCTTGGGAAACTTGGGAAGTGGGAACACTCAGCCTTCCTAATCAATACTATTATAATATATAGTATATACTCATTGAGTTTGTAGTATGTAGTGTGATGTTTCTAAACACAGCCACAGTAGTCCATAAAGGTAGCTTGTGATCACCTCCTGCTGTGATAAACATTAGTTTATTACCACTTTCACTATGCGTCATATTTATCATTAATTAATGATATTATGAGATGGAAAACAGGGACTTTGTTTCTCCACCTTTTTTCTCTTCATCGTTCATTGTTTCATTCCTCTACTCGTCCTCTTTCACTCTGTTCCACACACTTAAAATCACACTCCAGATTTTAAGGCTCCATCAACTTGAAATTGATGTGGAAGAAGAAGTAAAATGTTTTTTTTATGTTTCTGACCCTAAATAAGGTTCTGAACACACAAAATCAAAGGCTACAGTATGTGAACTCTATGAATTGTAGAAACTATGAAAGTTCAACCATTCGTTGTAAGAATTATTAAATCATGAATGAGAGGCGATGTAGAAGCTGCTTCTGCAGTAAAACACAATTTAACTCACGTGTGTGTGGAGGTACGTAGACATGTTTGACAAACTGTTGACGTAATTATTACTCAATAAAATGAGTAATAATGTTGATGTAATGTGTTGTTGATGATTTTAATTGATTTACTGGTGATTTTAAAATGTTCTTATTGATTTTAAGCTGTTGAATGTGTAAAGCAACATTGAGTTGCCTTGTGTATGAAATGCAACATTCACGTACTCACAGTGGTTTGATGAGGTTAAAAACATAGACTTCCTGTTTTAAGGATGCCTTTCCACATACACCTCTTTGGTCCGCACCAGGCTTCATTCCCATAATATCCCGTATTTACTGTAATAATAATTAAAAGATGCCTTACTAAACTGAACGCCATCACTAGCACCTGAAATGACCTTGGCTTGGTGGCTGTTCTCGCGAGATTAGTGCTGACAGCGGCAACAAAGAGATGGAGAAGACGTTCCAGAAAAAAAAACGAAGAACTGTGTGTAAATACGTTGTAAAATGAGACACCAGAGTTTATCTTCATAAAGACCATCAGGAGTGTGACACAGTTACACGTTCTGTTAGATTAATAACTGATATTTTAACATCTACCACAGAGGAAGAACGACGTAAGTCACCATGAAAAATCATCCAATCACAAGCTCCACAATTATACACTGTTTATAAAGTGTTAAATAATGTAAAGTCAGTAATAAATGTGTCTAATAAGTCATTAGCGAATACCAGAGAACCACATGAGAAAAATTATAATAAAATATATAATGAAAATAAAATGTTAATGTCTAACTTAAAGACAATGTGAAATTAATAATAAATATGCAACGTGTTGATTTGTATTAAACTGTAAGTATATTAAATAACATGTGTGCTTCATATACACATTTATGTTTTTATTTAGGCTGTTTTATAATTTAGGAATTAGGGCTGGACGATATATCGAGATTCAAGAGTTTTCTATTTTGGCGATATAGAAAACTATATTATTTCATATATCAATATATATGTATATATATATATATATAGGCGTTTTGTGGCAAATTTAACTGAGAATTGTTTTTCTGGTCAGACTTTATTTGATAACATTATCTAGATTTATATCATATTTCACCATTTTGAGAAAAAATATTGAGATTTGAGTTTTGGTTCATATCACCAGCCCTAGTATGAATGTTCACAGCATTTTAATGTTAATAAAGGTCGACCTACCAGATTATAATCACATAATTCTATTTAGTAAGTGGGTATTTTAGATTTCTTGTACATCTATCTTAAAATATAAGGGATAGTGGAGCTTGGTTGGGGGGGTGGGACGACTGGTAGTGGGCGCCAGAACATTTCAAATCTAAAACTTGACAGGTATGCCAGGCTTTCCTTGGGTAGTTTGTTCGTTTGCGATGGTGTGTTTATGTAGCACATTAGCGCAGTCTGTGTGATTATCGTGACCCTATTATCATATTAAGAGTTTCTGGCGACTGCAAAGACATTTTTTCTTTCAAATTACTTTTTGATCATATTTGAACTCAGATATTATCATTTTTTTGAACTATATTCACAAAGTGAAAGCATGTAAATACAGTTGTTTAAGATTTTGTGTTGTTTTAATAAAGAAAATTCCAAATATCTGTTAAATAAAGTACACCTGAGTCCACCAGACTATAGTTGTGACAGCACCCTAAGGTGTCTCCCATGTTCAGCTGAAGTAATGAGTCGATCTGTAGTTAAATGGCTGATAGTGGCGTCCAAATGCTGCGTTTGCCGTCGGAATCACAAAATGGTAACATGCTCCAAAAACTGGACACACTTTAGCGCTCAGTGACTATAGTTGGTTAAATAGTGAGCAGTTTTATTGATTTTTTTATTGCCATTTTGTGTTTTTTTTTTTTTTTACTGTTACTTATTTGAGTTTTTGTTGTATTGTGTGTTTTCTGTAGTCAATTTGTGTACTTTTCTCATGATTTTGTCTTTTTGGAGTCATTTGTTGTGTCTGTCAATCTATATATTTGTGTTGCGGTTTGTATATTTTATTTCATTTGTGTTTTTTTTGTGATTTTGTGTTTTAGGAAACTTTGGTGTCTGATTTAATGCCGTTCCATACATTTTTTCTGTATTCTAGTCGGCAAATTGTTTGTTTTTGGAGTCAATTTTATGCCATTTTCTGTCATATTGCAGGCTTTAGGTGTAATTTTTTTAGTATTCTTTGGGGGCCACACAAAAATGGATCACCAGATGTCTACAGTATCAATATTTCTGTTTTAAGTGGGTTTTTTTTCAAGTTTTTTTTGAGCTTCGACATGGAAGGATATTTACATTTCTCTTCCAAATTGTGTCGATTCTGTTCTGTGAAAATTAAATGCATTAAAGTAAAAACTCACACTTTACTGTGCATTTGTTTAACATTATTAAAGAGAAACAGACTTTATTCAGGAATGTGACTCACTTTTAAAGACTCTTCTTGTGATTTTTTTCATTTTTTAAATATTTTTTTTGGTTGTTCTGAAGTAGCTTGGCATAACGAGTCGAGCGCTGTCACCATAAATCGATCAGAAGCGCTCCCACACACACCACACTGTGTGCCATTTGTGTTCAGGCATGGAAGAGGCAGCGTGAAGAGGTCCACACTAATGTTGGTGGATCCTGGAGGAGGTTTTTGGATTCACTCAGGATTGGAAAACATAACCACTGCTTGTTTTGGCAGTAAAAATGTTGTATTTCGTTACCAGAGACTGTAGATTTTTGGTTAATGGCCTGTTTTTTTAAGCTTGCCATGGTGGTTTGGAAAGCTTGGCAGTAAAAATAAAATATTGATAAAAAGTTTATTTAGTAAAGGAAGGCATTCATCAGAATATTAGTGAAAAAAAAAACCCCCACTTTTCTCACTGATTAGGTTCTTTTTACCACAGTGAGGACAAACAAATTAATACCACATGAATAGAAACATATATTACATTTCCTTGCTGAAGGAATTCTCATCTCAGGTTCACATTTGGATGGATAGGGCTCATGTCCCTATTTCTCTTACTTTTGAAGGCCCTTGAATCCCCCTTATGTCTGACGACAAACTTTTTACTCAGAAAAAACAACTATAGATCATAATAATGGAATGAATGAGTGATAACACACATTTGAAATAATCTCTGTTTGTAAATAAGTGAATGAAACAGTATTTAGTGGCTCCTGAATAGATTTCATTCTATAGTTTCTTTTATTTCTCGTCACGCCCTCCTGATGTGGGACCAACACTGACCTTTTTTATGTTCTAATAAATATCATTTCTATCAACATTGTGTGTTTTTTTGGTGTCATTTAGTGTATTTTGTTGTTGTTTGTCTGTTTTTTTTATTATTCAGTACATTTTTCTCTTATTTTGTCTATTTTTTGTTGTCATTTCTGTGTGTTGTTGGTAATATTTAAATGATTCTATCTCAGTGTGTTTCTTATGTCATTTTGTGTGTTTCTCTGTTATTTTTGTGTATTTTGCAGTGCTCTGGTGTATTTTTCTCTCTTAGTGCGTGTGTTTTTTGTGTCATTCTGTGTATTTTGTTGTTGTCTGTTTTTTTTTTAATTATTCAGTATATTTTGATCTCATTTCGTGTGTTTTTGTTGTCATTTTGTGAGTTGCTAAAACATTTACTATGATTAGCAACAAATAAAAACATTAGAATTATGGGGTTTTATAATGTTTATTATTTTTAGTTAATAAAAAATATTTTAAAACCCAATATTTTGAATGCTTTCATTTGTTATTTTTCCTCTCGCTCAAGTACCCCCTGTGGTTCCATCGCGTGTACCCCCATTTGAGAAACACTGATCTACCAGTGGTTTCCCCTTGAGCCCGCAGCAGATATCGAGAAGATTTTCACTTCTGGAAGAAAGCATTAACATTTGTACATGTTTTTTTTTTTTTTTTTTTTGCGTAGATAAATCCATTTTGAATGGGATCCAAACTGGCAACCCAATGGTTTCCACTCAAATTCAAGAAATCCAAGATGGCTGCCATCCATATTGCCAATTTTGATATTTTGTCATAACTTTGGTTCTATTTGATATAGAATGATCTCAGTGGTGAATTATAGGTTTTCTTGGTCAAATAATTCAATAATATTTGTTAAAATACTGTATAGTTGTGCTTGGAGCAAGATCCAAGATGGCCGCCATCTACGGAAAGTCTCTTTTTTTGTATTTTGCTTTCATGTTTATCAAAGTATGTGGTAGCGAAGGACGTCAAAGTCTTTACAGCACGTTTGGCTAGCAAAATCAATGAAGCTCTCGTCATACTGTATTTGTGCATATTTAGGGAAGTTTTGCAGAGGATCATGTGTAATGCATGGAGGCTCCTGACTGCTGGTTGATAACAATGTTGTCACGCTGTTTTTAATTTTTATTCACGTACCCCCCCTCATGACAATTGTAACAGTGAATATCTCTCTTTGTTTATGCGCGTCTGCATGTATTTCTGTTATAACAGGAAGTTGGCGAAAAGCAAAGGAAACGGCGAGCAGCTCCACTCAGCAAAGGGAGATGGGACCGGTGACCACAGCAGAAAAGAGCACCACTAAAGTCAGCACGCTGCACAAAGACGACCCCTTCTCCACGTCCAACCAGGACCTCAACGGCTTTGGTGAATCAAACGACTCAAAAAAATAACAAAAAACATGTCGGTAACTTTCAACAGAGAATTATTCTTAGTTTGATTTTATTTTTTTGTCAACACATTTTCAGGACATCCCACGCACTTTGGTCGAGTAGCATAAAACATAATCACTATTATGAACATTTGTCTCATGTTGTACATTTTCTAGAATTTATATTTTTTTATGTTACCGGTAAAAAAGCTTACAATTGATAGCTCAATATTCGCTATTGGTGAAATAACCCAAAGTTGGGGTCCAGAAGAAGTCACAATTTAGTTTTATATCCAAGAAAGAGTAACATTTATACTATAAATTAAAGCAAAAGATCAGATTTGTTCTTACATTCCCACATGCAGTTATGGGCTAATAAAAATGATTAAAAAAATTTTTTTACTTTCTTGGATTTCCAGACCATTCGACCCAAGAACCAATGCATGTGTGTGACTAATCGTTAGTGATGTAAACAGTTTATGTTCATAGCTCTACGCTGATCAAATTACAGGCAGCTGAGACATATGCTAAGTAGTTTATTGAAGGACCAAACATGTTCCGGACCCAAACACACACAAAATTCATAAGAAAGAAAAAACCCAACAAGATCCACATGAACAAGCATTTAGCCATCTCACAAAATCAACATCATAAACACCATTAAATAAACATAAACAATAATTTAATATAGCCTCCATACTCTCCCACCAAGATATATATGACACGGCAGCACATCTGTTGTTTGTGTTGGAAACACAGAAACATGGAGAAAAAGACAACAACAACAACTCAGAACAGCCTCAGTGAGGAGCATCCACAAAGTCAATCCTTCCTTTTGTTCCATTCACTGTAGAAAGTACCAACAATGTTCTGATCTTACCTTTGCTGAAGGTCTGGTAGCTCAGGTGTTGGTCTCCATCTTTTAAAAGCTGTCATTTTTCCTCAAAAAAATTTTTTTTTTATTGTCTCTAGCACTGTCATCCTGACTGTAGTGTTATCCCGCCCACTAGCTAGAGAACGTAGCAGCCGCGATCACGTGATATCATTTCACTAATGCACTGTGAACTTACGTATAACATTTAGCAGCGTAGAGAGCTGCCTTTGGACGTAAATGGTTGTCATCTTGGGGAACTGACTGCCCATGAGCAAACACATTAAAAACACGCAATGGAAACAGAGGCAGAGCAGCAATGTGCTTTTGGGAGGGGGCGTGGCCTCCTCCTGCCTAACAGCGGAGTTGACACGGCAACCGTTCCAAGAAATAGCGCTGTTTAGTAATGTAGGCTATGAAACGCACAAAATGCTGACACTTTCAAACTTATCGGTACTGTTAGACTATTGGAAATGGAAAAATAAATAATTTATAATTATATTATTATTAAAACAAATAATCAAAATATCAATTCACCCTTGGGTAGGCACTGCCTACCTTACCTACCCTGACTGCACGTCACTGACCACATTTCACTTTCTTATGTGATGTAGTTCCTGAGATATTGGAAGCTGAAAATGGAAGAAAAATTAGGACACACCCCTGTCACTAAATTGGCCGTATCTCAAAAAGTTTTCATCTGATCAAACTGAAAATGTACCGTGTACCTGTTGAATAGTTGAGGAGGAATTACAAACTATTTTAGAAGTGTGTGGGCCATATTTTTTTTAAATTGACATGAAATGACCCACAACAGATTGTTTTTTAATATACTTATTCATTTAAACATGCATTAAGCTGATTCTGGTGGTGACATTAATCATTTTGTCACATTCTTCATGAAATACTTGACTTTATTATAAAACGTTCCATATGGTGGTCTTGCATCGATACCAGCTGTGTAGTTTTTGCTGTTTCACTGCTTTTTCTCTTCCTTCCTGCAGTTAGTCATTTTTAACTTTTCCAAACGCAGCCACTCTAACCATCTTACTTTGCATTATTTATTTATTTCAGTTTTTTAAATGTCATCGTAAAGAATCGAGCTGATACACATTTGTACATTTTTTTACTTAAATGACAGGCATCCGTGTGCACGTACGTACACGTGCACACATCTGCTGTAATTAGACCGGACCTCTCAAGAGGGCAATTTTCTCTTGAAAATGTCAAGCTGGCCTTTGGGGAGCATTTGGCCATTGAAAGCCAGGGGTGCTGCGAAAAAAGGACTAAGTAGCAAACTAATGCTGGCCGTAATTGCCTGCACTCAATCTCAAGCTGTTCACGCTGCACTTTTCAGCACAATGACGATGTTGTTCTCGGGTAAAAAAACAATGCTGTGTGCGCTTTAAATGAATAAATACATAAAACTTTTCTCAGTCAAAATGGTCACAAACTGTTCCATACGTTTAGGCGTTTATGCACATAATTTAATTCCTAGTCAATTTAAATGTTTGATTTTTTGCCCTTTTGTCAAAAACACTAGTTGAGATATTGTCTGTAAGGTTATTGATTTTTAGGAGCCTGAACTCACTTAGGGAATTATTTAGCATTTTATTTAACTTTTTTTCCTGCTATTATTTTTATAGTTATTTATTCTAAATAAAGCTTAGACCAGTGGTTCTCAAACTTTTTTTGGCTCTAGTACCCCTTTTCTCCTGTTTCTGAATTCAAGTCCCCCTTGGTCCGACTACAACATTTTGCTCAGAAAACTATTTTAAAAACCTTATAGATCATAATGATGGAATATTAACGAGTGATAACACACATTTTAGAGAATCGTATGGTGGAATAAGTGGGAAAAGAAACCTGGTATGTAGTGCCGTGGTTCCAAACAGTTTTTTGTAAGTATTAGCATGATATAGATATATATCTATTATATATATATAATGCCGTTGAACTACACTTATATTTCACAAATTTAAAGTATAGACAACATCCAGTTGTTCAAGATTGTTTTGTTTGTTTTTTTTTATTAAAAAACAAAAAAAAAAAAAAACCCACAATAATTCAAAAAATTAAATTATCTATTTCAGTTTTTCCAAACTTTCAGGCAACCACATTTAACTTCCAGGTGGACCCCACATGTATTTATTGCAGTGGTTCAGCAGTGACATTTTTTTTTTCTATATTTATTTTTTTAATCATGTTCAGCTAAAAAAAAAAATCTATATATATATATATATATATATATATATATATATATATATATATATATATATATATATATATATTACTGCATTTTATGTTGAACTAGATTTATTTTTCACAAAGTGTTAAAATATTGTGTTTTGATAATAAAAAAAGACTAATAATTGCAAAATTTCAAAAATTTATTTACTTTTTCCAAAATTTCAGTCGCCCCATTTAAACTCCTGGAGGACCCCACATGGATGTCGACCCAAGGTTGAAAAACCCTGATTTTTGTAGGTCCTAACAGATTTTGTTCTATAGTTTTATCATTTGCGGTCATATCACGCCTGGGGTAAACTATGTATTTATTTTCAACTCACTTTCTCAAGTATCTCCTGTAGTGGCATCCAGTACACGTACCCAGGCAAGTTCAGTTAAGTGACTAAAATGGGACAAAGCAGCTAAAGAGTGGCAAAAAAAAGGAAGCAGGTGGTATGTGATGGTAAAAGGTAGCTTAAATTAGCATAATGTGGCAAATAATAATGAAATAATAAAATGTTGAACAAAAATAAGCAAAATGTAGGACAAAAAGGAAACACGTGTTTATATATGGGGCAAAAGGTAGGTGGCAAAAATTGGATACAAGTATCAAAAAGAAGGGATATTTATTGACAAAAGGAAGCAAAAAAATGAAAAAAAAAAAAATTAAAAAAGGGTCAATATTTAGTTTTTTAAGGGGGCAAAAAAATAGCCAAAAAAAATAAATAATAATAATTAAAATTAAGACCTAAAGAGCCACATGTTGAGGTTTAAATACAGCTTTATCATGGTTTTTAGAAAATATTAACAAATTAATTTTGGTTCCTCAGAGCCTTTCTGATAATGGACTGGTCTGGTTTGTGCTGTCTTTAAAAAACGTCTTAAATCATTGCAAAAATAAACTAAACGGTACAAAAAAGTGTTGAAGAATGTTGATGTGAAGTGTGTGCTACTCCAATGTATTAATGTATTTACATATTATTTTAAGTGAAAAGCAAAAATTCATTCATTTTCAATAAAACTAAAATAAACTACCTTTAGATGACCCTCACTTTAGAAATCACTGCTGCACCCCTGCACGTACCCCCATTTGAGAACACTGGCTTAGACCACACACACACACACACGCACACATGCCATGTTAATGAGACCCGTAGAAATGCTGACACAAACAGGAGAGCCAATAATATTGGTGTGAACAGACACTCACAGGCCAAATAACCTTTGTCTGTTATTGCATCACCACCAGCTTCCAGGACACTGCTGTCAAAGCACATTTCTGTTTCTACGGCTCTACGTTGAGCTTCTTTTTCACACTGCGCTAACACACACACACATCAGACAGATAATGTGTTGTGTTTGGGGGTATTAGGGAGAAAAGCAGCAGAGGAAAAAGAGGCGACATTAAAGAGCGAGGTTGAGATGAAATGAGGAAAAATGGGTCCATAGACGTAGAAAGCACAGCAGCAGTTTAGGAATAAGGAGCAGTGTGACATGAGTAATCTGATCATGACACGTTTTATCATTCATGCTTTTGTCCAAATGTCGGCATTTTCCTACATTTATTCTAAGAATGTATTTCAACTAAACCCCAAACCAAAATCAAATGTATTTGGTATGAAGTCGTGTTGTTGATTTGAAGTAAATGCACAAAAATTATTCCAATAAAACACACAACGGCAACGGCAAGAACAAAAACACCAACTGAGAGAAAAAATATAACGACAAGAAAGACGACAGAAAGCCCAAAAAAACACAAAAAATGTCTCCAAAATCAGCAAAAAAACACACACAAATTGCCTCAAAACACACAAAAACAACAAAAGAACAAACAAAATGAGGGGAAAATATGCTAAATGACTGAAAAAACACGTTAAAGGACGGTAAAAAACACAAGACAACAATAGAAAGCTTAAAATGAGAAAAAGATCAACCACACAAAACAAAACAATAATTTACACCAAAACACAAACCTGTATTAATGCTCACATTTGTCCTTATTCTAAATGCTGACATCAATATTGATAATGTGATCCTCAAATCAGACAATCAAGTTGCCTTTAGTCCAACTCTTGACATAAAAATGTAAAAGTGACTGCCCTCTATGGGTTGAAACCCGGCTATTACAATCACATTTTTCCTATTGGCTGAGAATGGAGGTTTGTGACGTTTTGGTAGGTTAATTTGTCACAAACCACTACTATTGGCTCCGCCCCGTCTATAAAACCTGTGGACCCTGAAATCTATGGCGAGTAGTAGGTCGGACTGAGATAATTGTGAATAAATAGGTTATAGAGAGTGTTGAGTAGCTACAGTTAGTAGGACTGACGATACAACATATACACATACGATATATATCCTGACACTAAACAATACAATATATACTGCGATATATCGCAATATCAATAATTAAACCTTTAATAATATCACCTTTAGAAGTACAAAATAGTATAAAATACAATTTATTATTATTTTATTTTTGTAACAACTTGCAAGAACAAGTACATGGTAAACTAACTGTAATTCAAGTACAAATATCAAAAACAAGTGGGTACGTTTATTAAACTGTCAAATTACATGTATTTCTACGTGTTTTTTTTTTTTTTTTTTTTTTTTAGTACCATTAATCTATTTTTAATGAGATCCAAACTGGCAAACCAATGGTTCCCACTCAAAACAAGAAATACAAGATGGCCGCCATCCACGGTTACCAATTTGGATATATTTTGTCATAATTTGGTTCTATTTGATATAGGAACATGATCTCAGTAGTGAATTATAGGTTTTCAAGGTCAAATAATTTCATAATATATCTTAAAATAGTGTAAATTGTGCTCGGAGCAAGATCCAAGATGGCCGCCATCTGTATTGAGAATTTCAATCTTGCCCATAACTTTGTAGAAAATGATTTTTGTTGCATAATGTAGGTTTTTAAGGACATAGATTGTTTGTCTAACACAGGGGTGTCAAACTCCAGGCCTCCCTCAGATTTTAGATGTTCATAAATGTTCATGCTTTCTTCCAGAAGTGAACATCTTACCCTAATATTGTTACGTATCTGCCGGCTGTAATTTCTTGAAAAAACAAAAGTAACCACATACATTTCTATAAGCTGCCCAGTATGTTTTATGCAAACAGCTTCCAAGCTAAAAGTAACCCTACGTAACCCGGCGTTTACATGCGATGCATATGTTAGCGCAAGTAAATGTTTTTTCCTTTAAAAAACTCAACTGAAAATAATCGACTTGGACATGTTTTGTATCGATACGATAATTGCGCGGTGAAATATTGCAGATATATCGCGATATATCGGCGAATATTCATTTTTTTTCTTACACCTTTTGTAGCTAGGCCGCGCGTAAATTGTTTTCTGGAGATTTTATAATATAGACTGGGCATGTCTTAACTTCTCCCGGAGAGTTATTACGTGTGAGGTGCATATTATGCGTATGAGAATTACCCGTTAGGTGAGCCTTCACATCCTTGCTAACGCCACATTAGCTAGCCTGCAGGCCCTTTTAGATAGCTAGGATAACAAGTGTGATATATTGGTCAGGCTATAAGCCAGAATATAATATACCACCATCTGTCTGCCAGCAGCTGCTTTTAGTTTTCCTTTTTCTGTGTGTGTGTGTGTGTGTGTGTGTGTGTGTGTGTGTGTGTGTGTGTGTGTGCGTGTGCGTGTGCGTGTGTGTGTGTGTGTGTGTAAATCCACTATGTATTATTTATAGACAACTCCCAGTCTGACTGTGTCTGAGACAGGAAGATAGTGAGCATTATCAAAGATGTGAAGAACCATCAGAGGGCACTTTTCAGACCAGCAGGGTGACGTGTCTATCGCAGTCCCTGAAGTTGTCTCTGACCCCGCCAACAAGTTCACACTAAGCTTTTGATTTATTTATTCTTCTTTTAGGATTTATCGGCCAGCAAATGGTTTGGTTCAACGCCTCCAAACTATTTTATGTGACGACGAGCACTCAGGAAAAAGTGGTGTTTAGAAGTTTCCATATCTTGGAACCATGTATATATATATATATATATATATATATATATATAGAATTAAATATATAGACGGTCAAGATTCGCACCAATCACAATGTGTATAACAAATCCAATAATGCAAAAATTATTAGTAACATAATTGATAATGTTAACTCCAAAATTGTGCGTTGACGTGTCATTTAATGTTGTAAATTAATGATCAAATTTGGACGGCTGCCGCTTTATGCTTCATTTCTTCCTTTCTGCGCTAAAAAAATAACAAAATATGGTAAGTTATGGTAATAAGGTAAGTTAATATCTGTATATTATGTAAATTATATTAAGCATTGTATTTTTTTTAATGAATTTAGGAACAACTGTAATGAAAACATTACCCCCCCCCCCCCCCCCCCCCCCCGTGCCCCACAAACTCTGGAATAACACATTTTTTTTTTTAATGTGCACAAAATAAACAGATCATTTTTTTTTTTTACCAAGTTTGTCTCATTGAGATCTGGTAAATTGTCATCTGATATTATCGTACAGTTTTAATACATGATTTAGCCAACATAAAAGATACAATTACAATTGAATTAATAAATAATTTGCACTCATGAAATCCAGAAATAATGGGAGTCATCATGGATGTAAATACGTATATATATATATATATATATATATACTATATATAATATATATAATATATATATATATATGTATATATATATATGTATATATATATAGTATATATATATATATATATATATATATATATATATATGTATATATATATATATATATATATGTATATATCTATGTATCTCTATATATGATATATATATATATGTATATATAGAGAGAGAGAGAGGTTCTGACGGTAAAATGTTTCATGTTATTTTCTGTTCTGACCTTTGAAACAGTAAAAAGTAAAAAGTCGTGAGAACATAGACTGAAGGCTTTATTATTGAGGAATAAAAGAGATGAAATTTAAAATGGAATCATCTCCAGAATAGCTTTGTAAATCAAGGTAAACCAATGGCCAAGACAGCAGGTAGAAAAAAGATGGTCAATAATACGCAGTGATGACCTGCAGCTCCATGATACACAATACACAGAAGATATCAAACTGTATTCACACTAAACTACAAGACACCTGGAAATAAATGTGAATAAATAATACAAAAATAGAATAATGTTAAAGGTAAATACTGCATAAAAAAATGTTCCAGCTAGATTTATGCACAACTGTAACTTTGTGAACATTTGTAACCTCTGCTTAATTAAAAAAAAAAAAACTTTATTAAAGTCATCACCTATCAGACCATGTGGGAACACCCCCCCCCCCCCCATTTTGGTTTTGTGTTATGTGCCCTTTGCTTGAATAGGGAACATAATGTATTGTTATAACATGTATAAAACATGTCTTAAACTCTACCTGTATTTTAACCCCAAAAACTCTGCCAAAGGACTTTTCTGCTGTTTCCACAGAATTAAAGTTGCTAATATTCTGACTTCCCACGAAAACAATCCAAAAGAACCAAAATTGCAAATTCACGAAGAAAACCATGAACATAGCAGAACAAAAATGACATCAAGTTAATCTCTGTCTTTGTCTGGTAAACAAACACAATAAAACATGGTAAGAATGAAGTAAAAACTAGGACTTTAATACGTTAATAGTGATTAATTAATTACCCGAAAAATAACACAAAAAAGTTGTGCTGTTAATTGTTTTTTTTTTGCACAAACTAGGACCATTGTCCCTGCTAGCTGCTACATGTTTAGCATTGAGGTGCTCGCTGCTACATGTTTAGCGATGAGGTAGTAGGTGCTACATGTTTAGCATTGAGGTTCTACCTGCTACATGTTTAGCGATGAGGTGGTAGCTGCTACATGTTATAGCATTGAGGTGCTCGCTGCTACATGCTTAACATTGAGATGCTACCTGCCACATGTTTTGCATTGAGGTGGTTAGCTGCTACATGTTTAGCGATGAGGTAGTAGGTGCTACATGTTTAGCATTGAGGTTCTAGCTGCTACATGTTTAGCGATGAGGTGGTAGCTGCTACATGTTTAGCATTGAGGTGCTCGCTGCTACATGCTTAACATTGAGATGCTACCTGCTATATGTTTAGCATTGAGGCGCAAGCTGCTACATGTTTAGCGATGAGGTGCTAGCTGCTACATGTTTAGCATTGAGGTGGTAGCTGTCAGTGCTCAATCCTTTCACGCACCGGATCCTTTCAGATCCTTTCAACGCATGTACGTAGACTACGCAGTCCTTACGACAGAACTCCTGGGACGTGATGTTCGAATGTAACCCTAACACACGACATTTATTAAATATTTCATCAGTACACATTTAAATATGTGAGTGTTTTTGTGGTGTTTTTAATTGTTAATTTAAAAACACAATACACAACAATGACAATCAAAAACCAAACAGAAAATAAGATAAAAAAACAAAATAAATAGGAATTCACTCAGAACATAAATGTAGAATTTATTAGCAGGGTTTCAACTTTTAAATAATCCATGAACTGAGGTAAAATAGACTGACCGGATGGAGCTTTGGTTTCCCATTTGGTGTTTTTATTAAAACTAAATTTAACGCTTACAAAGAACAGTAACGACTTCTCCTTCGGTTCTCCCGTATGTGCATCAGTATTATGGGTATATTGGGAACTTGTGAAATTAATGTTTCTTTGTGCAATATATGTCTGTTATTAATTAATTATGATGAACGTGATGAAGTCCCGTCCCTAGTGTCATTCATAATTCCATAACATATAGTTGTTCCCACTATGATCCATATCGGGTAAATGGGGTTCATCCCCCTCTGGTGTTGTGGTAAGTGTGTGAGTTTAGGAGATATTACTGTATTCCCACTCTGTTCCTCTCCATTGGTTCGCTCTGTAAAGTTTTCTGCCTCCATTCCTCATACGTGTCATAAAATGTGTTTCCTGTATTGACTCCCATTAAGGACGTGCCACAGGGAAGCACATGCTCGTTGGGTCAGAACAATGATTTGGGTTCAATAGTGGAAGCATTGGCACCATTAGTGCTATTGGATTGTTCCTCAACCTGATGGATCACCAACATTGATCTGCCTTTTTTCTGTCATTCTATTGTTGATTGTGTCTTGTGTGAGTTTACTAAAATAAGTCGTGTTTATCATCTGGCATGCACTTTTGATTTTAATCTTTCTTCTTGTTTGTCCTCTTTTCCTCTTAATTGTCTTCTTATTTCTCTCCTTTTTTATTATTATTATTATTATTATTATTATTATTATTATTATTATTGTTTTATTCTCCTCTCCTTGACCTTCTTTCTCATCTCTTTCTTCATCTTGTGTTTATTTTGCAGCGTCTCCTTCCTCCTGCTCCTTCTCCATGCAGGGAAGCAAAACGCTGCAGAGCAAATCGCTGCTGAATTCTTACTACTCAGGTAAAAGCTTAAAGAGAATCATCAGAAACGTTGCTTAGAGGTTGTTTTTTTTTATTTTATAGATTTTTTAAATGCTCCTTAAATCAATGTAATGTGAGGAATAAATTATTATTATTATTATTAGTATTATTATTGTTGTTGTTGTTGTTGTTGTTGTTTTTTTGTTTTTGTTGTGTTTTTTTTTTTACAATATTTTTTTATTTTTATTTTTATTAAATAGGTTTACATAAGGTTTAAATGGAATAACAAAACATTTTGGGTTAATGTCCCTGATTATTATTATTATTTTTTTTACTCTTATGTTTGCAGTAAGAAAACATTCCTTTTTTTTTGTTCCTAATTGATTTTTATTTTATTTGTGTTTGTGCAAATCTACAGTGTCCAAAGAGCCAGTTCCAGCCACAGCATCCATCGGTAAGAACGACTATCTACATCAAATGTGTCAATATTTATTCTTCTAATCATGTCCTTTTTTTGAATAACAAAAAATTACTGTATATAGAAATATGCCATATAATTATTAATAATATATATACTGTATACAATCATATACGAATCATAACTTCACCAATGTTTCTCGTTAGATTGGACTTTAACATTCTTTCACCTTTTATTTAAGTTTTGACAAAGAATGACAAAGAAATGTACACTAATGTACACTAAACAATGAAAAAAAATTGACTCCAAAAACAACACCGAAAATACACAAAAGGACTTAAAAACACACACACACAAAACCACAACAAAAATGCACAAGACGGCAACATAAACACAAAAAAAACGACACAAATGAGAGAAAAATAAACAAAATGAGAAATAAACATATACTAAACAGTGAAAAAAAGCAAACTGAATTACAGCTGAAATACAAAATGAGTGAAATATACATGAGAGATTTTCTAAATGACAACACATTCACACAAAATGACAAGAAAAAATACACAAAATGACTCAAAGCATAAACAATAAACAAATGGAGAAATAATTATGCAAAAGGGTTTCAAAAATACACAAAACAACAACAAAAACGCTCAAGACAGCAACATAAACGCACAAAATGACCAAAAAATACACAAAAAGAATACAAAATAACACAAAAAACACACATATATACTAATAAAATGAATTATGATTAATAAATATTGTATTATATATATTTAATTTATTAATTTAATAATTTAATTAATTTTATTTTCATGCCTGTCCTGGTAGTTTTATTTTGAAAAATTGGCACTTCTGCTTTCACACTCATACAACTTGCTTTGAAGCGCAAATTCTGCTCGGGAGGTGTGAGCATCACGCACGCACGCACACACGCACACACAGATTCAGTGTTTACGCTGATACAAAGTAAATCCTATGGATCAGTAAAAAAAGCTGCCACAGCGGAGCCACATTTTATGTGCAAACACGTTTTCCTCTGAAAAATCCATTTCCCAGACACTGATGTATACGTTAAAAAGGTTAAACAAAGCTGTTCTCTATCACTGCACAAAGCGTGGTGGGGTCTTCCAAGGACAGTGATTCACTACTGTTACTGTTGACACTTAAGTTGTGTTTTTTTAATGGATTGCGTTGCTTTTAGTGGGAAATTAGCTTTCAGGAAGTCGTAAAAAATAACCTCAACACGAGGAGAAAACCACAATAGTGTAAAAACAAAACATAGCAGAAAACACAGCATATTAACAGGATCATTACTCTGGAGCAGAGACTTTTATTACAATGTGTGATTATGTGATCTGAGGGCCACATTATCAATATTTAGTATTTAGAATAATGACCAATCAGAGCAGTATTACAAGAATAAAAAGGGTTTTGTGTGTTTTTGTCATCATTTTATGTCTTTTTTGTTCTGTGTGTTACTATTGTTGTTTTGTGTTTTTTTTTTTTTGTCATTTTGTAATATTTTGTGGTCTTTTTGTGTATTTTTTCCTCTTTTTGTGTTTATTGCATGAACATTTGTTATTTTGCTTTTATGCATATGTTCTGAGTCCTTCTGTGTATATTTTCTTTGTATTTTGTGACTTCAGAGTCATTTCTCTGTGTATGTGTTGTCGTTTATGAAGTTTCTTTATCTGTTTGTAAATATTTCATTAATTTTGTATATTTTGGAGTCATTTTGGATATGAGCTGTCATTTAGTTTGCTTTATTTCATCATTTAGTAGATTTATTTGTCATTTTGTTCTTTTTTCTCTCATTTATGAGAATTTTTTGTTTTCATTTTTTTTGTTTTAGAGTCATGTAGTGTGTATGTGTTGTCATTTAGTGTGTATTTTTTGTTGTTTTCTTTGTCATGTTGTATTTGTTTATCTCATTTTTTGTGTTTTTGGAGTCATTGTATGTGTTTTGGTGTTTTTTTGTCTTTTTGTGGATTTTTTTGCTAGTTTTGTGTTTTTGTTGCTGTCTTGTGGTTTTTTGTTGTTGTTTTGTGTGTTTTTGAAGACCTTTGGCGTAATTATTTGTCATTTAGTTTTTTGCGTACGTTCTGAGTAATTTTGTGCATTTTTGTTGTAATTTTGCAATTTTACAGTAATTTCTGTGTCCATGTTTCATAGTCATTTTTGTATATTTTGTAGTCCTTTAGTTTATTTCTTTCTTTCATTGTTTAGTCTAAAGGCCAATACTACTAATCTAGATTACCTCTTATTGCGCTAAATTTTGAGATTTAATCAGTGTGTGCTGAACTGCAAAGCTCGCTGGAGCTTAATCACTATGGCAACTAATGCTGAACGGCTTACCTGGTCACTTACCTGGTTTTTCTCTGGCTTGGATGTTAGCGAGTCCTAAAGCCCCGCCTCCTGACCAATCAGATATCTTAGAAAACGACCTGCCCATTGATAGGTGAACCTGGTTGGTGCAGATCTGATAGTTGAGTTTATTAAAGAGATTATTAATGATAAATGCAATCCTTTCAATTACCGATGACATCCTTTAGGAAAGATATAGATCAATATCTGATGGACTGATCTACAGTAGCTGATGAAGCCTGTGTGTCAATCGTATGCGCGGACTGGTGAAATCATTCATTCATTCATACGCAGTATGTGTGATAAATAGGTGGACTTAAGAGAAAAATGTGTGTGCTGTAATAAAGTTTAACTGCAGAGCGCTGTCCGTTTATCATCCAATAGATTAATATCATAAATAATCTCAGGCTTTTATTTAACACTATCATTATTCATCATTTTAAACTTTCGCAACCTGGTTGGTACCAAGTTATGAAGTGGATCATATTTGAGCGAGTATAAAAGCTCCGCCTCCTGCTGTGTGCTGTACTAATTCACTGTCATCATGGATTTATTTTCATTATATTTGTTTAAGATCATAAACTGTTCCTTCATTCATTGTAAAGATGATAAGTCTGCCAGTTCTCTGCATTGATTGGTCAAACGCTGCAATCTCCGCCCCTTTCATGTGCACGCACACGTACCAAGGGTGAAATCACATGGTTTAAATTAGCGTGTTGTGATCATAGGTGATCGGCGGTCGTAAGACAGTTTCTCTCTGACAGAGAATGTTTAGTTAGTTGAAGCCGCTCGCGGAGATGAATCCAATCTAGATTTGTAACATAGAACCAAAATGTATTAGTCATTTTGTTTGTTTTTCTCTGATTTTTAATATTTTTTACAATAGATTTTGGAGTCATTTAGTGTGTATGTGTTGTCATTTAGTGTGTATGTGTTGTCATTTAGTGTGTATGTGTTGTCATTTAGTGTGTATGTGTTGTCATTTAGTGTGTATCTCTTGTCAATTTGTCAATTTCTTTGTCATCTTATAAATGTTTCGCTCATTTTGTGTCATTTTCTGTGTTTTTTAGAATCATTGTGTGTGTGTTGGTGTCATTTTGTGATCTTTTTGTGTATTTTCAGCCTTTTTGTGTAATTATTTGTCATTTTGTTTTATGCGTATGTTGTATGCGAGTCATTTTGTTTATTTTTGGTGCCATTTTGTGATTTCAGAGTCATGTTGTATATGAGGTGTCATTTAGTTTGCTTCTTTTATTTGTATTTTTGTTTTTTTTTTGCTTTGGGACTCATTTAGTGTATATTTTTTGTTGTTTTGTACATTTCTTTGTCATTTTGTGTCATTTTTTTCCTGTATTCAGTTTTTTTTGTGCGTTTACTTTGCTCCTGATTTCTGATTGTTATATTGTTACACCAGGTTGTAGAAAAGCACATATAGATCAGCTCATATAATAACTTTTTATATTATAAATACTTTCAACACAAAGTCAGTCATTTTCTGCAGACCTCTTTGGTGACAAATTGGCTTTTGTGCGTCTACGGTGACACTTTCTGGCTATTGTAAGAATGCGTTACCATAGAAACACTTTACAGCAACTGTGCATTAGCACACGGGTAAAATAGCGAGTGCAGACATTCTCCCTTTGTAAGTTCGTTGATTATTCGTAATGATAGTCTTTTGGTTCAGTCATAAAGTTGCAGCCCTGGGTGCTTTGGGTGATTGCTCGACTTTATGATTGACACACGGGTCCTAGTCTCACTGTTTTACACTGAACACTTAAAGAAAAGGTGAAAAAATTATACAGTAAAGTCCAAAGTAACCAGAAAAATTGGCTTTGGTTTTAAGAAGTGACGTTGGAGAATTGTTGGGCTGTTATTCACTGAACTAGTTCAACTTAAAACAAACTTAGCCAAAAAATGCTCCTGCTGTCAACCAATCAAATACCTTTAACTGCTGCCATTGAATAAAAGTTCATTTAAAGAGTAAATACACCCTAAAGTAAGGGTTGAACGACTACATCATTTTAAAGGTTGAATTTATGTGCATACATACACATCACCAAGAGCTGAAGCAAGCAGAGTGCCGGTGTTGTGTCAAAATCTGTGACCCTAAAAAATCTGTGACTACAGGTGGCGACAGTTCCAACCCCTGCAGCGTCTGGGTGGACATTTACTCCCCCTTAAACACATTTGTAATTCTTCTCCAGTCTGCATTTACTTCACCCACCGGAGCGTCATGTTTAAGGGGGAATAAATAACTCCTTAGTAGCTACAAATAGGTTTAGAACTCTTCTTCTCTACCGCCGAGAAGCCGCAGCGGTCACAGGAAACCGAAGCTACCTTAAAAACAGCTCAAACAAAGTCTGAACGCCAGCTCTGAGGAACGGTTACTGTAGACTCGCGGTACATGCTATACTTAGCTACTATAGCATGTTACGTGTCCCAGGGGCTGGTGGTGTTGTGCCAAAGTCTGTGACCCAAAAAAAATCTGTGATCGTAATAAGAACATATGTTTACAGAAAGGTTCAGTTTTATGGTTTTTTTATTTCAGGCTCAGTAATTGTGATCAATTGTATTTGAATTTTAGAAATTCAGAACAGAATTGTATTTTCAGGGGGAAAATAACAGTTATAATTTAAATTGTAATTGAAAAAAAAAATGCCGGTTACCGTAATCGTGATTGAGTTGTAATTGAACATGGATAATTGAAGACGTAATTGTAATTTAACTATTGAACTGACCCCCACCCTGGTGTTAACTACTCTAGGAACAACGTCTATGATCAAGGAATTTTTTGAATTTTCCCCAATCTGCAAAAATGACATTGCTTCCAAATGTTAAGCGTGTTTTTGGATCAGAAGGAACACATAAATGCAAATATGGATATGAAATAATTCAGTCAAATCAATCATTCTTTAATTAAACCAACTGCACCAAAACTAATGCACATTTTGCACCAAAGTAGGAATAAAAACACCGACTCAGTGACAGTTGAAGTTCAATTCATCCATAACTGTGGTTGTAATAAAGTCCTCGTGTGGTAGGAGGAAACTTTATATAACATACTGCCAAGCATGAAAGACTGCATTAGCATACACACTCACTGACAGTGTACCAGGCTCTCAGACACACACACACACACACACGGCCTAAAAAGCCAAGCACTCTTTAGTGGCTCCAGGGTCAATAAATCTCTCCATTAATGCTGAGATGTCTTCATCATAGTCAGAGCTGTTCAGCTACTGCCACCAGTCTATTTCATGCCTGGATTCATGCATATTTGACCTTGGGATTTTTACACACACACACACACACACACACACACACACATGCACGCACACACACACTTGCATATCAAGGCAGAGAAACTGAGTATGCAGGGACTCCATTGGTTGTCATTACAAAGTGTAAGGTGACTTCATTTAGTCATTCCAGTAGTTTAAGTAGCATAACATCATGTTTGCTCCAATCATAAAACCAACACATCTGAAGTCTCCTAAGTACAGTCAGTGGACAAATGTGGGATGTTTTTGTTCCCCCTGCCCTAAGTCGTTCCCACATGTTGGAACAGTTCAGAAGACAGATGCATAGAAGTGTTTTTTCCTCATTTTTACAGTGATTTATTGCGTCTGCCTCCAATACCTCTACATAAACAACTACACATCCCACATCCTCCCATGGAGTTCCTCAAAGCTCGGTGCTCAATCCCCTCCTCTTTATTTTTCATATCCTACCCCTTGGAAACATCATTTGCCGCAATGGATTAAAATGTCACTGTTGCGCCGACGACGCGTAACAGACAATCACCCCTGGCACAGTCTCCACCCTACCTACCACGTTGCCTTTCTGAAATAAAATCATGGATGATCACCAACTTCCTTAAATTCTACGGCAATAAATCAGAAATGATCATCATTGATCCTCCCCTCCACTCAGTCATTTTCAACCCGACACTCTTCCCAGCTCCACATCCACCAATTCACCAAATCAGCCTTCTTCCACCTTCAAAAGTGTTTTTTTAGTTTTTAAAAACTACAAAAATAGTTAAAAGTTGCCAATTGTTAATAAATGTATAGCAAAAAACAGACAGAAGAAGTGGTAAAAAGGGTTCAAAGTGTTGATATTGGCTCAAGAGTGACAGAAACGGTGGTTTTTAGTAATGTTATTTACAAAGTAGGAACAATTTGTTTAAACTGGCAAATAATGGGCATGACAAATTGTGAATCTGGCAAAAATAAATATAAAATGTGGCAACATGAGTTTAAAAGTGACAATAATGGGTCAACATATGTGACACTGGGTAAAAAATGTTGGAAAGGGTTTATAAGTGCTGAACATGTCTTGAAAGTGGAAAAAAATGTGTAGAAAAGATGTTGAAATTCAATGGAGAAGTGGCAGAAATGTTGCAAAAATGCATTAAAAGGAGCAAAAATATGGCAAGAAAAAGTGATAACTATGTCTTTATCTGATAAAATATGATTTATTCTCCTGCAGCTTTAAAATAACTATTACCAGTGTCCAAAGATGACAAACAGCACTTTTTTTACTCCACATACAGTATTTAAGTTTACGTATCAGCACAAATCTGCTTTATTAATTGAATCTTTAATAATATAAGATGACTACATTAGGACCATGTTAGCTGCAGACTGCATGCTTTAAAGCTGTATCCATCAACTTTCAGCTTTCTGAGTGAAATTCTGAACTAAATCTCCATCTTAGCCTTTTGAAGAGCGTGTGATGGACGGCACGGACCAGATTTAGCCTCAGAGTGCAGACGTAATGTATATGTATATGTACAGTATATACTGGCTCCTGGTTGCCTTGTGGGACTCATTCCATCTCCTCCGTGGGTTCTCTCTCACACACACACACACACACACACACACTCACATGCACATTCTCCGTCACAGGTTGTTGAAATGCGTGTGTCACACACCCAATGCGTGAGACTTGAGAGAGAGAGAAAAAAAAAACGGACCCGGAAGTGCCATGAAAAATAAATGTTTCGAAACACCAAAGAAGTTCAACATAATGGATGCCCACCATGTGGCCATGTGGTCTTCTTCTACTGATTATTAGAGGTTGTAAATGAACAGATTTGTGCGCTAGCGCCTCTTCACACTGAGGTCAAAAGCTGAATAGGTTTCACTTCTGGGTAAACGTGAATGTGCCGTCTGGGTGAATTAAAATGAAAATAAACGTTCAAAACACCAAATAAGCCCAAAATAATGAATGCACATACTCGGGCTATGTGGAAGCTGCTAAAAAAGTTTCAGGTCGAAATTTGCTCTACAAACAGACACGCACACACACACACACACACGCAGAACTTCCTTGCTTTTATATAGAATGATCCATTGACCCAATGGCGTAAAGTGATGCTGCTGATGAAGGAAAGTTAGTTGTTGAATGAGCTTCTGGGAACGCCACATTCATCCATAAATGAATCTGGAATTCAGCTTCGTTTGAGCACCTGTCGTCCTTGGTAAACACACACACACACACGTTCTGTTCATCAGTAACTATGGCCTTGCTGATTCACGGAGATAAAAGCTGAATTTTTTGACGTTCGCCATCACACTTTGATCTATTGAGTCATCGTTGGCTTATCAACAAAGACAATATTCTCATTTTCAGTGCTCGTATTGTGAGTTGATGATAATAATCATCTACAAATAAGTTGCTCTCAACTTGTCGTTGTCACTGAAGTTATTTTGTTGATGTAAAAAAAAAAAAAAAAGCATCAAAGTGATGAACACACGTGATGTTTGTTATGACAGCAGTTCATCGTCAGTACAACTGTATTCCCACAGATGGAAATCATTACTGGGATACTGGGTACTTTAAAACAGTGGTTCTCAAACTTTTTTGGTTAAGTACCCCCTTTCTCTTATTTCTGAATCCAAGTACCCCCTTTTGTTCAACTATATTTTGCTTAGAACATTATGGAAAAAACCTCTATAGATCATAATGATGGAATAAATGAGTGAAGACTGAGACAGTATTTAGTGCCTCCTGGATATGTTATTGAATGTATAATATTTATTGTAGTTTATTTCTATATTTTGTTGTTTATTACATATTTTGTCATTTCTGATCATCTCCCGCCTGGTGTGGGACAAAGGCTGACCTTTCTACATTTCTATCATCATTAGTATGATTATCATTTTAACTTAACCTTCCATTATCCTAGAGGTCAATTTGACCTCATTGAATGTTCATCATTCAAAAAAACAATAGCTTCATATTTCATGACTTTTCCTAATTTGACGGTGGGTTGAATTGATTAAGCATAAAATGATCATGACGGTATTTTTTTAATGTGCTGATCAATCAGCATTCCTACACATTTAGCTGTGTAAAACATGTCCGTCTGTCAGTACATTTGTGAAGATTTGTTCAATCTTTCTTCAGCGTTTTTTTTGTTTTTTTTTGTTTAAATATGTACACTATACTGTATGTTATCATGTTTATCATTTGTTATGCATTATATCAGCTAATATTAGGCTAATGCTAATGCTGCGTTAATGCTATTGCGATGTTATTGCTATTACTAGGCTAATGCTAAAGTTAGGCTAATGCTATTTCTACAGTCAGCATTACATGGAACATTATTTAAATCAAAGTTAATGACACTCTTTTTCAGATTTTTTGCTGTTAATTTAAATGTTTAAAACTGCTGATTTTAAATGTTTTTACTGCTGATTTTAATGTTATAAGTAAATGTATGAACTCTAAAACAGTGACGTGCCAAATGTGCCGAACAACATAATAGGCAGAAACCCAAATCCCCAAGGGAATTGATCAGAAATGGCACGACTAATAAAAAATGATCACAAAAAGTTAAACTACTACTACTACTAGTGACAGTTGTGTGTAGAAATGTAATTAATTACTTTGCTTCTTTTAAAACACACTTAAGTACAATTACAATTACTGAATTAGAAATATTTTATTATTATTTATAAACTATTCCAAGATAAATTCATTCTCATGTAAAAGTTTGTCCTGATGGTGGCGCTAGAGAACAGATCAGGGTTTATTTATGGTTTCAACAAATAAAGTGTCTGACACAAAAATTTGGTCAACAATTTTCTGAAAAATCATTTTCTGGAGGCAAATAATGAAATGTGTTTGATCATAGGAGGGTTAAAATAAACGTTATAAAACCCCATTATTTTGAATGCTTTCATATGTTAATTGTACGCCCTGTAGTGACGTTGCCCATTTGAGGAAAAACTGCTTTAAAATGATCATTTCTATGATCATTTATGGAGTTTAAATAAAGGTACAAAGTATATTCAACACGTGGAAAAACTGCTGTGTCATGCTAACGTAGTCTTTATGTTCTTTTTTTTAACTCCAGACGGGAGCCAGCCGTCTCTTTCCCAGCCGTCGCTGACTCTGCAGAGTTTCCCGTACGGAGGCTGTGAGTCCGTGGAGCTCTCCTACCAGAGCGGTACGTATCAACTAAACACTATAATGATCAATGCTCTCACTTTAAATCTCACACGTAAAATACAGTAGGTAGTGTCTTTCAAAAGAGAAAAAAAAGAAGTGTAAATTAGGCTGAAATTGTGTTTTTGTAGTTATTTAATTTAGTTAGTTAAGTGTCAAATTGGTTCATTAATTTGTTGTTGTTTTAACTGTGTGCTTAACTATTTAGTTCTGAATTGTTTCTTTTAATTCTTCATATTTTTAAATATTTTTTTCTCATTTGTGGCGTAAGTTGCTCTTCACAGTGTCTATGTGATTGTGATTGGTCAGACGCTGCAATCTTAAGTGAACCTGTTTATATCCTGTTTCATAGTACAGCTGCTCTCTGACAGAGAATGTTTGGTTAGGTGAAGCTAACAGAGATACATCTTCTACCCAGCTTTGTGGTACTGGCCCTTTAAGGAAAGAATTTCCATTGGCTGCTGTCACGGTTCATATTTACCTTCCCTTCAGTTTGTGTTTGCGACTCTTTGGTTTTCTGTGAATTTTCCAGGTCAGTTCCAGGCCGGTCAGTTCCAGCCAGCTATCAGAGTGGCCGACCTCCTCCAACACATCACACAGATGAAATGTGGGCAGGGCTACGGCTTCAAGGAGGAGTACGAGGTGAAAATCTATGTTAACGCCACCCAGTAACCCTACATAACCGTTCTCCTTTTTTAAAACTTTAAAACAATGGTAACATTAAATGTACATTCTATATTGAATTACAGATGATAAATAAATAATAAATAAACAACACAACATAAATCCTAAGCAATCAAAAAATGATGATGTTTTGGACCTCACAAGGATGGAGGAACGGACACACACACACAGACACAGGCTATAATGAGAAAAACCATGTGGAAAGAAGAAGTCCTTCTATTTTCTGCTGCTTTTAATGAGAAGGTCAAAGGTCGGCAGCTATACGTCCCAACTAACCAAAGTATTACTCATGGGTGCAATGACCACACGTTTTATTTCATTATGTTTTCCACAAAAACCTTTTTTTTATTAATTAGTTTTATGGAATATTCATTTTTCAGATCAAAATATTATTTTTTGTTCTTTGCATTTAAATAAAAACAGTATTTTTAAGTAGATTTTAATAATTCATTCCGCAATTTTCATTATATATTGAATTTTCTGCCTCATAATGAAACCTTAACATACTAAACAAGTGTTTATTTTGCACTTGAAAAAATATTGATTCTTCCCTTTTATCTATATTCCTCCATCAGAGTTCCTTTAGTGCTTTATTTTTATTTTTGTATCTGTTTTTCCTTAGGCGTCCATCTTTAATCATATTTGACCTTTCCTCCGTTTCAAACAGTTACTTTAAAATATGTTTGTTATCATTGTTGGACACGTGCACTCCACTGGAGGCTCATTTCCTTTCCTTCTGGTCTTTATTCCATGTCTCGTATTAATTAATTCATCCCCCTAAGACTCCATCTTTCTTCCTCTCCTCACTCCAGTCGTTCTCGATGCCTTTGTTGCTGAGAATGTTTTTTTTTTTTGAAAGGGCAGAGAAACACTCTCTAGTTCTCTATCTTTTTTCAAAGCCCTTCTCTCAGAACAATGCACAATTTCTGTTACCGTCTCTGCATGCATGCAGCAAATTGTTCCTCCGTGATACCGTAGCTTACATTTTCATTTTCTTCCCATCACTTTGGTTTAAACCCACTGATATGATTCAAGAGAAAGCAAATGTGATTTATTATCAAATGTGTGTGTGAGTGTCTGTGTTTATCAGTGTGAATGAAGAAAGAAAGAAAGAAAGAAAGAAAGAAAGAAAGAAAGAAAGAAAGAAAGAAAGAAAGAAAGAAGTGGATCTACATTTCTAGACCACAAAGATGAAGTGATCTGTATAGATTCTGGACCTTATGGAGGCTGAGGTCACATCATTAGGACCTGATCATGTCCACATCCGACATGTTCAGCTCATTATTCTTCCCTGTTCTCGCTGCTCTAATGGTAAAGTCTCAACTTTCCACAACTTAGGAAAACAACCATGTCTACGGTGTACATTTCAGGACATCCTCACGTCCCAAATTCATTAGAAAAAATACAATTCTTAATATAATATACATAACATACAAATATTTTAAGTTCCATAAAACACAGTCACTGTACAAAATACATTTGAATACATTTGCTGTTCTTTTAAAAATACAAGTTATTTTTTGGCACTTGAGTCATGTGACCATCGTCTTCCGTTCAAGGCTACAGTGGAGCCTACATCTCTGTGTAACTCTTATTCTGATACTCATGGATGTTAGACGGTTTTTGAAACGTTCTGCTGTGTAGTATACAGTGAAATAGTCCCAAACTTTTGAGACTTTAGGTTGGTTCTTTTTCTGTTGTGCAATTCTTTTTCACAATGTAACTTTTTCTAATAAAAGTAATCGACATGGCCTTTTATTTTGAAGGAACCGGAAGCGCACATAACTAAGTTGAACAGGCGTTCTTTCCTTTTATTATTTAAAAGTTAAGATATATTAACATATTGTTGATTAATAAAAACTACCGTCATTTATATATACTAAACTTTTTTTTAACCACTCTTTGAACCCTGCAGCTTAAACAATAACGCGCCTAAATTGTGGATTTTTTTCCGGTTTCACAAACTTCATGCTGCCAAAAATTGATTCACCAAATTAACGACTAATGTGCGTGTGGCAAAATTCAGGCCCGCGGTCCATTTTTGACCCATTCTAGCATCTGAGTTTGCTAATCTGAAAGTGAGAAAGACTGGAAAAACAAGAAATATGAATGAAACCCTGTGTAGTAATGTTTTTGATGTTTTTGCGTCACACTAGTTATTTACATGTAATTGTGGGAAAATTATTGTTATTTCTATCATAAACATGATCTGGTTTGGTCTATTTCATATTAAACTGGGTTGAATGTTGCCCCAAAGATAAGAAAGAAGAGCTTGACACTTTAAGAATAATGTTTTATTTTCACTACTAACAAGATCCCCATGCGGACCGAATTGGATGCTCCGAGGGGCCAGATTTGGCCCCCGGGCCTTGTGTTTGATATAAATGAGTTAAAACAACAGGTTAATTAACTTCTTTAGATGTAAACACTACAAACACACACAAGAATGTTAAAATAAATACACACAATATTATAAAAGATTAAACACACAACAGTGAAATTAATTAGATCACACATTAGTCTGTTATTCTGAATTATTATTGTTATTCCACCCCAAAAATATTCTTAAATCTAAAACAATTATCAGCGCACAAGCACGCACGTACACGTGTACACTCGGGCCCATATGGTACTTAAAACAAAAAAAAGACAATTATGTGCTTGACTGAGCGATAAGTTGAGGTGTCTGTTCCTCTGTCACTGTGCGTTTGTGGTATATAGGTCAGATCATTGTCTGAAAGTAAAAAGCTGTTGTCTGCTCCCAGTAAGCCCATAATGCACTGTAAAAAAGGCTTTAATGTGTGTGTGTGTGTGAGACCTTGGTAGGTTTAATGGCTGATTTAAAACAGTGAGTGTCCATATGTCGTCCTGTTTTAGTCTGTGTGAGTGATTTTACTCACACAGCGTCGCACATTAACAACACAAAAGTAAAGGATTCCAGAGACACATTTATAATAAGAAATGAAACCCATGCACAAAGCCACCAATGAGCTCCACAAAATACTAAAAAGTGTTGCTCTTTATTAACTAAAGTAGTTAAAAACACCGACTTTTAAATTCTGCCATGGACTGGCGCTGTGTCCAGGGTGTGCCCCCGCTTAACGCCCATTGAGATCTGGAGACAGGCACCAGCAGACCCCTGAGACCCTGTAAAACTTTTTAGATTATTTAGCAGCTTTTTCAGTGAACTTCTGCTGCTTTTGGTTGATTCTAAATAATCAGGAAACGTTAAAGATGATGATGTAAACCTTTTTTGTTTACAGAAAGAGGGTAAAAACAGTTGTGACCCAAAAAATTATCTATGACCGCCGGGGGGCGACAGTTCCAACTCTGCGGTTTGGTAGTAGACAATGAAGCAGAGAAGAAGAGCTCTCTGAGAGACCTTTACTCTCCCTTAAACAGTGTGCTGACACGCTCTGGTGGCTAGAGTTAGCGACTAAATCATGAACAATTTTGAAGGGGATCCGGATTCAAATTCTTTTTCTGGATTAGTTTAAAAAAAAAAAATCATAATAATAATCCTAATCTTTCGTTATTGGTGAAATAAATAAAACATCCTATCTCGGTTCATAAATAACTGATCTTTACGAAATTTGACTAATTTCTGACAGATTGAGACAGAGATGAGATATGCGTTTTTTGATTGCTCTTGTTTTTACATTTTTATTGAGTTGAAAAGATCATACCCACAGTAAGCACGTTTTTATATCCAGAGTTAATATGAAATTTAAAAAAATTACCCCCTATTGTTTCCTTTTCAAAAATATTGCATCATATCGTTATCGCGTTATCGCCTATTTGTCGTCTATTGTATCATAAACCTCTAGTTGTCACCTACTTTTTCCTTTTTGCCATGTCTCATTTATATTATAATTACATTCAGCAGCTTTACATTTAAAAATAAGTTTCCTTAAAATGATCAGTTGAGTGTTTTTTGTTAAATTCATATTTACATGTGAACTATTTTAACTTGTGTGGCCCCATGTGTCAGTGTTAGAGCTGGAGGCAGCAGAACTAGTGTATTTGCATTTTCCTGTGTTTCTGCCTTAGTATGACATATTTCCTGTGTGTGTGTGTGTGCGTGTGCGTGTGCTACTGTAATGTGTAAATATGCATATTCAGGCCCTGGCGGAGGGACAGACGGCACCCTGGGAAACGGCCAAGAAGGAGGAGAACCGCAATAAGAATCGCTATGGCAACATCATCGCTTGTAAGTACTAAACACGAGTGGATGTGCAGAACTTTTCATGACATTTGACTGTGGTTTTTCTCACCGTTTTGATTGAATCTCACTGGTTTGGAAAGACAAAGCGATGCGTATCTGTTCAGGGTTTGTGATTTTATGTCTATTTTATTTAGTTGATCTAAACCAGGGGTCGCAAACCTTTCTGAAACTGTGAGCTACTTCCTAGGTACTGTATAGTCTAAAGGGCTACCAGTTAGAAAAGCACTTAGTTCACTGTTTCACTTAATTAAAGTTATGTTGTACTTATCATTTTTGTCATTTTTAGGTTTTTAGAGAATAGTGAAAGTTGTGTGGACTGACAGGTAAAGGTTGTTAGGAGTTATCAATTATGTATTTATTAAGTTAAGGGGCATAAATATAATAATTTTGTTCTTACTGCTCTTTTACAATCGTTAAAATGTTTCATTTGGACTGTGATATTATTTGATGTAATAATCTATGTTGGTTTGCATTTTCATGAAAGGAACAAATAAATAAATAAAATAAAATAAAAAATAATTGACTTTCAGAGGAAAAAAAATAAAAGCAGGCCACCGTAATGATAATTGAGTTGTACTTGAATATAATTGAGGACATAATTGTCATGGAAAAATGTAATTGACCCCAACCCTGTTGGAGATGTGTCAGGATTTATAATAATGTGCCACAGTGTGTTTATTCTGGTGTGTATTTCCATATACAAGCCACTGAATTTGCATTTGAACATTAGCAAGTTTAAAATGCCAAGCATGTGCTTTAATATGTGCACGGAGGATGTTCAGCTGATTGGGTGTGTGTGTGTGTGTGTGTGTGTTTGTGTGTGTGTGTGTGTGTGTGTGTGTGTGTGTGTGTGTGTGTGTGTGTGTGTGCGTGCGTGCGTGCGTGCGTGTGCGTGTGCGTGTGCGCGTGTGCGTGTGCGTGTGTGTGTGTGTGCGCGCGCGTGTGTGCATGATTCCTATAATTTCCAACGTGACCTCCAGCCTCTATTACACTGGAACAAGGAAAATAGATTGTCGAGTTGAAGTTTCATTAAGTGACTTAAGTGTGTGTGCGTGTGTGTGTCGCACATGTGACTAATCTCACTTACAAACATGCACATTACATGGCTATTGTGCATTAAAACGTGTCCACGTGTGTTTGAATCCCAGCGTTCAATGACATCACGTCTCCTTCCTCTGGATTAGAACCTGAGGCTTTAAAATGAAACATAGGCTGAATTAAAACAAGTTGTCAAAGGCTTGATAGCTAACAGGAATTATGATAAATTTAGCTATTAGTATAAATCCTTTAATTACAAGGGCCCAGTAATGGAAACTGTCCATCTTGTTCACTGTGATTGTACAAAGACTCATTTTGTAGAGAAAACGTTTCAAAGGGCCTCGGGGGGAGGGAGGGGGGGGGATTATTTTATGCTCTGTGTTTTTATTAGATGGAGGAAATATAAATGTGACATGAACAGACCAACCAGATAAAGTTTAAACTTTAAATTATGGGAAGAAAGGTTTTTCCTTCTCACATTTTAAGCTAGCCTTTTGAGACTTTAGATATTCTGTTTCAGTGAGACGTTACTACAATAATAGGTAGGTAGATAAATACTGTATATCAGTGACGTGCCGTGAGCACTAGGGTTGGGTAGGCAGGGCGTTGCAAATTGAGACGACCAATGTCAACAACAATGACAATTTCATATGTTTCGGCTGGCAAGTGTTAATCAATTATTTAATATAGCCTCCATACTCTCCCAACAAGATATATCTCATGACACGGCAACACATCCATTGTTTGTGTTGGAAACACAGAAACATGGAGAAAATAACAACAACAACAACTCAGAACAGCCTCAGTGAGGAGCATCCACAAAGTCAATCCTTCCTTTTGTTCCATTCACTGTAGAAAGTACCAACAATGTTCTGACCTCTGGTAACTCTGATCTCCATCTTTTAAAAGCTGTCGTTTTTCCTCAAAAAAAAGTTTCTTTATCGTCTCTATTGCGCTGTCATCCTGTCTATAGTTTTATCCCGCCCACAAGCTAGAGAACGTAGCAGCAGCAACGGACACGTGATATCAATTCACTAATGCACTGTGAATGTACGTATAGCATTTAGCATAGCACGGTTACGTCCAAAGGCAGCGTAGAGAGCTGCCTTTTTACGTAAATGGTTTTCATATTGGGGAACTGACTGTGCATGCACAAACACATAAAAACACACTATGGGGCCAGAGGCAGATCAGCAATGTGCCTTTGGGAGAGGGTGTGGCCTCCTCCTGGCTCCTCCTCCTACCTTACAGCGGAGTGAGACTGTGCAGCGTCTCTGCCGTACCAGGAAATAGCGATGTTTAGTCATTTGGGCTATGAAAAGCACAAAATGCTGACACTTTCAAACTTATAGGTACTGTAGGCTATTGGATATTGAAAAATAAATAATTTATAATTATATTATAAATAAAACAAATCATCAAAATATCAATTCACCCTTGGGTAGGCACTGCCTACCTTGCCTACCTTGACTGCACGTCACTGCTGTATAGAGGTAAGGCCATGGTGTGCATAAGATAATATTAGTACCTTTTTTAAAACTAATGCTAGCCAGTCTGGAGCAGTTATTTGGGTTGAAGTGTTAACGTGCTCTTCCTTCAGCCATCTGCCAAACACAAGTAGTAGATGCCATGTTTAAAATCCCTTCAGCACATTAAACAAATGTTTGTACGCTAGCTCTTCTTTCCCTTTTATTTCATCTGTTATTCTTTGACATGCTTTCCCACTAACGCGTATCACCTCACTATTACTATTACTAAGTCCACGCTTTGATTGTTCATATATATTTTTTTCACCTTCCTTCATCCTGTGCATTGATGTTTTTTCTCAGCACGTGTGTGTGTGTGTGTGTGTGTGTGTGTGTGTGTGTGTGTGTGTGTGTGTGTGTGTGTGTGTGTGTGTGTGTGTGTGTGTGTGTGTGTGTGTGTGTGTGTGTGTGTGTGTGTGTGTGTGTGTGTGTGTGTGTGTGTGTGTGTGTGTGTGCGCGCGCGCGTGTTCCATCTTCTTTTCATTCATCTGTTTATTCTCTCAGACCATTTCTGACAGTTTATAGGTTACGGCAACAACTCGCAGTGTTTTCCTTATTACGAGCGTCTGTCAGATTTTATTTGCGTCTCTTCAGCATGATTTCCTCTTCCTTGTAACGTTCATGTTGATTTTCCCCCTTCCTCGCCCTCGAATCATTGAAAGTGGTTATTTACCATTTAACCACGTCGTTCTTTTTGCATGCATTCATGTTTGCGTAATAAGGAGAAAAGCAGGCTTGCGTTTCATTTTGTATGTGTAGCACTGTTTGATGTGCAGTTTGTACGATACATCTTCTTGATTAGAATACAGATATTTAATCCTGGTGTTAGCTTTGTTTTGATTTGAACTTTTAATTTAAATTGGCGGCTAAAACTACTTAGCTTTACACTCAGTATATATAGTATTTGATTTGTGTTTTCTTATTGGAGAAGACATGCAAACTCTGAGGATAGAAGTCCTTTTGGGTGGGAATGGGAGTCCTTCAACACTCTGTGATTTTCTTGCTAACTTTAGCCACCAAAGCGTGTCAGCTTTGAAGAAGTAAAGGTGCCTTAGGAGAGCTCTATTTCTCTGCTTCATTGTCTACCATGAAATGACTGAATTGAAACTGTTGCATTAGCTCACATTCTATCTTTTAATTTTAAGGTTTTCTGATGGCAGTTCTTTGACTTACTTGACATTGAATGTTTAGATGTTTAAAGGTTCAGTATTGTGCTATTTTTTTGCAAATTACAACAAAGTCACCTCAATGTGCTTATCAAAATATAAAATTCATAATAAGAAAGAGAAAACCCAACAAGATCCACATGAACAAGCATTTAGCGACAGTGGGAAGAAACAACTCCCTTTTAACAGGAAAAAATCTAAATTAGGACCAGGTTCAGAGGTGGCAGCCATCTGCGTGGACTGGTTAGGGTTAGTGGACAGAAGGACCAACAGAACAGGATAGAGAGATAGAACATCAGTGTCTCAGACTAGTTGAGCCGTGAACCACAGATCAGGAAGTGACATCATCAGCTTCACGAGACCTGAAGCAGAGCAGAGAGAGAAGAACGAGGAGAAGACACTGACTGCAGAAAAACATGATACATTATTATCAAGTCAGCCTGTCTTGGACTTGGGCCTCACTCCCAGTGCCTAGTCAGCACTTATTATAAAGGTGACAAATCTCTTCCCGTTTATTGGTAAGCTAACAGTGACTCTAAGGTCTGTAAATGTGACCGTTTATAGACGAGTCCATGTCCGCTCTAGCGGTTAGGTTATGTTATGATTCAGTCTCCATTTGTTCTAAGAACCCCATCAACATAGTATTTGAGGTTTATTTTCCCAAACTCACCTGTTTTCCAGAGTTTCAGCCTCTAAAAAGTCAGTTTAATGACGCTTCAAAAAACGGCGGGTTTGGGGCCTACTTGTGCATATTCATGAGTGGGTGCGTCAGTAGACGCTGACTCCACACAACAGCTGATCACCATAGCGATTTTCTTTTGCTATTCACACACTCTTGTTATTGTTTTCAGCCAAAAAAAACTGCACATTACAGTAAAACACATGGCTAATTAAGCGGCTATTATGATTGTGAGTCAGACAAACACTGCTTCACGGTGTGTTTATCACATCAGCAGCAGCAGAGTTAGTCAGCTGTTTCAGCTGCTTCAAACACTCATTGGAGCTGCTACGTCACTTTCCTCTCCTCCTCTGTTCTACTGATTACAGGAATAGTCCATTCAAGGTGATAGTCCACTGTTTTGTCCGACCGCTGCTTCACATTGGGTCACAAACACGTCAGATCATGTCAAATGTGATACAAGGTGATATAACAGTTACTAAAAATGGAACTGATTGTAATTGCTCCGGGTGCTACACTGTGGCTGCCCACTGGTCCTCAGGGAAGGGTTAAAGTTCAGTGTTTGTTCTACTTGTGAGGTAGTTTGAGAGGGAGGAGCCTCACATTCCTATAGGATAGGAGGAGCCAGGATTGTCAGGAGGAGGAGTTTCCGTTACTTTTTCAACTTTGACCCTCTGAATGAGGCTACAGTATATCACTGTAGCAAAACCATTAGAAAGTGAATTTTTCACAACATCTTTAACACAATGGGATCCCACAAACAAAGAGTAAGGGGTGTCGTGTGTGTACATTGGATTAACAGAGGCGTCTCTCGGTTATGTAAATACATGTGTGTGTGTGTGTGCGTCTGTGTGTGTGTTCTGATTCGCTCCACGTCTGCCGAGCATCTCTGAAGTCCAAATGCCAACAGCTCTTCTGAAGTGTTTGACCAAAGAAACATACCAAACGTTAGCTTCTCCCAATCTGTCACACACACACACACATACACACACACACACACACACACAGAGGAATTTATTTGCACAAACAGACTCACACTATCTTTTGAACATGGGAACACACACTCGTATTCAGTGAAATGTCAAAGTTTTGTATCTAAACGTCTTCACTCGTTCAGGCTTGTAAACATCACAGCGGGCTAACTGCGTCTAAATGCTAGCAGCGGTGTAGCCGTGAAGCAGCTTTACTCCACATACTCAACTTACCAAGAGAACTCACGCTTTAGTTTAAAATCAGAAATCATTTTCTGCAGTCACTGCAATATGGAACGACCATATTATAATTTAAAAAAATAGTAGGAAACTTTTATGGGGGGGGCTCAACAACATCAATCAATGTGGTTGATTCCGTGAGAGTCATGAATGTTCACCCCAAATTAGAAATTAGTTTGACCTGATGGTGACGCTGCAGGAAAGGTCAAAGGTCATATCATCACCACAACTAATAGGGTTCATACTCTAGTGGTCTTTAATGTAAATTTAATTTGAGAAGATTTGGATGAAAAATATTCAAGATAAATTCATTCTAATTTAAAAGTTTGGCGCGATGGTGGCGCGATTTGGTTGTTTTGATACTATACATCCAGACACTATACAATACGATATACATTGCGATATATCGCAATATCAATCATTACAAATTTTTATTTCAAGTACAAAATGGTATAAATACAATTTATTTCTTCTTTTTTTTTTTACTTTCAAGAACAAGTAAATGGTCACTAACTGTAATTATAGCATCAATATAAAAAACAAGCAGTATGTTTAACAAACTGTCTAATTACATTTTTCAAAAAAGTTTAACTTTTGCTTTTCGAACAGATTCTGATTCTGTTAAGTTCTTAAATTCTTAATAAAAAGTAACCACATACATCTATAAAAGTGCCCAGTATGTTTTATGAAAATAAAAGGCAATCAACTTCCAGCTAAAACGGACTGAGACGTGAGGTCGTTTAACCAGGTCTGATGGTGCGTTCACTGACACCTCGTGACCGGGCATGGTGAAATTTTGTGATACATCGCCAAATAGATTTTTGTTACACCCGTAATATACAGCGTTAAATAACTGAAGTAGTAGTTTACCGGTTAGTGGTTAAAACTAAAATAAAACATTTTCTGCTTTAACCTAAATTGTCACTGGCATTAAACTGGAAACCATAATAAACCAACACAGTAGGGTATCAGAGACAAAGACCACCCCCAACTCAGTAGACATATTTCCAATATTACTAGTCAAATTAACATATAGTGATATATAATTAGAAAAATGTGTTCAAAGTGGCATAAAGAGCCCAAACTCTTAGTTTGTAAAGTTTGCAGAGCTGCTGAGATAACCTGCCTCGTTCAAACGATGCTTTTCATGTTGAAATTGACTTTTTTCTTGCTGCACAGTCGAATCATTTGCAATCTAATACAAATGTATGAATAGAGATGCACAATAAATATGTTGAAAATGCAATTTTCTTTTCAGATACAGCCTTGATTTATTCTGAAATGTGTCCTGTACCTGTTCAATCTAGAGAAAAAAAAAAAAAAACTAATGAGATTAGATTAATTTCCATTTAAAGTTGTGCATTCCTTTTGAAAAATCTCAGATTTGTGTTACGTTTGCTTTGGACAAGCAGTTTGATTCATCCTGAGGCAATAAGCCACCTTAGCGGAGTAGAATCTAACTTTTATTAACCACGCAACAAATAAAAGAACAAAGACGAGAGAGCTCTCAAAGGCTCATCAAATCCTCCAGCCTTCCTCCCTGTCTGCCACATGATGATGATGATGATGATACTCCCAGCAGGAGGGACCCTCACGGGTAATGGCGTTAATGAGGTGCCGTTATTGATACGTTGGATAGTGATTGTCGTTAATCGTGAAGAGTGGGCTGGAGTCAGAACAAAATAGTATTTAAAACAGAGGAATTGCTCTTCATCAGAGACAGGAAGTGGATGATTTTAATTTGAAGGTGCAGTTTGAGTTTAGTTTGCCTCCTTCATTAAACAGCAGGGGGTCGACTGATGCTCACTGGCGACTAATGAAACTGTTAAGTGAATTATAAAATACTAGAATCCCAGAGTACGACTACAACAACTGTTTACATGCTTTAAATCAGAATGAAAATTGAACCCTCTTTAAAAAATATTTAAAAAATGACCTCATAAACTTCTAATTCCTAATTCATCTTAAATCTGAAGTAGGTGGCTGGTTTATTCTGATTTTAATTCTTAATTGAATAATTCCTCAATCTTGACCATATTTTGATTTCCAAAATGTGCTCAACGTTTTCTTGAATCTACCTTGTATTGACAAAATACAATATATTAGATAGTTTATTATTGTTCATAAGGTTTAAAAAGCATAAAAAATGATGTACACACGAAGACGAGCTACAGAAAAGCAGAACAACATTTATTCTACCAGATATTTAACTTATTTTACCCCTAACTTTCTACAGTCTAAGTTTCTCCTTGGTTTTCAAATCCCTCTCTGAACCTCCATGGAGGTTTGATCATCCAGGAGGATCTTCATGATATTTTTCATTAAATCTACCAGTTTTTGTTCTCTTTCAATCCGTCTTGTTCTTTAGTCTCTCTTTTCTTTTCCTCGTATGTGACGATTTCGTCAAAACAAAGCAGCAACTTTAATGATTCCGTCACGTGTGAGTAAAGTTACCGTAGTTACACAACACTGGCTGTAAACAGCAAATTTTAGCATTCATAAACTGGTGGAATTTCTCAGATAGAGCAAATATTAGTGGCTCTTCGTACGTAGGGGTTAGGATTACGGTTATGGTTAGGGTTATGGTTATGGTTATGGTTATGGTTAGTTAGTCCGTAACATAGTTTAGAAATCTATGTATTAATAGCAAACAGATGTTCTGGCCAATGAGGGGCGCTACATATGAATATCACTATTCATGAATACCTTGCATGTTCGTAATGTAGTTTAGGAATCTATGTATTAATAGCAAACAGTAGTACAAGTACCGTTTCTTTCAGACTATAAGGCGCACCGGATTATAAGGCGCACTATCAATGAATGGGTCTGACTGGGTCTATTTTCATACATAAGGCACACCGGACTATAAGGCGCACCGGTTTGTTGTTGTTATTATTATTATTATTATTATTATTATTATTATTATTATTATTATTATTATTATTATATTATTATTATTATTATTATTATTATTATTAAGACGTATTAAGCGAAATAAAATAGTCAGATTAGTCAAACTTTATTCAACTCATTAACAATAACTCTCAACATTGTTCAGGTTTTACACATAAAATACAGAACAATACACTCACTTTTTCAGTTCAGTATGTTGAAGCACAGTAGTTCATTTCATACATAAGGCACACCTGATTATAAGGCACACTGTCGATTTTTGAGAAAATTAAATGATTTTAAGTGCGCCTTATAGTCCGAAAAATACGGTACGTAGCGTCTTAGTCACGTGACCTAAACTGGCCAATGAGGGGTGCTACATATGGATAGAATGTCGGTATATTGATACGGCTACATACAGATAGCTCGTCCGTTTAAATTAACATGTTCCAGAGATACGTTCAGGGTCCCTGGGAAACCAGGAATTTATCATGAATTTTTAATATCCGTCCAGACAAGACGTGAAAAAAGGTCTGGGACGTATGGTCGACCTAGCATAGCGCAATATTATACAACAGAATTTTTGAAGTGTATATTTAATGTAATGTATGGTTTAATGTCATAATGGTTTTTTTTCTAGGAGGAGATATTTCTCATTGTTGCAATGATTGAAAGATTTTAGGAAAGACAGATTATTATCATGTGTAATAAAGTTGATTGACTTGAGTCACCACTGATTTCAGATGATTTTTAAGTCTTTGTTATAAAAAGATAAATTAATTTTTAAACCTTATGGACAATAACAACTTATTTATCTACTTTATTGCATTTTGCCATTACAAGGTAGATTAAAAAAAAGGTAGAGTACTTTGAGTATGACGAGGTTGGCCCACGTGTCTGTTTTTTTGTAATCAAAATATGGTCAGCCTATACTTTGAGCTGCTATGTAGAGTTTGTGAGTCGCTATGCTCTATGACGCTACGCTGCTCAGAGTGATACCTGTTTGTTTCTGTGCAGTTTACACAGCACAATTCACTTTGACTGACAGTCCTCACTCCAGGAAGTAGAAGCCTATTGGCTGGGCGCACTCTGCGATCATTTCCGTTTGTATAGGGGTCTATAGAACGAAGGCGGGACTTATATACATTAATGTATATGAATGACCACAGGCAGTAGACCATAGTAAAAGACCAGTTAGGTAGTTTTTCGCATTTCAAAAGAATCATACGTAAACATAGATTTCTCAGAAACTCTGGATATCAGCTTTAAGGTAAATTCCAAATGTTTTTTCTTTTTTTTTTGAACGTGGCTTTATTTGAAGCTATTCTAGTTTGCTGTGCTGTTCTTTTGTTGCCTCTTCACCCTCTGTCTTCCTCGCTCTCCCTTCAAACAGCTGTGGACGGCACTTTTAAGTGTGTGTGTGTAAGTCGACAACACTGTGTGTGTGGTTGGACACATCAGCTGCAGGGAACTGTGGTCTTAATAGGCTATTACACACCATAATACCCTCCAACACACTCGCATACATCCATGCTGAGCCACTGTATACGCGCAGAGATGCTGACACGCAGATGCATTCATCATTTAAAAGTCTCCTCTCACTAAATAAAGAAATAAATGAATAAATGAAAACACACACACGCACACACTTTAAAACCTGTCAAGACAAGATGATACAGAACATTTTAGCGTAAAAAGGGAAGACACACAAGGCTTTAACGCACTTGCTCTCTTCCTGCACTCACGCACACTCGTAGTGGATGGTGCGTGCTATTAAACTCCCTAATGCCCTGAGCCGAGCTGACAGCGGCGTGTTGCTGTGAGTGAGTTGAGCTCCGTGGGGAGTTAACTGATTAACTATATCTGTGACAGACACAATCCCGTCTTATGGGCCACTGAAAGAGAGGCGACGAGAGCCGGAGGAGGGGATCATAGAGATGAGAGAGAACTAAAAAACATCATGTTCAGCACTTTACACTTGTATTTATTTCACTTCCATCTGTTTGTGTTCATTAAACTGAGATAGGTGGGCCCGCAGCCTTTCTTTTAAGAGGTCCACATAGGGGGGCTGGTTCTGGTTTTCATTGTGCAGAGTGAACCAGAGGCCGTTCATGGGTGGGACCATATTTACTAACATTAACAGTTTATTTGTTTATACTAGGTTAGACTTAATGGAAAAGTACTGCAATGGTTTAAGTCCTACTTGGAGGAGTGAAGTTATTTTGTAAGAGTAGAGTAGAGTAGAGTAGAGTAGAGTAGAGTAGAGTAGAGTAGAGTATCTTTATTGATCCCACAGTGGGGACATTTACTGTCATGAGAGCTCACATCAGATGAAGTGCAACAAAAAAGATAACAGAAGGCAACACACAGAAAACCCAAAAGACACCCAAAAAATAGTGCAATGAAGATAAAATAAAATAAAAAATACAATAATAGAGACTATACATGTATATAAGTAGAAATTGAAAAATTTCATTGTAAACTTGAGTCTGACAGATTACTAATGTCCTGTGGGGTTCCTCAGGGCTCTGTTCTTGGACCCCCTCTGTTTAACCTTTATATGCTTCATTTGCGACAAATTCTACAGAACTGTGAAGGTGTGTTCACGCCGAACGCGACTTCAGTGACTCTGGCGACTAGATTACATTTTAAATCAATGATATCAAGCGACTTCCCTTCAAACAACACCACTTGCCCGATTCCAGCGACTCATTCACACGTCCTGAGTCGCTGGAAGTGGAAGTTTTTTTAAGTGGAAAATTTGAACTTTTCAAGCGACATCCAATCGGCAATGAGTTTCTCCCCACGTCACTCCCCTGGACGTCACTGTCTGCAGAGCCAGAGGCTGCACTCAGAGGGCTGTACACTTACTGGGGCCAAATGAAAGTGACTTTTTCCTGACATAAGCCTATTAAATTGATAAGTGCTGTAAACACACGGCCTGAGAAGAAGTGTTCAGCCCTCTCAGTGGAGCAGCCGGTCTGCAGACACATACTATTCATACTATTTCTTGGTCGTCACATCACTGGAGCGATAAAAAAGCATGACTATGTTCAAGCGACTGAAAATGGGCGAATGAAGCGACTATAGTCGCTGAAGTCGCGTCCGGTGTGAATGGGAGTAAAGTTAAGGTCAACCTTGAGGTCAAGGTTGATTATCAGAGCTACGCAGACGACACACAACTATATCTATGAGTGAACCCAGATGACTGTGGTCCCATAGAGGTGTTGTGTGACTGCTTAGAAAAAGTGAACTGCTGCATAAGTGAAAACATTCAACTAAATCAAGACAAGATGAAGGTGACTGTGTTTGGTAACAGGGTAAAGAAGACTGCTGTCAGTGAGAACCTTGAGTCTCCATCTCTAAAAAAAAAAAGTTTTGTAAAGAGAATAAAATCCAATGTTTCAGTGTGTAAAATTAAAATGGATAATGAATAGGAATCCATTCATATAGGTTTAAACACATTATCATCGAGTGTGGCATTTGATAAAACAGTAGTGTTTTTCTGAATATAATTAGAGTAATCATGAAGAAGGAAGATTAGATTATTACAGTATTCTCTAACTTCAGTAACACCTCTGTGTCTTTTTACTTCATCAAACCAGAATAATCTGATTTCATCACTGGCCCATGAAGGAATGAAATGGGCATATATTCATTAAACTAGACGATAATGACCTGAGAGATGATCATGTGCTGGTATATTTGCTGTTCATTATCTAGATATTTTAACAACTGGATCATTTATTTTAAGCAGGGACTGAAATCATCAGACGGTAATTGTTCATGTGTCACAAGCTGTGTTTCCATTACAGAATTTCGCAAAATAAAAGCGTTATTTCTAAATGTCAACAAAGTGTAATTGCGCTTTGAATGTGTTTCCATTGAACGTTGTTTTGAGCAGAAGCTTTGTAACTCCCAGGGAATCTCATCCTGTGAGACTTTACTGCAGAAAGACGGACGCTCCAAACCTCCTTATAACACTCTGTATTCCTTTGTTGTTTCACGTCTAATGTGGCACTAATTATTTTTAAGTTTAATGCTAAGAAATGTCCCGGTCCCCTCTTCTGTCTCCATGTACCGCGCCATGTGTTCTCAGAGAGACATGGTCATGTGACCAGGTACGTCACGTCCTGTGACGTGTAATTGTAGAAAAAGTGTTTCCATTGCACTTTTACGACACATTTCAATATCGAACGCCTGAAACTTTTTTGCGATATTCTATTACCAGTTTTTTTAGATTTTGCACATTTCCAAGGGTAACAGAAACACAGCGAGTGAGTGACGTAGCTCACATTGCATGTACGTAATCTGATCAAACAGTGCATGTACGTAATCTGATCAAACAGTGCATGTACGTAATCTGATCAAACAGTGCATGTACGTAATCTGATCAAACAGTGCTTGTACGTAATCTGATCAAACAGTGCTTGTACGTAATCTGATCAAACAGTGCATGCACGTAATCTGATCAAACAGTGCATGCACGTAATCTGATCAAACAGTGCATGCACGTAATCTGATCAAACAGTGCTTGTACGTAATCTGATCAAACAGTGCATGCACGTAATCTGATCAAACAGTGCATGCACGTAATCTGATCAAACAGTGCATGCGCATAATCTGATCAAACAGTGCATGCGCATAATCTGATCAAACAGTGCATGTACGTAATCTGATCAAACAGTGCTTGTACGTAATCTGATCTAACTGTGCATGTACATAATCTGATCAAACAGTGCTTGTACGTAATCTGATCAAACAGTGCATGTACTGTACGTAATCTGATCAAACAGTGCTTGTACGTAATCTGATCAAACAGTGCATGTACTGTACGTAATCTGATCAAACAGTGCTTGTATGTAATCTGATCAAACAGTGCATGTACGTAATCTGATCAAACAGTGCATTTACGTAATCTGATCAAACAGTGCATGTACATTATCTGATCAAACAGTGCTTGTACGTAATCTGATCAAACAGTGCATGTACGTAATCTGATCAAACAGTGCATGTACGTAATCTGATCAAACAGTGCATGTACGTAATCTGATCAAACAGTGCATGTACGTAATCTGATCAAACAGTGCATGTACATAATCTGATCAAACAGTGCTTGTACGTAATCTGATCAAACAGTGCATGTACGTAATCTGATCAAACAGCTCTAAGGTGCAGCTGAGCCAAAACAAAAATACGTGTTTTATAGACTTTTTGGAAATTTGTAACAAATTTTTCCACCAGCCAAACTTTCTCAGTAGAAGCTGAGATGATGGCGGGATTTTTCATAGAATTTTGAACTGAACTAAACTAGAGTAGTAGTATAGAGTTAAGAAGAGATGAAAACACACCTCTTCTTCTTGTGCTGCAGATTTAATCTTCATAGTTTTTTTGTTTGCAATGCAACGTCATACTTTCAAACCCGGAACACAATCCTGTAGTCGTTTCATTGAAACCCTACCGTTGTGTTTTTCCTCTAAGCTTCTGAAGCCTTTGTTTAGGAACATTTCCATCCAACTGTTGGACAGTAGCTGTATATACTGTATGTTGGCTTCCAGAGCAGCAGTTCTCATGTTGCAACAACCTGTGACAGCAGATCTGTGGATTACTGGTGTCTGCAAGGAGATCAAATGGAAACGATGAAATGGCTGAAGGTGATTAAGGGAGAAAGAAGTCTAGTTTGACCCAAAACACTGGACAGAAGGAGCAGAAAAGAGAAGATGTAGGAGGACAGAAGAGCAGACTGTTGTACATCATGTTTGTCGGAAGAATCTTTTTGCGTAGAAAAACCATATAAATGTATTTAGTGGTATTCCTAATTTACAGGGAAACTTGGCCACATGCATTGCATAACTAGTTTATCATTCATTATGTCTGATCACATCTCCTCTTTGGTCAAATTGTGGCATTTCTACTTCTTCTATTCTTCCTACTGATAAAGGTGGAATTGTTTTATTATTATTATTATTATTATTATTATTATTATTATTATTATTATTATTATTATTATTATTATTATTCAGTCAAAACAGTTGCTTGAATGAAATTAATACATTTCAATAAAAATGTATGTTTTTTTATTGAATTATATTCTTTTTTTTTTATCTGGGTCATAATATGTGATATAGGATATTTGTGTCATTTTTATTCAATACCAAAAGAAAAAAAAGTAACAAATACAAAATCCTTATTTAAATAATAATAATATTTCTTTTCTTTTTTTTGCATTTAAGAACTTTTTTCTTTAATAATTCTTTTTTCTTGCAGTGAAGTGAATATTAAAGGCACAAATCTACCTTCATGCATACCCTGGTGTTTGTAATTTTGTTTAGAAAATTTGTGCACTTCCCAGACAAATTAAAATGTTTATTCAAAAATAGCTGTTTTGAAAAAAATAAACAAAAAAGGAAAATAAACTGATTGTGAAGCTTTCCAAAGACTGGGCAACAATCTGAGAATTATTATTATTTTTTTTTAAAAAAAAAAAAGAACAGGAGTCACTAACTTCATCTATTTAACTCACTTTAAGGATAGATTAAGATGTTTGTTTTTTTGTTTTTTACAAGTGGTTACATTTTATTTTGTTGATTTGATTTGAATTGTTTGCTAAATTACATTTTAATCTCTTTTTTTACATCATCTTTTACTGTTTCAATAGTTTTTTTTTTTTTTTTGTGAAGTCAATATTAAGGACATTTAATCAAGTCATGCAGTTTTTTCCAGGAATAATCACAAAATAGATCAATTGGACAAAAAAAAACAGTAGAAAATGAAAGAGGCAGGAAGAACGTAATCACCTGTAATTACATCCAGTTCACCTGTGATTATCCTCCATGCAATGACTGAACCAAATTGCAGGCTTTCATTAGGTAGGAACTCTTTTACCTGCAGGAATAACAGCTCTGTGTGTGCATGTGCGTGCACGCGTGTGTGTGTGTGTGTGTTCAGTGACTATAATAAGCTCAGAATGGTCTTTGTAAATCCTAGCTTCACTTTTCTATTTCAAATCTCTCTAAATGACCCTTTGTTTTTGTTGTGTTGTGAGAAAAACCACAGTTTTTTTTTTTCCTGAATGGAACTGGGGGGACGTGGTCCTGGTACACCAGCTTCCCTTTCCAGTTGTGTTAGCCGCTTCAATCTGTGGGTAAATGTGACTTTAGGCCTGCTGTACTTTTGTGCTATCTGACCCCACAGACGATCACACCAGGGTCCGACTGCAACTGCTGGATGGAGACCCCCACTCGGACTACATCAACGCCAACTACATCGACGTGAGTTTTTACGTTTCACCACGGACAGTTCTTCTCATCTACTGTGTCGGGGGTTAGAACCAGGGTTGGGCTCAATTAGAATTGTATTTTTGTAAGATAAGATAATATTTCCTTTATTTGTCCCACAAAGGGGACATTAGCAGATTTTCAGCAGCAGATGAATAGGAATATAATACATTATATATACATGGGCCTGTACACAGTACTGATAGAAAGAGGGAAAAACATGTTGTAAGGAAGGAAACAGCACAATAAAACAGAATATATACATATACACACTAAAATAGCTGTCTGTCAGTGGTGTGGCTGCCAAAGTTCAGGTTATACACTCAATATTTATAGTTTTCACACGACAATTGACAATTAATTACAATTATAACGTAATTGTAATTTTTTAAAACTGTCACTGTCAAGGTTTTGATAATTGACTTGCAGCTGTGGCTACATTGTAGCTACATTGTAGCTTATCACCACTGGTATGACTGATATGAGTGACTGGTGTGAATGAATAATTGTTTCTGTAACGAGTCTCCTTGAAAAAAAAAAGTGCTATATAAATCCAAGTCATTATTATTATTTTAAATAATTTTAAAACAAGCAGAGATGCTTTTATTTTGAAAAGGGGATGTTTCATTTTTAGCTTGAAGTCAGTCCCAAGACCATTTTACGTCCTGCTCCCAATGCATCATGGGACGGTTGAGTATGACTGTATACTTAAAAAATGTCCCCATATAGTATACATTCAGGTATTTCTTGCATACTCATAATATTTCCATACTATCTAATGTGAACACGCTATATACTCATGTTTATGTAGTACGTTAATATGACATTTACAACATGGCCACCGTCAGGCACGTGCAGTCAGGGTAGGCAAGGTAGGCAGTGCCTACCCAGGGTGAATTTAAATGAATGACATATTCATTTAAAAAAAAAAAAAAAAAATGTAATTTTTTTCTTTTTCAATTTCCGATAGCCTACAGTACCGATAAGTTTGAAAGTGTCAGCATTTTTGTGCTTTTCATAGCCCAAATGAGTGACTAAACATCGCTATGCACCTATTTCCTGGAACGGCAGAGACGCTGCACACTCCTGTATTACGAGGAGGAGGACACACCTCTCCCGAAGGCACACTGCTGCTCTGCCTTTAGCGGCTAAAGTTTAGCCCCATATCACGTGAACGGATGTTTGCGCATGCGCCGTCAGTTCCCCACGGACCCACTATGAAAAACCATTTACGCAAAAAGGCAAATCGCTACCTTGCCTTTGGACGTAACTGTGCTATGTTAATCCAATACGTACGCACAGTGCATTAGTGAATACAAAACAGATATCACGTGGCCGCATCTAGTGGGCGGGTTTACACTACAGGTTGGATGACAGCGATGGAGAGGATAAATACATTTTCACAACTTTCTTTTGAAGAAAAGCGACAGCTTTTAAAAGATGGGAGACCAACACCTGAGCAACCAGACCTTCAGCAAAAGAAAGGTCAGAAAAGTGTGCGGACTTTCCAAAGTGAATGGTACAGACGGAAGGAATGGCTTTGTGGATGCGCCTCACGGAACCGGCTGTTCTGCTTCCCGTGTTTGCTGTTTGGCGGCCGTGGCATCACCGACAAGGTCTAGTCTACGGTGGCTGGGAAGTGTCAGGTGAATGCATTTATAGAAATGAACACGAATGCAAACAGGTCACAACACGAATGCAAACCGGCCACAACGGAAGTGTTTCCGACGGACCGGTATTACAGTCGGACGGGTATTATGATATGATAGCCTGATATGAAAAATATAAGAGTATCCTAATCAACTTTCACTTACTTTCATACGCGTTTCGATGTCTTCTTCTTGTTCTTAACTGTTCTGGTGGGTTAAAAACGTCCGCCAGAAACGTGTCCGTCTGTAATACCGGTCCGTCGGAAACACTTCCGTTGTAGCCATTTTGCATTCGTGTTGTGACCTGTTTGCATTTGTGTTCATTTCTTTAAATGCATTCACCTGACACTTCCCGGCCACCGGGTTTCCGCAACGGAAGTGTTTCCGATGGACTTCAGTCGTGTGATAAAATCACGGGAAATTTGTAATTCTCTGACAAAATATGGTAGAGTTTCATTGAATTTTTTGTATTTGGATGGACTGAGACAAAAACAATGAAAGTATTTGGTTAATTAGTTTTAAACCCAATGACACATAATTAAACTAAAGACTTTTACTCATTCACAAAGTCAGTTTTCATCAAAAGTTATTTCTCTAAAAAAAAGAATGTAGTTGTTTGCTCTCTTTTCTCTAAATGTACTCACTAATAATCTTTATTCCTGTTCGTTTGATTTTTATCCTTGGGATCATTTACATCACTTTACTGATTCAGTCACTGCTGCTGTTGAAAGGACAAAAACGAACCCATGTGGGAAAAAAATGCTTACTTTAAATCATCACCGATGAGAAAAGAATTAGAAAATGAAATCTTCTAAAGACGATAACAGCGTCCGTATAAAGGGAATGTGGTGGCAACAGAAGAATGAGCCATGTTTTCATCTCAACAAGGTTATTTGTCTCATGTCTTATGAAATGTTTGAGGTGACGAGAGGGAACGATGATTGGTTGGAAAGACCTCACTTTACATCTGCTGTTTGAAAGAAAAAAATGGATTTTGGGTTTTTAATTTAATGTCACTGTATTTTATTCTTTCATTTGGTGAATAATAACCTTGAGTTTTCTTCTGAAAGGATAATACTGTAGAGAGTTCTGATGAACATGAAAAAAGAGATTTGGAGGATTTTTAAAGTTGCAAAAAACTGACATTAATTAAAAACCGAAAAGAAACTTTTTTTTAATTTCTTTTGTAATAAAATAAACTGTATATAAATGTAACAATATAGGAATATCAAGATTCAAGGTAGACATTTTTATTTGAGACTAATTTTATATTAAAGCAATTAAAAAATGATTGTGTAAAAAGCAAATCTCAAAGTTTGGAGGCCAAAGGTGTCATGAAAAAAATGTACATCTGTGCCTTATAATTCATTATTTTAGTTCATAAAACCACGAAAGACAAAATGTTGGCGTGACCCCCTCAGCTCCAATCACAGGATTTAGAGAAAGCAGGGGTGAGCAGAGCCCACGAAGGAGCCTCCTCATAGGCTGCTGCGATATTTAGTGAAGCGTGTGCACGGTGCAAACTTGTTTTCAGTCGCTATTGACTGTTTTCCTTCTAGACTAATAATCTAATAAACATTTTCCTATATTTTGGTGCATCTTTTTGTGTGGCAATGTGTTTTACCAGTAGTGCACGTTCAGCACTCGTGCACAATTTCGTGCATTTTATCAGAGTGGGGGATGGTATATATGGTTCGAATTCAGCCACGCCCCTCTGTCATGGTTCAAGACTCAAGTAGTGCAGCTTTAAGTTCAAGCTGCTATCCAGAGTTTCTGAGAGAACGTCTCGATGTCCTGTTGCGGTCACGAAGACGTTTATCCACAAGCTTTGTACCCCAACTTTTCTTTTTTATCAGAAGCTTTATACGTTGGCCATTGTGGAATGGGTACCTGGCGCTCCCTCATGACGCTGTGCTGCTCAGTGATATCTGCTTGCTGTTATGACTCAGCACGTACATTCACTTTGATTGACAGTCTCAAAAACAGGAAGTTAAAGCCTATTGGCTGGGCACAGTCGGCAATCGTTTCCATCTGTATAGCGGTCTATAGGACGAAGGAGGGACTTACTGTATATACATTATTGTATATGAATGACAACCAGACCATAGTAAAAGACTAGTTAGGGACTTTTTTCGCATTTCAAAAGAATAATAATAATAATGGATTTATATAGCGCTTTCTTTGAGGAGACTCAAAGCGCGTTACACACACCATTATTCATTCACACCAGTGACTCACAGTATAAAAGTATAAAACTATCATGATGACATATTGCATGCTTTGGTGTTCCTCTGGGGTCAATTTGACCCCAAGCTGTTTTAGTTGTGTAAAACTTGTGTGTGTGTGCGTGTGTGTGAGCTATGATAAGATCAGTATAGAATAATGTGGCTGCAAATATGTTAGGCCCGATTAGAATGTGAGATCCAGAGTATCTCGGTTCTGATGGGTCCGTGGTCGGTGGTCCTTCTCTTGTGGCAGAGTGGACTGGCGAGAGGAGTCTGAAGCAGCAAAGCGTGGCTCTGGACCGCTGGAGTGTGTTCAAAAGGGTCCTTTCCTGGACCTGGTTCTGGCCTGTGTTAGGCTGGTCGGTTCTGTTCCTTGTTTAGCATGTTTCACAGCTCGTTCAGTCAGCAGGTTTCTACTGGTTCTGACCTGTGTTAGGCCGGTCTGGCCTTTGTTCAGCGTGTGCAGGCTTTGTTCTTGTGGTTCAGTTTTCAGCTCTTTCAGACGTGGTTCTTGTGTTGGTTCAGCTCCTTCAGGCTAGGTTCTTAGTTCAGCACCTTCAGTTGGAACAGGACGTTTTATCTCTGGACGTGCAAGCTTGTTTAAACGGTCTAATGAAAGAAAACACTTTGTTACAAAGAAAATAAAAGATTAAAGAAGACGTACATAACACTGCAGTGGGCATCTTAGCGGCCAGCACCAAAATCCAATGATTTGAATTTTGCGCTTTGGTTTTGTCGCGTTCTAAGCGATTCTATTGGTCGACGTGTTTTCGGGAGCCAATTAGATTGCTTTGGATGTTCTGTGGGTTGTGGCAATCATGTAAGTGTGATAAGGAATGAATGCATGAGAAATCCTTTGGAACAAGAAATATGAATATAACTCAGAAACCGGTGAGATTAAAACTTTCCAAACGAGACTAAAGCAGAGATCATATTTTCCTGGTTATTGTGGCACCAAACATGGTATGCTTTATGCAACGTTAATGAGAGATATTCCTTAGGAACACTTTTACTGTAAAACAATTATATGATCTTATTCTAAGGTTTTCCTTGACTTCCTGTGAATAAAACAGTTATTGACAGTGTAGAAAAATACATTTCAAACTTTTATCAGAAATTTGTGTCCGCTTTTGGAATGTTTCATTGTTAATTCTTGGAGAACAGTATAGCACAAAGCAAAGATTCTGCCATGTGCTCACAGCAGGGGGAAGGACAAACAGTCGTAAATTCCTGTTCTCAGCTCTTTGTCTCTGTTTGTAAAGGGAAAAAGTGGGAAACTCTTCCTGACCAAATGGTCAAGAAGTGTGCTGTGGTATCTGTCAGGCATGACCACCTACATAGATAATCAAATATTGCTGCATTTGGTCGGTCGTCTGCTCACAAATATGCTCTGTTCATTTGTTATAATATAATGTGTTATTAATCCGTGTAAATCCCAAAACTGTGGGAAATGAAGGGTTTAAAAAACTGCTTAAGGTAAGATTGTATTAACATGAGTGTTACTTCAAAAACAAATCAAAATCACTGGACTGATGTGCTTCCTTGTTAAGGAGCAAGTGCTGCTAATGCAACACCACTTTTGCTCAAGTAAAAAAAGACTGTGTGAATAAACGAAATTGAAGTTTTGCATGTCAGCTTTTTTGTTCGATGTTAACTGTACTTGGAACCAGTTTGATAAATTGCGTACATAAATAAAAAATAATAATAATTTGAAACATACCTTCACTTAAATGATTTTCCATCCGTGTTTTCCCAAATTTGAGCGATGCCTTTAAATAGGTGAATTGGTATGTCTTACTGGAAAACAACTTGAAAATAGTCTAAATGATGTGAATCAAAATAGCAATAAAATAAAATGTAACCACATTCATGATTTGTCTTGTCCATTATTTGCCAGTTTTAACTAATTATTCCTACTTTTTAAAATTGCATTCACTCGTTTTTGCCAATTTTAAGGCAATATTGACACTTTGAACTCTTTCTTTTTTCTTGTTTTTTAACCACTTTTTCTGTCCATTTTTGGTCTCTTTAAATTGCAACTTTTAACCAATGTCTGTGATTTTTAAAATCCTATTTCACCACCTTTTCGGTCACTTTTAATCCATTTTATTTCTGATTAAAACAAGGATTTACATCTTTAGGATGACTATATACTATGGCCCAAATAACTAACTTCCTGGATAACAGTGGATATTATTCAGATGAATAAATAAATGTGGTTATCACAGATTCCTAGAACAATGGACCATCATTTTACTGACTTTATGGATGGACCCTAAAAAACTCTCCCCTTTATTTCCCCTTACAGATGGCCCTGTTTCCATAGGACTGTTCCTCAATGTTCATGTCTGTTCAACCACCAAGGTTGAGAACCACTGTCATAAGGAACCATCGAGTTAAAGCTGTAAAACACTGGGACTTTGAATAAGAAATAATGAAGGACATACATTTTTATTGGGAGACTGAGGAAATATATTAATATGCAGATACATTTTGACATAAATAATCAAATATTGCTGCATTTGGTCGATCGTCTGCTCACAAATATGCTCAGTTTATTTGTTATAATATAACACAGAATTGCGTTTAGAGTTGCTGAGATATTTTTGCTAAATATCTGTCATCAATTTGAATTCAAAGCCAAGATTTTTTCACTTTATTTGTATTATTCTGTATGTGGATTGTTTCAAGATGGAAAGATGTGAAACAAATGTGATATTTCTACTTTTGAAGTACAGTGTTGAACTGCTGAAGTCAGCATCCAATAGGAACATTTCAAAATCCAAATAAAAAGACTGAGAGGGTGACTTCATAATTTATTTTTTTTCATCATCTAAAGCACGTTCAATCCCCATCACAAATACATCTGCGTTGCTTTGCCTTAACGACAAAGTTTTATTTCACTCTTCATGTTCTCCACTTCACTCTTGGCCTGTTGGAGATCGTCTATTTTCTTCTCCAGCTCAGTGCTCGTCATCTTCTTCTTCCATTCTACAGTCATCTGAGACACAACAGTATCCAAGATGATTTGGACCTCACACAGTGTGATCTCCATCTGTTCCATTCCACTGTCGGCCTGTTGGACAGCTTTCTTTAAACAGAGGATCTCCTTATCTTTCTTCTCCAATTCAATGCTTGTTGTCTTCTCCCATTCAGCTTGCATCTGAGACACAGTATCCTGATGGTGGTGGTTGAGCCTATGCACTTCATGCTCCATGTTCTCCACTCCACCTTCTGCCTGTTGGAGAGCTTTCTTTAAAGAGAGGATCTCCTCATCTTTCTTCTCAAGCTCAGTTCTCGTCTTCTTCTCCCATTCTGCTTGCATCTGACACACCATATCATCACGGACGCTTTTCAACTCACACACTTCGCTCTTCATGTTCTCCACTTCTCTCTTGGCCTGTTGGAGATCGCCCATTAAAGAGAGGATCTCCTCATCTTTCTTATCCAGCTCAGTGCTTGACGTCGTCTCCTTCTTCTTTGTCCTCCTCCTTCTGTTTCTTCTCCTTCCGCTTGTGGCGGCGAGCACCTTCATTTCATTGTTCTCCTTCACCAGAAGCTCAATTTTTTGTGTTTCTTCCTCCTTTTCCTCAATCAGAGTGAGATGTTGGTTGAGCCTACACACTTCACTCTTCATGTTCTCCACTTCACTCTTGGCCTGCTGGAGATCGTTTATTTTCTTCTCCAGCTCAGTGCTCGTCATCTTCTTCTGCCATTCTACAGTCATCTGAGACACAACAGTATCCAAGATGATTTGGACCTCACACAGTGTGATCTCTATCTGTTCCATTCCACTGTCGGCCTGTTGGACAGCTTTCTTAAAAGTGAGGATCTCCTTATCTTTCTTCCCCAATTCAGTGCTCATCTTCTGCTCCCATTCAGCTTGCATCTGAGACACAGTGTCCTGATGGTGGTGGTTGAGCCTATGCACTTCATGCTCCATGTTCTCCACTCCACTTTCTGCCTGTTGGAGAGCTTTCTTTAAAGAGCGGATTTCCTCATCTTTTCTCACGAGCTCGGTGCTCATCTTCTTCTCCCACGCTCTCATCTGAGACACAGTATCATTCAAGATGCTGTTGAACTCACATTGAATTTCTCTCAGTGAGCTGCTAGACCCGTTGTTCCTCTTTTCACTCTGACTGCAGACCCTCTGCCATCCAAGTCCATCTCCAACCACCTCATCCATGATCCTGATCTACTCTCCAAGAAGACTTCTATCAGTCCTTCGTGCAGTCAAGCAGAAAATTCAATACACACTCAATGTGTGCTGCTGGGTCCTTTCACAAGAATCTCTCCCTTTCCGTTAAATAAACTCAATGTGCTTTTATAAACTCAATGCAGTTTAACTTGTAATGAATGTCTCTGAGAACGATTATCAAAGTCACACTGAGCAGGCTCTGATGTTTTAGAACAGTTAGGACTCAAAGTACCTTTGATGTTTTAGAACACCTATTAGTCAAAGTACCTTTGATGTTTTAGAACACTTATTACGCAAAGTACCTTTGATGTTTTAGAACACTTATTACTCAAAGCACAGAATGTTCCAAATGTTCCACATGAACAGGGGGATAAAAGAAGAGATTAACTAGGACCGTACCATTCTATTTATTCATGTCAAACAGAAAAAGCTTGCGGTATGTGTGTTAATGATAGCGCAACTGACTCAGTATGTCAGTTCTACATTCGTCATGTCTAGTTAAAAGCATGTTTCTTTATGCACGTGTAACGTAGTGTTAGGAAGGTTCATGTTTGAGCAGTAATTCATAGTGGTCAGTGTGTAGTGTTCAGTGTTGTGCTAGTTACTGAAAAAAGTAACTAGTTACCATTACTAGTTACTTCATTCACAAAGTAACTCAGTTACTATTTTGATTACTTACACAAAAAAGTAATACGTTACTGGAAAAAGTAACTTTTGAGTTACTTAGAATTAAAGAATGTATTATTTATTTTGGGTAATTTGTGTCCATACAGCTTCATATTAGTGCTGTAATAATATAATAATCCACTGTTAATCAACTGCTATAAAACAGCCATAAATGATGTGCATATAAAACACAAAACAGCTTCTCCAAAATTAAAACAGTAATTTTTCAGCCTTAGCACAGTAATGTAATGTAAGCTGTACATATTCCAGGTGCACATTCTGCTGTTGAAAATGCTTATAAAAATAAATGTGGAAAAACTAATTCACAGAATTTTTCTCAGCTACACAATGCTAAACATATTAGGAAAAAAGAAAAAAGAAAAGAAAAAAAAAACATAGGCTAATGAGCTGCTGTTAGCAGTGACTCAGCAGTCGCGACAGGCTGCATATTTACAACAACATACTGTGCAATAGTTTGGCGTACCTGTTCCTCGATAACAGTCACAGTCCGTTAAAATCCAGCCGCAGCGTTAGCTTAGCTTCACTGATGCATCTTTTGGAGACAAAAATAATCAGTGTATTTCCACTCTGAGAAGCTTGTCCTGCTCTCGCATTGACTCACCATGATTGGCGCACGTGATGTAAACACAAACACACTGACAATGCTTCTTCTTCTACTGTTTTATTGTGTTTGGCACGGCATACCGCAAAAATATGTAGCGCCACTGTAAACAGGAAGTACACTGCTGCTAGCAAAGTAACGAACAAACGCACCATATTGTAATGATAACGGCGTTATTTCTTTAGAAAAATATTGCGTTACAGTACTAGTTACTGTCAAAAGTGATGTTGGGGCAGTAACGCATTACCGCCCAACACTGGTAGTGTTGTTACTCAGGCTGCTATTCAGTTAAGCTAATAAAATGAGGCCGAGCTAACGTGGGCTATTTTTCTTTAAAATAGGTACAATTTTAAAGCTTTCTATTATGTCATGCCATAGAAATTAGTCGCAAGGGTTAATTTTGATACCAGTAGATTGTAATAACAGTCGTAATCAAGTGCGTTTTTAGAATAACGGTTTCACAGTTTACCCTGGGAAATATAAAAATATCGTTTGAGTTATTATTGTATTTGTGTGTCCATTAAAAAAGGATGGCATGGTTAGTCTTATTTAGCAGAGGTTCATCATAATGTAAATTTAAAATGTACACGTTTTAAATGTAGATTTGAAGGTTTTGTGTCTATTGTTACATAGAAATCATTCTCTGACCAAATTGTATGTGTTATTAATCCGTGTAAATCCCAAAACTGTGGGAAATGAAGGGTTAAAAAAACTGCTTAAGGTAAGATTGTATTAACATGAGTGTTACTTCAAAAACAAATCAAAATCACTGGACTGATGTGCTTCCTTGTTAAGGAGCAAGTGCTGCTAATGCAACACCACTTTTGCTCAAGTAAAAAAAGACTGTGTGAATAAACGAAATTGAAGTTTTGCATGTCAGCTTTTTTGTTCGATGTTAACTGTACTTGGAACCAGTTTGATAAATTGCGTACATAAATAAAAAATAATAATAATTTGAAACATACCTTCACTTAAATGATTTTCCATCCGTGTTTTCCCAAATTAGAGCGATGCCTTTAAATAGGTGAATTGGTATGTCTTACTGGAAAACAACTTGAAAATAGTCTAAATGATGTGAATAAAAAATAGCAATAAAATAAAATGTAACCACATTCATGATTTGTCTTGTCCATTATTTGCCAGTTTAAACTAATTATTCCTACTTTTTAAAATTGCATTCACTCGTTTTTGCCAATTTTAAGGCAATATTGACACTTTGAACTCTTTCTTTTTTCTTTTTTTTAACCACTTTTTCTGTCCATTTTTGGCCTCTTTAAATTGCAACTTTTAACCAATGTCTGTGATTTTTAAAATCCTATTT